>NC_071511.1:50990449-51320898 GCF_027887155.1 Malaclemys terrapin pileata | reverse complement strand
GCCGTCTGGTGAAGCGCGGGTCCGCTGCTCTGTCTCCACGCATCCGTCTCCGCTGGAGAACTGGCTAGGTTTAGAGGGCAGGGTGTCGGAGCGGCTCCGGAAATGGACAGGACTGCTCCGGTGTCTCTCCCTTCAAGGGAGAGCACTGGTGCTCAATCAACTGGTCCTGTCCATGCTCTGGTACCGGCTCAACACCCTAGTTCCGGCCCCAGGTTTCCTGGCCAACCTCTGGACGTTGATTCTGGAGTTCTTTTGGCCAGGACTGCACTGGGTCTCTGCGGGGGTTCTCCATTTACCCCTGGAGGAGGGAGGGCAGGGCCTGAAGTGTTTGCATGCTCAGGTCCACGTCTTCCGCCTCCAGGCCCTGCAGAGACTCCTTTATGGTACAGGTAGTCCGACATGGAGCGTATTGGTGCACGCCTTCTTGCGCCGCTTCCAAGGGCTCCGATATGACCGGCAGCTCTTTTGTCTCCATCCGAGAGGTCTTCCGCAAGACCTCTCAGGGCTGCCGGTCTTCTACCAGGACCTCTTCCGGACCTGGAAACTGTTCTCAGTGACCAGGTCCGTGGCGGCCACCGTGGGGGCAAATCTCCTCGCGGAGACCCTGCTACACAACTCCCAGCTCCGTGTGCAGGTGGCAGAGTCCCCCATGGTGCGCCAGAGGTTGATCCTGGCAGAAGTCACCAAAGTCGGAGACCTCCTGGACTACGACCAGGGAGACTGGCTGGATCCCCTGACGCTTGTTCAGCGCATGGGGCTCTCCAGACCTCGTACTCCCCGGCGCGTGCTTCAGGAGGTGAGGGCCACTTAGTCCCGAGCAGCAGGTGGCAATCTCGACTGGGTCCTGCGACAGGGCACACCCCGCCCACCCTCCACTCCAAGCCCTCCAGACCTTTTCATCGGGCCCCTGCCCCGTAGACCCAATCGGCCTCCCCCCACATCCCTTCGCCATGAGCCGGCTGCACGATCTGCAGCCTGTTCTGTTCTGGACCGCACCAAGGAAACATCTATACAAGCTCGTGCTCCATGTTCTTCATGTCCTTACCCTCTCGTCCCGCCCCGATACTAAGTGGTGGGACCTCCTGCCACCTCTGGAGGGTGAGGAGCCCCGGTGGGCCAGCCTTTATTCTACTCTGATCCCGAAGCCCACCGGGGACATCAGTTGGCGGCTCCTTCACGGAGCCGTGAGCACGGGCGTGTACTTGACGCGGTTTACCCCTATCCCAGACTCCTGCCCCTTTTGCGGTGTGAGGGAAACCCTGGCTCATGTTTACCTAGAGAGCGCCAGGCTGCAGCCCCTATTCTGGCTCCTCCAGGATATTTTGTTATGTTTTTGGTTGCACTTTTCCCCTCACCTTTTTATTTATGCACTCCCTATCCGTCGCCCCACGAAGTCACGGGACCTCCTGGTCAACCTCCTCCTGGCCCTAGCAAAACTGGCCATTTATAAAACCAGAGTGAGGAGGTTGGCCGATGGAGTCCCCTGTGACTGTGGGGCCTATTTCCGGTCCTCTGTTCGTTCACGTATCCGGGCAGAGTTCCTCTGGGCGGCGTCCACTGACTCCCTTGATGCCTTCGAGGAGCAGCGGGCGCTGTCCGGGGTTCTCTGCTCGGTGTCCCCGTCTGGTTCCCTTCTTTTGACCCTTTGACCTCACTCCTGTATCTGTTCTTTTATTAGTTGTCCCCAGTAATTTTTTGGTCTCCAGGCCCTGTGGACCCCCCCTTAGGCTGGGGTGGGGATCCTTTAGCTTCGCCTGCCCACATCCTGGATCCCAATAGGACCAGACTCCTGTACCCCACTGGTCTGGGTCTGTCACACAGGGTTAAAGCGGAGTCCTGCTCTTGTCCCCATTCCCATTTTGTTTTTGTTTTGGTTTTTTAGCAGTTTCCACAATGGGTGAGTTATTCCAGCATATTTTTAAATGTGTGTTTTAAGAAAATTTAGTTCTCCTAGTAGTATTCTTAAAGAGTGGGCATTGGTAGGGGCTGGCATTTCTACCAGTGCCCTTACCTTCCTCTGATTTACCTGTCTGCCTTCTTGTCCAACGACTATGCCCAGGTACGCAACCTGAGCACCAACTGAGCCTTGTCTAAGGCTACTTTGAACCCCGTTTCCTGAATTAGTGCCAAAACTTTTTCCATTAGTGTTTGAGTTTGTTTTGTTTTTTTAATACAGCAGACCAAGTTTGTAATGTTTTTATATTTTTTTTAAACCCCTTCTACAATATACATAGAATATGTTCTGGGGAAAATGCACCCTTTATGTTCTTTTAATGAATTTGACTAAATTGTTCATAGTCAAATGATTTAAATCAGATTGTCTTTTTGCTTGGCCTATTTACAGAGATTCCTTTGGAAAAGGGCCCATTTTTTTTCTTCAGAATGGCTGCAAAGAAACCACGAATTCTTTTTTTTATAACACTTCCTTTTTAACTTCAACTGCTTAATTCCCTCCAGCCTTTGCAGCGTTAACTTCTTACTTTTTTTTTTTAATTACTTGCTTATGTTTTAAAATGACACCTTTATTAACTTAGATTTTACCATTTTAAGTATTGTCCCAGGGAGCTGAAATCCCCATGCCTGTACTTACTTTTTTATTTTTACCACTAAGCCCTTAGGGCTTCCACCTGTTTTCCAATTTTTTTTTATTTGTTGCCTGCCTGCTTGTCTGGGCCTGATCCTGCTTTCCTCACTGAATTGTCCCTTTTCATGGACACAGACTTTGTTCCACTACCAATTTAGCAAGGAGGGTGGGCTCCTTAACTAACCCCCATTCTCCTGGTTCCTTTCCTTAAACATTTCTTTTAAAATCGTGAAATCACCACAATATCACTCACAAAAAATACTACACTACCCAAACTCCTATATCCTTCAGAGTTTGGTTTAACAGAGCAAGATCTGTTTAAAAGGAGTAATCTCTTGAGCAAAGTATCATCTTTGGATTGCTTCCTTTTAAATATTGTTAGAGGGCTTATTCCTTCACCCTCTCACTTCCCTGGTCCTTCTTGCATGAACAGAGAACAGCAATACCCAAAGATGCAAACAATTTGATGTTTATTGGGGTGAACTTCCAGCAAACAATTATTCCAATTTCCTTCCTCAGGGTCCCCCTTCCCAGCTCTGATGCGACAGAGCCTTTGCCTGGGTCCTTGTTCCCATTCTCTGTTCCCATTCCCCGCATTAGCAAAACATTCCAATTTCCCACCCACCCCATTCTTCCTGATTGACTGCAGACTATATAGTAAAACTTGAGTTCTGCTTAGCTATACCTTAACCAATCATTTTACTGAAATTTAACTAACCAATCCTAACATATTGTAACATGATTATCTAACCAATTATATCCCATCACCTTAATTGGTTTACACCCAACAAAATTAATTATACAGCAGACAGAAACAATCACAGATAGATTATACAGACAAATAATAGGGAAATGGGGACTACAGTGATAGAACAACAAAGAAATGAGGATTTCACACCCCAGCTATTGATAAGCAGAGGTGAAAGTAAGCCGGTACGGTCTGGTACGGCATACCGGCAAGAGCCAGTATGCTGTGCCGGACTGGACCGGCTTCCACGGCAGTGCTTTAAAGGGCTCAGGGTTCCAGCCGCTGTGGGGAGCCCCAGACCCTTTAAATCCCCACCGAAGCTCCAGCAGCCGGGGCTAGTTTTCTTTAAATCTTCTAGGCTCTCCCCTTTCGGTGGAGGGGATAGATTGGATCACCTTTTTAACAGCCCAAAACTGCCTTATTTCAGTGTAACTGGTAAGGACGTGACCATTCGCTTCCCAGCTTATGGCTGCCCCTGCTGTTTAGCCAAAGGCCTTAGCCTAAGAACAAGGCCTTAGACTATCATTGTCATAACTATAAAGGGAAGGGTAACAGGTGTCCTGTGTACAATACTATAAAATCCCTCCTGGCCAGAGACTCCAAGATCCTTTTCCCTGTAAAGGGTTAAGAAGCTCAGGTAACCTGGCTGGCATCTGACCTAAAGGACCAATAAGGGGACAAGATACTTTCAAATCTTGGGGGGGAAAGGCTTTTGTTTGTGTTCTTTGTTTGGGAAGTGTTCGTTCTCGGGACTGAGAGGGACCAGACATCAATCCAGGTTCTCCACATCTTTCTAAACAAGTCTCTCCTATTTCAAACTTGTAAGTAAATAGCCAGGCAAGGCGTGTTAGTTTTCCTTTGTTTTCTCAACTTGTAAATGTACCTTTTACTAGAGTGTTTATCTTTGTTTGCTGTACTTTGAACCTGAGACTAGAGGGGAGTCCTCTGAGCTCTTTAAGTTTGATTACCCTGTAAGGTTAATTTCCATACTGATTTTACAGAGATGATTTTTACTTTTTTCTTTAATTAAAAGCCTTCTTTTTAAGAACCTGATTGATTTTTCCTTGTTTTAAGATCCCAGGGGGGTTGGAACTGTATTCACCAGGAGTTGGTGGGAGGAAGGAGGGGGGATGATTAATTTCTCCTTGTTTTAAGATCCAAGGGGTTTGGATCTGTATTCACCAGGGAATTGGTGAAGGTTTTTCAAGGCTTCCCAGGGAGGGAATCCATTGAAATGGTGGCAGAGGAACCAGAGCTAAACTGGTAGTTAAGCTTAGAAGTTTTCATGCAGGCCCCTACATTTGTACCCTAAAGTTCAAAGTGGGGATACAGCCTTGACAATCATAGTGAGAGAAGGCCTATAAACAGGCAGACTGATTTTGATTCTTGTTTTGTACCTCTATAACTAGCTAAGTGATACGAATACACCTACATTCTTAAAGTATAGGACTTTGCCTGAATATCTATATCCTAACAAACATTTCTTAAACATGTGCTACCACTATTTGCCCACACTCCTATATCCTTCAGAGTTGGGTTTTACATAGAAAATATCGCCTGAATATATTTTTGAGGTTTTTTTTACCTTTATAACTTTTCCGTGCCCATGCTCATGCTGGGACTTACAAAATACAAAAGTCTATACCCAATAAAAAGAACTCTGCCTAACAGAGCAGGAGGGGGAAATGCTAAGCTCCCTACCTTTGGGGCTTTTATGACCAAGGGTATATTCACCTATGCATTTTTCCCTCAACAGATGGGTAGGAGCGAGGACTCTACCCCTCCCCTTTATGGCCCGGCACTTCTACGACCGGGGGTGTGCACACCTGAATGACTGATCACTTTGTGTATGGTATACCTTTTAGCAATATTTAGCAGTATGTTCGACAATCAAAGTGCATGTCTTCCCCCTTTCGCAATTCTCCACCAAAAATGTTATGCTTATAAGAAGCACACAGGATTTTTTTCAGGGGAAAAGGCAATACGCTGCATTTATTGAAGATACAATAATTAGCATATGCATTCAATCACACCACACACACACTATCCCTCTAGTCGATGTTATAGTTACTAGTCCAGATCCATCTAGTGGCTAGCTAGGTTCATCACGTGTAGGGAGAAGCCGGGTTCTGTCACTCGCGACACGATACTCCGGGGAAGTCTTGGCAGGATGAACCTAAAGTTTTATGGCAAGGCACTCTGTTTTTATAGTGGGTTTTTTTTTTAATTGGGACCAATGAGTTTTGCACCGTCATACTGTAATTAATTGTTGTTTGAGTGCTTGTTTTTTTCCATTGTTTTTTTTATTAGTTTTTTTAGGGAGTTATTTTATGCATGTTTTGATTACAGCTATTTTGTTTTTATTGATAGGTGCCTGTCTTATTTTTAGAGTCGTTAATTTGCCCTCCTTTGACATTTCAATGGGGCGTGTTGCAGCCTCTTGGCGCCCTTGCGTCTGTCTCTGGTTCTTTCCTTGACCATTTGGTTCAGTGATGGCCTTTACACTTATTTCTTAACACACACATTTTTTTATTCACACACACAACAAAATTAATTTACACAGAACATTTTGAACAGGAACATCAAATTGCAATGTAAAAGAAAACAATTATGGCATTTTTTTACTTATTTTAAAATGCTAAACTTTACAACAAATTGGTGACCGTCAAAAGTCTGTCACTGCCTTGAAATCAGTACAGACACAAATTCTGGTTGATGTATTATTACCAGTGGCCCATTAGGCCATTCCTTTTTGCTACTCAAAAAGGGTGGCTTGCAGGATATGATCAAATCATACATTTAATACACGCTACATTATTATTTTTTATGTTAAATTATATAGAATACAAACAAAATCCTACTACAACTGCTGTTTATGACATTAGAACATGAAATACTTCAATTACCTTCAAAGCCAGTCTAAATGTGAATTAAATTCAATGTGTTTAAGGTCTTGTGGGAGCCATCTAATCCCTCATTGTGTACACTGGAACAATGTAGATGGGAGGGATACTCTGCCCTTCTAGAGCCACTTTCATTTGAGGTTGTTAAAGAGCTTTGCAAACATTACAGCCCAGATTGCAGCTGGCCATTATATGGGTATGTGGGGAGGGTGCCGCTAGGAGCTTCCCTTCCCTTATGCACCTATGCAAGGGCCTATCACAATTCAGGGGGAGCACAGAGGCAACACATAACAGTGGGTACTGGGGGCCAAAATTTAAAGGTTCTGGGGGGGATACATGACCATCCCACATGTTACCTCTCCTCCACCCCCTGACTCACCTCAGCAGGCAGTCTGCAAAGCAGGTAGCGGGAACCATTGGAACATCAGCAGGAGGAAAGGAGAAGCAGCCCCATGTAGAAGGGGAAGCTCAGCCTGATACTCTGCTGCTTCCCCCCTCCCTGTGCTGCACGGACACATGGTGAGTGCTGCTGCCAGGAGAAGACGCTGTCTCCTTGCTGCTGGGTATCCCCACAAGAGGCGGTCTGAGAAATCTGGGGGTGCTTGTGACCCCATGTGCCCCCCCCTTGTGTCACCTCTGGGGGAGTATGAGGCTTGCCTGCTCCAAGTACTCCAGGGGTATACCCACCCGATAGGGAGAAGGGAGGATGAAAGCAGTGGCTCTGAGCCCACCCCACATCAGCTCAGGTAATGCATGCAAGGCTGCATGGGGAAAGGAAGCATGAGGAGAACAGTGGAGCTGGCCTAGCCATGGAAGCCCCAAACTGTGAACCTGTAATTAAAGAACAGACCTGTTGACTTTCCACTGTGAACATTCAGCTGGCTCATTAGCAGCCCTACTGCACAGCAAGAAGTCTCCTCTTCGAACAGAGACCATATTACTTATTTATCATTTGTAAAGAGTAATTACTACAATGAAAGTGTAGTTTTGGGGGTTAGGAAATCCAAAGCCCCTAAGCAATGGCTGTAGTACCAGAGCTACAGGTTCATACATTTCTCAATGATGGGAAAGTCTTTTAATCTGAGACAAAGCTCCTTGCTCAGAGCTAATTGCCTCCAGGAGAGTAAACAGCTGCCAGCTTCTTTCTTAAACACTGGGAAGGGACAATGAAAATGCCTTTAGTAAATAAGTTAGCATAATTTTTCTCCTCATGCTTAAATAACAGCACAGAAATATAAGCCAGAAATGTTAGGAAATTCAAACAAGGGGCCTGAACTCAGTCTTTAGCTCACCCTGCAGAGCTGAGGAATTTCTGCAAATGTAAGAAATTATAAGAAGTTGGTAACAGATAAATTCCACATTAATTTTGGAGACTATGACCAATTAATTTCACATTAATTCAGCCATTCCCACCCCCATCATAAAATGCAATAAAATAAAATTTCTCTCCATGGAATTTCAGGAGATTGCTCACCAGAAGGAACATAATCTCTTCACACTAAAGTGCAACCCCCTCTCCCCACCACTTCCTCTGGGTAAGCCATGTAGACTTAGGGTGAGGGTTTTTGGTAGGGATCTCTGTCCTACAGAAGGATTCCTATGAGTAGGCCCCTTGGAGTTAGAGTTACGGTTCCTATGGATATGACACTTCGAGTTAGGGTTAGGCTTCCTATGGGTAGGTCTCCCCTCCATAGGGTTGCCCTTCCTACTGGTAGGGCTCACAGCCTTAGGGTTAGGATTCCTGTGGGTAGGGGTCCTCACCCCAGGGTTAGGGATCCTATGGGTAGGCCACTTGGAGTTACGGTTAGGCTTGCTATGGGAAAGTCATTTGGACCTGGGATTAGGGTTCCTAATGGTAGGCCACTTGGAGTTTGGGCTAGGGTTCCTATGGGGAGGGCTCCCACCCCTCGGGTTAGGGATCCCATGGATAGGCCACTTGTGTGACAGATTTTTGTTTCCAATCTGCCTGAAGGTATCAGGTATATTGCTGTGACTATGCAGTTTCCAAGGCTCCTCTCCACCAGCCTCCCACCACACTATGGCTTGGGCCCCATCAGCAGCTCGATCTAGGGAGAGTCTTTGGAGGTATCTCTCTTCCTCATAATTATGATTATTCAGATAATCCCACGGCCAGCTGGAAACCTGGATGGTTCAGGCAGGTGGCTGGTCCACAACCAAGGCCCACAATGCTATGACCAGAAACATATGTTTTGAGCTGATTGGCATGCGCCCATTTCAATTTGCCAGATAGCTGAAGCTGGTACACTACCGGGAAGAGGCGACTCACAATGGAGTATGGACTCACCCACTTAACGTCCGGGATGTGGGCTTTTCCCTGTTTTTGCAACATTACCTTGTTTTCAATTTGCCATCCTCAGATGTCTTTAATGACGATCCCTTTACACTTGGCCTTTTACTTATCTAAAGCGGCCTCTACAACTTCATGGGTTTCACATAGCTCCTTCCTCAGCTGGGCAAAGGTGAGACTTTTAGGTTGTGGCAAACAATAAATGTGATTATTGGTAAACACAGTACTTGCATTACATTTACATTTGTCTACTAGTGGGTTGCTAACATTTCCATCCTCCCAAAACACTTCTTCCCAGGAATTAACACATACCCATTGCCCATTATACAGTACTTTGGTCTCATTATCCAATTCATCCCACATACAGGATCCTAGTAAAATGTCTTGGGCTCTGGAGCCACAGGCAAGGACAAGCACACCCATTTTTGAGGAATCCCCTCCGTACCACCTCTGGTGTCCAATCACTTCCCTCCCTCCCCAGCCCCCTGGCTCAAGATCCGGGGTAGCCAGAAAGATCCCATGTGCAATATGGGGAGTGGGCTAACTTTCCATATCTTTGCTTCCAGAGCCTGTTGATGTGCAATTTTAACAACAATTTCCCTCAATTAAAAGGACTGGCCTTACGATGTTAGAATCATATTGCATCCATTCATACTGATAAGTATCAATCAGTGATTTTTTTCTTTACTTTAGCAAGTGTATTAAAACCTTAGTGTTTCCTAATATTACCCAAAACATTTTGTGTGTTCCAAGGTGAACAAAGCAAGTATCTGCATTTCAGTACGTCCCATAGCTATAGCAGTATGGTTTTTCATTTCCATTTATTTCTGTATTAGGCTGTCCTGTAGCTGGGACAGAGAGCTTAATTTATAGTTAATTACCTGGGGTCTACACTATGTATAATCCCTGCTCCAAAACCAATTTCTCCCAATATGTTGTCTGCTACCTAAGGATGTTTCCCTGCAGCAATTACTGCACAACGGTGCTAGCAATGAGATAAACAATACAAGACACAACATAGAACACAAAACACAATTCCTATTGTGACAGTAGATTCATGGTATTCTGGGTTGCTCTTCAGCTGGTATCAGCTTGTCCTGATTTTCTGAAAGACAAAAAGAACATGTTTCTACCCCTTTGGGGGTGGCAGATTATTGCTTAAAATATTTCTTTCTTTACAAATACCTTTGCTGATTGCAGGCAAAACAGAGGAATTACCCCCATATTTTCCTGTATTTGTTTTATAGGCTGGCCAGATTTCAATGGCTTTTACCTTTATCAGTTAGGTAATTTGTATTAACACAGACACTTTCTAGCTTGCATTTGGATTCAAAGTTATCAGCAGCTCAGAGACTCTGTCTTAAAAGGGACACAATCAACTTTCACCCTAGTTTTGATTACTTTTAACTCCTGTTTCCAAAACACACAGTGATTTGAAAAAGAAAACAAAACCTATTGTGGCTCCCTTTGGCAAAGTGACAATTTGATTACACGGAGCCACCTCAAGGCTCAGTGTGGGGCACGATCTTTCTCTCTTTTATTACAGGTCTTAGCTGCTATTTTGTTACCAAAAAACAGATTTAAAATCTTTTCCCATTCTCCTGGCTTTGACTGCTCTGCTGCAGCCATGACTTTGGTCTTTATTTAAAAACATTTTAAATTTTGTAAAGCATAGAGTTACCCCTTAAGGGTTAAATGCCAAATACCAAAGTTAAACAACACTAGTTATCTGTGTCTGGCAAAAGTGTTTCTTGTTTTTGCAATTTTGAATGGAAGATTCAAATGGATTTTAGTGGTATTATTTAAAACAACACCAATTCATCTTAAACCCACAAAACAAAGATTGTACACACCAGGAGTGTTCTTTTAGCACATTTGACTAACTTGTTCATAGTCAAATGATTTCAATTGGATCACCTCTTTGCCTGGATTATTTACAGACATTCCTTTGGAAAAGGGCCCATTTTTCCTTCAGAATGGCTGCAAAGAAACCAAGAATTTTCTTTTCATAACACCTTTCCTTTTTAACATTTTTACAGTTCCACTGCTTAATTCCCTCCAGCCTCTTCAGAGTTAATTTCTCACTCTCTCTTATTCAATTTCTTTAACTGTTGCCTGCCTACTTGTCTGGGCCCAATCCTGTTTTTTTTTTTCTCACCGAACCATTCCTTTCCACGGGCACAGGCTTTGTTTCACTACCAATTCAGCAAGGAGGGTGTGCTCCTTAACTAGCCCCCACCCCTCCTGATCCCTTTCCTCTTCATAATCACCTCATGCGGTGCGCTCCTCGTAGTTGGGGGCCTTCTTCCCCCTTCTCCCCCTTCACCCGCTGGACCTCTCCTCGGTCTTAATGAGGGCCGCTATAAGGGTGCAATGAGGTTCCGCCCAAAATTGAGGATCCTCACAAAGGGAGAGATCAAAGCCCTCACAAGGGTCACCCGCATCATCCCCGTGAGGCTCGCCACCTGGACAGAACACATGGCTAGCTGATGTTTTAACTGTTCAATCTCCTTTTCATGTCGAGCACACTACTGCTGCAGCGTATGCTAAGCACAAATGGTCAAATCTTTGATGAGTCCCTGAAGGACCAGTACTTGCTTAGCCAGTGCTTCCAGGCAGGTGCGTTCCACCTTTTCCACCTGGAAGTCCTGTCTCAAGGCCTGCACCTTGTCCTGGGCATAGGCCTGCATTGCCACTTGGTTAGTGATCTGCACATTCAGTTGCTCAATTTTCCTCCCAGCTGTCGGGTACACACCTCTTCCCTTCTTCCCAACTTCTCTTTTTGTCCAACAACATTTGATACCACATGGCTGCTGCAGTCCAAATTAATCCCAAAGCTGCCCCTAGGTTTTTGCCCTTCTGCTTTTCATACTTGGCATACAGGTCTTTAACAAATCCTGCCAAGTAGGGTGACCAGCTGTCCCAATTTTATAGGGACAGTCCGGATTTTGGGGTCTTTTTCTTATATAAACGCCTATTACCCCCCACCCCCGTCCCGATTTTTCACATTTGCTGTCTGGTCACCCTACTGCCAAGAATGCACACTGCTCTGAAGCTCTGTCACAGAACCCCAGGGATTGTATCCCACCTTGGCAAGAGCCCTCTCCAGCCAGGAGAGGTCTTCACCCCCCTTTTGAAAGAGGCAGCAGGGTCCCTCTTTGCTGCCTCCCCGGTGGCTCGGGCGTCAGGTCCACCTGCCTCCCGTGACCCCAGCTGACCGGACAGCTGGACTACCGTGTCCACGCTCCCGAATGCCCATACGTCTAGGCTTGAACCCATCGCTGATGCCATTGCCCACGACTGCGGGACTCCCAAGTCCGCAGCTGTACCCCTCTGTTTCCCAAACATGATGTCACAATCCGTCAGTACAACTCGTAAGGTCTGTTAATCACTTAATATTTCACATTGCTCACGCCAGCACTGGGGCTTCCAATGTTACCCCACTGGGCCAGAGGGAGAGACGTTAAGCCACCCTCCATATTGCTTGGCCTTCTACCACCGTGGGCCCATACAGCAAATGCAAAACCCCTCCCAGGGGCAGAGTGAGAAACTCTAAGTTCTCCTCTTCCACTCAGCCCTTCTATGACTGAGGGTGTACAGACCGAGGATTCTCTCTTGGAGCAAGGATCTCTAAGTCCTCCTCCTAGCACCCAGCCCTTCTCCAACCAGGGGTTGACCCACCAGCACCCTTCCCCCGCCGACCAGGGTGGAGAACGGAATGCTAAACCCCCTCTGGATCTCAGTTATGCTACAGCTGAGGGTGGGACACATCTGTAATCATAAATCCTCAACATGAAATACCAACAGTGCCGAGCAGAGCAAACATGAACTATCAAGGGCAGAAGAGTTGGTGTGCAGGGCTCCCCGCCTCCCCAATGCTCCACCAAAACTGTGACAGATTGTTGTTACCAATCTGCCTGAAGGGATCAGTTGATCA
Source organism: Malaclemys terrapin pileata (assembly GCF_027887155.1). NCBI lineage: Eukaryota > Metazoa > Chordata > Testudines > Emydidae > Malaclemys > Malaclemys terrapin. The sequence continues at coordinate 51,308,418 of NC_071511.1, read as the reverse complement.
GGCTCATGCCTCAGGATCTTTTCAGGGAGGAGATGACGAAGCACACCAAGGGTCTAAATTTTAAAGCTTTATTTATAAAATAAAATAACAGCAGAGAGTGCTGGGAACACTCCCACGTCACTCAGGGGAAGAAAGAAAGGTTAATGCCCTGTGAAAAAGTTCCTCCTCTATCTTGGTGGGTCCTGCGCTTATTGGCAGATTTTCTTGCCTCAGAGATTCACCATGTGGGTTGGGAAACAGCCCAGAGACCTTCCCCTCTGGAAGAACCCACAGTCTAGGTCAATTGGGAGGTTTGGGGGGAACCCGGGCCCGCCCTCTACTCTGGGTTCCAGCCCAGAGCCCCGTGGACTGCAGCTGTCTATAGTGCCTCCTGTAACAGCTGCATGACAGCTAAACTCCCTGGGCTACTTCCCCATGGCCTCCTCCAAACATCTTCCTTATTCTCACCACAGGCCCTTCCTCCTGGTGCCTGATAACTCTTCTGCTCGTCAATCCTCCAGCAGCACACTCTCAGCTCCTTGCACCTCTTGCTCCCAGCTCCTCACACTCGCACCACAAGTTGAAGTGAGCTCCTTTTTAAAAACCCAGGTGCCCTGATTAGCCAGCCTTAATTGATTCTAGCAGCTTCTTCTTAATTGGCTCCAGGTGTCCGCCCACTTCCTGGATCCCAATAGGTCTGGTTACTCAGGGAACAGAAAACTACTCATCCAGTGACCAGTATATTTGCTCTCTACCAGACTCCTGTACCCCACTGGTCTGGGTCTGTTACATATCCCTCCCCCCTGCTCAATGCCAGGGGTTGGGCAGCTTGGGATGCCAGACAGTGCACACGTGATAAATCGTGATAAATCTGTTCTTGTTTTCTGCGTCCTGGCTGCTGAACCTTGTAGGTTACTTCCCCCATGGGTTCAACCACCTCATAGGGCCCCTGCCATTGGGCCAGAAGCTTGCTTTCTGCTGTGGGTACCAACACCATAACCCGATCCCCTGGTTGGAACTGTTGCACTTTTGCCTGGCGATTGTAATGGGTTCGCTGGACCTCCTGTGCCTTCTCCAAATATTCCCGTACAATAGGGGTAACCCGGGCTATCCAGTCTCGCATCTGCATTACATGCTCTATTATATTTCTCCCTTCATTGGGTTCCTCTTCCCAGATCTCTTTGGTGATATCTACTATGCCACGGGGGTGACGCCCGTATAATAACTCGAAGGGGGAAAACCCAGTTGAGGCCTGTGGTACCTCCTGGATAGCGAACATAAGGTAGGGTAGTAGGGGGTCTCAATCCTTCCCATCCCAACTTACCACCTTCCTTATCATAGCCTCGAGGGTTCGGTTAAACCTTTCTACCAACCCATCAGTCTGTGGATGGTAGACCGAAGTTCTCAGGGTATGTATATGGAGCAGCGTACAGCGGTCCTTCATTAGCTTCGACATAAATGAGGTTCCTCGGTCGGTTAATATCTCCTTCGGTAGCCCCATTCGGGCAAAGATCCCCACCAGCTCTTTGGCTATAGTTTTAGAGGCCGTGTTCCGCAGGGGGACGGCTTCTGGGTAGCGAGTAGCATAGTCCAAAACAACAAGTATATATTGGTGGCCCCGAGCCGTCTTCTCCAGGGGTCCCACTAGGTCCATGGCTATTCGCTCGAAGGGGACCTCTATGATGGCAAGGGGTATTAAAGGTGCCCTCAAGTGGGGACGGGAACTGTGCAGCAGACACTCCGGGCAGGAGGCACAGTACCTCCGCACTTCTTCATGTATTCCAGGCCAGAAGAACTGTTGTAGGACTCGTACCAGGGTCTTCTCTATGCCCAAATGTCCCCCAAAAAGATGATTATGAGCAAGACTTAATACAGCGTTCTGGTGTTTTTGAGATACTAGGATCTGCTGTACCTTCTGCCCCTGTACTGGTGCAACCCGGTATAAGAGATTTGCGAACAGGGGCTGCTAACAGGGAGTTTCGCAAGGGAGTTCTCCAGGTGAAGGAGGAGCAATACAGCACCCTTTTGGGCTGACAGGGGGCTGTAGACGGGAGTTTGACAGAAGGAGGCTTACGATGGTTAGGAAGACCCGCAACACCTGTGCCAGCACTGCTTCTGTCTCCTCCACCTGTGCCTGTAGCCAGACAGAGTGCCTGAGCATGGATGCTTCTACCCAGATCCTGGTGTGGTTTTGCAAAGACTGTAACTTGCAATTTCCACTTACTGATATCCAGGCTGGGGGGACCATCCAATGTGAGAGATGCCTGCTGGTGGAATCTCTCAGGCAGCAGGTGGGAGAGCTACAGGAGGAGGTGGCTAGGTTGAGGAGCATCCAAATCCACGAGCAATTCCTCGACAGTGTCCATGTGGAGACAGCTGAGGTAGCTGTCCCAGTATGCAGGACTGCTGATACACCACTGGTGGAGGAGGAGATGGTTCAGGGTGGACACTGGCAGCTGGTTACTTCTAGCAGCAGGCAGTGCTCCACCCCTGCTCCGAACCCTCCTGCCGTGGTAATAGGTAACCGTTATGCTCTTCTTGATACAGGAAAGAAGGAATCACTCCCTACAGTAAAGGAGGAGAAGCCTCGTACCCCTAAGGCTGGGAGGTCTGCTGCCAACACTGCGAATAGGAAACGTAGGGTAGTGGTGGTCGGAGACTCTCTGCTGAGGGGGACGGAGGCGCCCATCTGTCGCCCTGACATTTCATCTCGGGAGGTATGCTGCCTGCCGGGAGCCCGTATCCGAGACGTTACGGAGGCATTGTCGAGGATTATCCAGCCCTCTGACTACTACCCCATGCTACTCATCCATGTGGGCACAAATGATACTGCGCGGTGTGACACTGAGCGGATCAAGAGTGACTACAGGGCTCTGGGAGTACGGGTGAAGGAGTTTGGAGCGCAGGTGGTATTCTCTTCAATTCTTCCTGTCAAAGGTAGGGGCCCGGGCAGAGACAGATGCATCATGGAGGTGAATGCCTGGCTGCGAAGATGGTGTCGCCAGGAGGGCTTTGGCTTCCTAGACCACGGGATGCTATTCGAGGAAGGACTGCTAGGCAGAGATGGCGTTCACCTTTCGAGGAGAGGAAAGACCCTATTCGGACACAGACTGGCTAACCTAGTGAGGAGGGCTTTAAACTAGGTTCGACGGGGACAGGTGAGCAAAGCCCACAGGTAAGTGGGGAACATGGAGACCGGGGAGATGGGTCAGAAACGAGAGGGAGTGTGGGCTATATTGGCAGAGAGAAAGGAGGGTCAGGACAAACTGGGAGGAAAGATCAAACCAGTATCTTAGATGCCTATATACAAAGCGAGAAGTATGGGGAATAAGCAGGAAGAACTGGAAGTGCTAATAAATAAATACAACTATGACATTGTTGGCATCACTGAAACTTGGTGGGATAATACACATGATTGGAATGTTGGTGTGGATGGGTACAGCTTGCTCAGGAAGGATAGACAGGGAAAAAAGGGAGGAGGTGTTGCCTTATATATTAAAAATGTACACACTTGGACTGAGGTAGAGATGGACATAGGAGACGGAAGTGTTGAGAGTCTCTGGGTTAGGCTAAAAGGGGCAAAAAACAAGGGAGATGTCATGCTAGGAGTCTACTACAGGCCACCTAACCAGGTGGAAGAGGTGGATGAGGCTTTTTTCAAGCAACTAACAAAATCATCCAAAGCCCAAGATTTGGTGGTGATGGGGGACTTCAACTATCCGGATATATGTTGGGAAAATAACACAGCGGGACACAGACTATCCAACAAATTCTTGGACTGCATTGCAGACAACTTTTGATTTCAGAAGGTTGAAAAAGCTACTAGGGGGGAAGCTGTTCTAGACTTGATTTTAACAAATAGGGAGGAACTCGTTGAGAATTTGAAAGTAGAAGGCAGCCTGGGTGAAAGTGATCATGAAATCATAGAGTTTGCAATTCTAAGGAAGGGTAGAAGGGAGAACAGCAAAATAGAGACAATGGATTTCAGGAAGGCAGATTTTGGTAAGCTCAGAGAGCTGATAGGTAAGGTCCCATGGGAATGAAGACTGAGGGGAAAAACAACTGAGGAGAGTTGGCAGTTTTTCAAAGGGACACTATTAAGGGCCCAAAAGCAAGCTATTCCGCTGGTTAGGAAAGATAGAAAATGTGGCAAAAGACCACCTTGGCTTAACCACGAGATCTTGCACGATCTAAAAAATAAAAGGGAGTCATATAAAAAAATGGAAACTAGGACAGATTACAAAGGATGAATATAGGCAAACAACACAGGAATGCAGGGGCAAGATTAGAAAGGCAAAGGCACAAAATGAGCTCAAACTCGCTACGGGAATAAAAGGAAACAAGAAGACTTTTTATCAATACATTAGAAGCAAGAGGAAGACCAAAGACAGGGTAGGCCCACTGCTTAGTGAAGAGGGGGAAACAGTAACAGGAAACTTGGAAATGGCAGAGATGCTTAATGACTTCTTTATTTCAGTCTTCACCGAGAAGTCTGAAGGAATGCCTAACATAGTGAATACTAATGGGAAGGGGGTAGGTTTAGCGGATAAAATTAAAAAAGAACAAGTTAAAAATCACTTAGAAAAGTTAGATGCCTGCAAGTCACCCAGGCCTGATGAAATGCATCCTAGAATACTCAAGGAGCTAATAGAGGAGGTATCTGAGCCTCTAGCTATTATCTTTGGAAAGTCATGGGAGATGGGAGAGATTCCAGAAGACTGGAAAAGGGCAAATATAGTGCCCATCTATAAAAAGGGAAATAAAAACAACCCAGGAAACTACAGACCAGTTAGTTTAACTTCTGTGCCAGGGAAGATAATGGAGCAAGTAATTAAGGAAATCATCTGCAAACACTTGGAAGGTGGAAAGGTGATAGGGAACAGCCAGCATGGATTTGTGAAGAACAAATCATGTCAAACCAATCTGATAGCTTTCTTTGATAGGATAACGAGCCTCGTGGATAAGGGTGAAGCTGTGGATGTGGTATACCTAGACTTTAGTAAGGCATTTGTTACAGTCTCGCATGATATTCTTATCGATAAACTAAGCAAATACAATTTAGATGGGGCTACTATAAGGTGGGTGCATAACTGGCTGGATAACCGTACTCAGAGAGTTGTTATTAATGGTTCCCAATCCTGCTGGAAAGGCGTAACGAGTGGGGTACCGCAGGGGTCTGTTTTGGGACCAGCTCTGTTCAATATCTTCATCAACGACTTAGATATTGGCATAGAAAGTACGCTTATTAAGTTTGTGGATGATACCAAACTGGGAGGGATTGCAACTGCTTTGGAGGACAGGGTCACAATTCAAAATGATCTGGACAAATTGGAGAAATGGTCTGAGTTAAACAGGATGAAGTTTAACAAAGACAAATGCAAAGTGCTCCACTTAGGAAGGAACAATCAGTTTCACACATACAGAATGGGAAGAGACTGTCTAGGAAGGAGTACGGCAGAAAGGTATCTAGGGGTTATAGTGGACCACAAGCTAAATATGAGTCAACAGTGTGATGCTGTTGCAAAAAAAGCAAACATGATCCTGGGACGTATTAACAGGTGTGTTGTGAGCAAGACACGAGAAGTCATTCTTCCGCTCTACTCTGCTCTGGTTAGGCCTCAGCTGGAGTATTGTGTCCAGTTCTGGGCGCCGCATTTTAAAAAAGATGTGGAGAAATTGGAAAGGGTCCAGAGAAGAGCAACAAGAATGATTAAAGGTCTTGAGAACATGACCTATGAAGGAAGGCTGAAAGAATTGGGTTTGTTTAGTTTGGAAAAGAGAAGACTGAGAGGGGACATGATAGCAGTTTTCAGGTATTTAAAAGGGTGTCATAAGGAGGAGGGAGAAAACTTGTTCACCTTAGCCTCTAAGGATAGAACCAGAAGCAATGGATTTAAACTGCAGCAAGGGAGGTCTAGGTTGGACATTAGGAAAAAGTTTCTAACTGTCAGGGTGGTTAAACACTGGAATAAATTGCCTAGGGAGGTTGTGGAATCTCCATCTCTGGAGATATTTAAGAGTAGGTTAGATAAATGTCTATCAGGGATGGTCTAGACAGTATTTGGTCCTGCCATGCGGGCAGGGGACTGGACTCGATGACCTCTCGAGGTCCCTTCCAGTCCTAGAATCTATGAATCTATGAATCCTTCATCATTATGAAGTAGGGTCCTGGTCCCTGGGTTTTTCCTTCCACGGGGACCCCATCTATTTCAGTCTCCTCCTTCCTAATGTTGTCATACCTTGGGTCTTTTGCCTGGTCCCGTCCAAAATTTCCTCTCCTGGGGCTAATCTACCCAAGATCTAGGGGCCCAGTCTCTGTTGCCTCTACTGGTTCAGAAGCATTAGGGTGGGGGTCAGACTCAGGTGCTTCTCCCTCCTGCATGGCCTCCTTTTCAGCTGCGCGGGTCCACCTACCTACAAGAGCGACCCTCTGGCTGTGGGTCAGTATTCGGGTTCCCAAGGCCTTAGCTGCCCTTCTTTCCCTTTTTGTCTTTCTACCCTGTCTGGGAGTGGAGAACAAATCTGGGGATATTTCAGAGAAGATTGGGGGTTGACAGTCTGCTGTGGATGCCTCATCAATTTTAGGATCCCCATCTTTCTCCAATCCCCCTACTGGGAGTAAGTTTCCAAACCCTGGGAAGTCCCTTCCTATGAGCACCGGGTATGGGAGTTTAGGGACTACACCTCCTGCTACCTCAGTAGTGTTCCCTTGGATCTCAATTTTTACTGGGATGGTGGGGTAGTAACTAACTGTCCCATGGACACATATTATCCCCGTACGTTTAGCTTGCAGCAGCTGATTACGCTTCACGAGCTTCCGTGAGATAAGCGCGATAGCACTCCCCGTATCAACCAGTGCCGTGGTCCCTACCCCATTTAGTTTCACTGGTCTGGTATACATATGTGGGGTTAGTGAGACCCCCACAAGGTGGATTAGGGAGCATGGATCTGACCAGTTCCCCAGGTTACACTGCGTAGGCTCCTCAGCATTGGGACAATGTGCAGCTATGTGTCCCCACTCCCCGCAGGCATAACATCTGTATGGAGCTGTAGGCGTTCCCCGGTCTCTTGGTTTGGGCAGTCTAACATCACGATCCTCTTCTCTCTCAGTGTTTCGACTCTTTGTGGCCTCTAATGGGCCTTCAGCCTCTCTCTTTTTCCACCTGGGCCCTCCTGGTGGCCCAGTCACCCGAACTTAGGACTTGGTACGGCTAGTTTAACCCGGGGTGCCTTTTCCTTAACTGGTCGGGTCAGCTCCCTCACTGTCCTTCGCCTCTCTACCAGGGTGACAACCTCATCATAGGTGGAGGGTTCGTTCTGGCTTACCCAGGCACGAAGGTATGGTGGTAGTCCCCTCATGTATCGGTCGATGACCAGAACCGCTAGTATCTCTTCCGGACTCAGGGACTCTGTTTGCAACCACTTTCGTGCGAGATGGATGAGGTCATACAATTGGGATCGCAGGGTTTTGTCTTCCTGGTACCTCCAACCGTGATACTGCTGGGCCCGCACTGCTGTCGTTACCCCAGATCTGGCCAGGATCTCTGCTTTCGGCTGGGGGTAGTCTGCCGCAGCCTCTTCAGGCAGATCATGGTAGGCCTTCTGGGCCTCCCGACACAGGAATGGGGCAAACATGCCAGACCACTGATCTCGAGGCCAGGCCTCCCATAGCGCTGTCCTCTCAAAGGCCAGAAGATATGCCTCTACATCATCCTCCCGTGTTATTTTCTGCAGCCAATGGCTGGCCTCTATGAGCCGCATCCCATCATGGCCGCGATTCAGCTCTGTAAGGGACTTTACCTGGTTTACCAATTCCCACAACATAGCTCGGTCTTGAGCAGCCTGGTCCATCAGCAGGCAATTAGTCTCTTGCTGCAGCCTCACTACCTCCTGTTGGGCGGCTGCCTGGACACGGGTAGCCTCCTGCTGGGCCGCCGGAGCTTGTATCAGTGCCCTCACTACGTCATCCATTGTGGTGAAAAAAATAAACCCTCTCCTTTTTTTTGTTTTGTTTTTTGTTTAAATCACCCTCCTTCTTCTGCCGCGCTGTGCACCCCAAGATCCCACTCGACACCAGTGTGACAAAGTTCCTCCTCTATCTTGGTGGGTCCTGCGCTTATTGGCGGATTTTCTTGCCTCAGAGATTCACCATGTGGGTTGGGAAACAGCCCAGAGACCTTCCCCTCTGGAAGAACCCACAGTCTAGGTCAATTGGGAGGTTTGGGGGGAACCCAGGCCTGCCCTCTACTCTGGGTTCCAGCCCAGAGCCCTGTGGACTGCAGCTGTCTATAGTGCCTCCTGTAACAGCTGCATGACAGCTAAACTCCCTGGGCTACTTCCCCATGGCCTCCTCCAAACACCTTCCTTATTCTCACCACAGGACCTTCCTCCTGGTGTCTGATAACTCTTCTGCTCTTCAGTCCTCCAGCAGCACACCCTCTCACTCTCAGCTCCTCGCGCCTCTTGCTCCCAGCTCCTCACACTCGCACCACAAGCTGAAGTGAGCTCCTTTTTAAAACCCAGGTGCCCTGATTAGCCTGCCTTAATTGATTCTATCAGCTTCTTCTTAATTGGCTCCAGGTGTCCTAATTAGCCTGCCTGCCTTAACTGGTTCTAGCAGTTTCCTGATTACTCTAGTGCAGCCCCTGCTCTGGTTACTCAGGGAACAGAATACTATTCATCCAGTGACCAGTATATTTGCCCTCTACCAGACTCCTGTACCCCACTGGTCTGGGTCTGTCACAGCCCCAAGCTCTAACCCACTTTCATACTGACACACGCATAACCCAAGACTGCCCAAGTCTGGGTGTAACGTCAGAAGAAGGTTGGGGGAAGGTGGACAGGAGTGCTGTCCTGGGCCCAGGCCATACAAGGATCTGCTGTGCTCTCCAGAGTGCTCCTGCTCACAGGGCGGGTTTTAAGTCCTGGCTCCTTGGGGGGGGGGGGGGGGGGGAGGTGGGGGTGCTCCGTTCGGGAACCTCTGGTCCTGGTGCCTTCTTTGCCTGTCCAACCCAGCCTTCCATGGTTTCTTCAGCTTTCCCAAAACATGCAATTTCAGGGCTGTGAGACAGTTCTGTTTGTTCCTGGCTGGGTAAGGGATCCTATGGATAGGCCAGACCTAGGGTTAGAGTTTTTATGGCCACTTGGAGTTTTGATTCGGGTAGGCAAGTTGTAGTTAATGTTAGTGCTCGTATGGGTAGGACTCCCCGTCCCAGTCTTAGGGTTCCCTGCCCTAGGGTTAGAGTACCTATGCAAAGGGCTTCCCACCCTAGAGTTTGGGTTCGAATGGGTCAGCCACTTGGCGTTACGGTCGGGGTCCTTATTGCTGGGGAGCCCCGCCCTAAGGTTAGGGTTCCTATGGGTAGGCCACGTGGATTTTGGATTAGGGTTCCTTTGGGTAGGCAACTTGGCGTTAGGGTTACTGCTCCTATGGAACAAGCTCCCCGCCCTAGGCTTAGGGTTCCTATGGGTAGAGCTCCCCGACCTAGGGTTAGATTTCCTATGGGTTCGGCTCCCTGCGCTAGGGTTAGGGATCCCATGGGTAGGACTCCCAACCCTAGTGTTAGCATTCCTCAGGGTAAGCCACTCGAGTTTAGGGTAAGAGTTCCTATAGGTAGAGATCCCTGCCTAGTTTAGGTTTCCTATGGGTAGGCAACTTGGAGTTAGAGTTACAGTTCCTATGTGTAGGTCTCTCTGAGCTAGGATTTGGCTGCCTATGGGTAAGCAAATTGAAGATAAGATTAGTTTTTCAATAGGTAGGCCACTTGGAGTTACAGTCAGGGGCCCTATGGGTAGGGCTCCCCACCCTAGGATCAAGGTTTGTATGGGTAGGCCACTTGGAATTAGGGTTAGGGTTCCTGTGGTTAGGACTCCCGGCCCTAGGTTTAGGGTTTTTATGGGTAGGGCTCAGCGACAACAGGTTAGGTTTCCTATTGGTTCGGCTCCCTGCCCTAGGGTTAGGGATCCCATGGGTAGGACTCCGGACCATAGTGTAAGAGTTCCACTGGGTAGGCCACTCGGGTTTAGGGTAAGGGTTCTTATCGGTAGGGCTCCCCACCCTTTGATTAGGGTTCCTATTGGTACGCCACTTGGAATTAGGATTAGGATTCCTATGGGTAGAGCTCACCAACCCAGGCTTAGGGCTCCTATGGATAGAGCTCCCCCTAGGATTCCAGTGGGTAGGCCACTTGGAGTTAACCTAATGTTCAATAAATAGGGCTCCCTGCCCTAGGATTAGTGTTCCTATTAGATGAATTTGTCACAAAAACTGATCAGTAATAACTTTCCCTGACGTAGGGTTAGGGATGTTATGGGTAGGGTTTCCAGCACTAAGGTTAGAGTTTTTATGGATAGGCCAAACATAGTTTTGATTTCTGCAGGCAACTTGGAGTTAGGGTTAGTACTCCTATGGGTGGGGCTCCCTCCCCCAGGCCTAGTATCCCTACAGATAGAACACCCCCCTAGGATTCCAATGGGTACGCCTCTTGGGGTTAACCTATTTTTATAAGTATGATACCCAGCCCTATGGTTAGTGTTCCTATTAGATAAATTTGTCACAAGAACTGATCAGTAATGACTTTCCCTGTTGTAGGGTTAGGGATGCTATGGGAAGGGCTTCCAGCCATAGTGTTAGAGTATTTATGAATAGGCCACTGATAGTTTCGATTTCTGCAGGCAATTTGGAGTTAGGGTTAGTGCACCTATGGATGGAGTTAACCTATTGTTCTATAAGTAGGGCTCGGCGCCCTAGGATTAGTGCTCCTATTAGATGAATTTGTCACAAGAACTGATCGTTAATAACTTTCCCCGTCATAGCATTAGGAATGTTATGCTTAGGGCTTCCAGCTCCAGGATTAGAGTTTTTTATAGATAGGCCACTTGGAGTTTCGATTTGGCTTGACAACTTGGAATGAGGGTTAAGGTTTGTATGGATAAGGGTGTTAGGTGTTAGGGTTAGAGTTCCAACGGGTAGGAATTGCTGCCCTATGGATAGGGTTCCTATGGGTTCAACTCTCCGCTCTAGGATTAGGTTTCCTTTGGGTATGGCACTTGGAGTAACAGTCAGTCGCTATTGGAAAAGCTCCCCGCCCTATGGTCAGGGTTTATATCGGGAGGGCTCTCCGCTCTAATGTTCGGGGTCCTATGGGTAGGCCTATGGATTTTGGATTAGGGTTCCTTTGGGTAGGTAACTTGGCATTAGGGTTAGTGCTTCTATGGATAGAGCTCCCAGCCCTAGGATTCCAATGGGCAGACCACTTGGAGTTACCCTAATGTTCTATAAGGAGGGCTCCCCGCCCTAGGGTTAGTGTTCTGATTAGATGAATTTGTCACAAAAACTGATCAGTAATGATTATCTCTTTTTTTCTAATTTTCACAAACCAATCTCTTCCTAATCATGAGCATAAAATCCTAAAGGCTTTAAGATGTACATTGCATGAGAAATTTTTAACATCCACTTTCTCTGTAATTTTCATGGAGCGCTTTATCTTAAATGACCACCACAGAATCGCAACCGATATAAAATGAAGATTCTCCAAGAAATTTGTCACCTGCAATGATCAGTAATGTCTTTTGCTTTGTAATTTTCACAAACCAATATGTTCGAAGTGGTCAGGATAGATTCAAAATGGCTTTAATGTGACGTTTCCATGTGACTCTAGATAACTTCAGGCCAATCTCATGCCCCCATGGTAGCGACGATGCATGCGAATGTCTGCCCTATCAACTTTCGATGCTACTTCCTGTGCCTACCATGGTGACCATGGGTAACAGGGAATCAGGGTTCGATTCCAGAGATGGAGCATGAGAAATAGCTACTACATCCAAGGGAGGCAGCAGGTGCGCAAATTACCCACTCCCGACCCAGGGAGGTAGTCACGAAAAATAATAATACAGGACTCTTTCAAGGCCCTGTAATTGGAATGAGTACACTTTAAATCCTTTAACGAGGGTTCATTGGAGGGCAAGTCTGGTGCCGGCAGCCATGGTAATTCCAGCTCCAATAGTGTATATTAAAGTTGCTGCAATTAAAAAGCTCACAGTTGGATCTTGGGATCTAGCTGGCGGTCCGCCGCGAGGCGAGCTATCGCCTGTCCCAGCCCCTGCCTCTTGGCGCTCCCTTGAGGCTCTTAACTGAGTGTACTGGGGGTCCGAAGCGTTTACTTTGAAAAAATTAGAGTGTTCAAAGCAGGCTGGTCGCTGGAACACTCCAGCTAGGAATAATGGAATAGGACTCCGGTTCTATTTTGTTGGTTTTTGGAACTGGGGCCATGATTAAGAGGGATGGCCGGGGGCATTTGTATTCGGACCGGCACAAGATGGACCAAAGTGAAAGCATTTGCCAAGAATATTTTCATTAATCAAGAACGAAAGTCGCAGGTTTGAAGACTATCAGATACCATCGTAGTTCCGACCATAACAATGCCGACTAGAGATCCAGCGGCGTTATTCCCATGACCCGCTGGGTAGTTTATTGGAAACCTAAGTCTTTGGGTTCCAGGGGAGGGGGGGGTGTGTGTGGTTGCAAAGCTGAACCTTAAAGAAATTGACAGAAGGGCACCACTAGGAGTGGAGCCTGCAGCTTAATTGACTCACCCGGCCTGGACACAGAAAGGACTGACAGATTGATAGCTCTTTCTCGATTCTGTGGGTGGTGGTGCATGGCTGTTCTTAGTTGGTGGAGCGATTTGTCTGGTTAATGGCGATAATGAACAAGACTCTAGCATGCTAACTAGTTATGCGACCCCCCCCCCCCCCCCGAGTGGTCAGTGTCTAACTTTTTAGAGGGACAAGTGGTGTTCAGCCACCCAAGATTGAGCAATAACAGGTTTGTGACCTGTGAAGATTCACATGTTAATAGATTGAGCTCCTTGAGTCTATTGCTAAGAGGCAGATTTTCCAATCCTTTAATGCTTCTCATGGCTCTTTGCTGACCCTTCTCCAATTTATCAACATCCTTCTTGAATTGTACACACCAGAACTGGACACAAGATTCCAGCAGCGGTTGCACCAGTGCCAAAATACAGCAGTAAAATAACCTCTCCTACTTGAGATTCATCTGTGTACACATCCCAGGATCATATTCTCTCTTTTGGCCAGAGCATCACACAGGGAGTTCACATTCAGCTGATTATCCATCCCCCCCCCCCCCAAATCCTTTTCAGAGTCACTGCTTCCCAGGACAGAGTCCCCCACCTGTAAAAATGACTTACGTTCTTTGTTTCTAGATATTTACACAGCCAGGGCTTAAATTCAGCCAGAGTCGAGCTCTGGTAAGTATTTTCAAACCCGCAGCGCTGAAGCTGTGAGCCTCAGCACACCCCACAGAGCAGAAGCCCCGAGCCCCAACGCACCCCACAGAGCAGAAGCTCTGAGCCCTGGTACACCCTACGGAGCTGAAGTAGTCTCCTTGTGCAGATAGGAAGCTGAGACACAAAAAGACTAAAGTCACTTGCACAAGGCCACACAGAAAGTCTGGGGTAGAGCTGGGAATTACTCCAGTTCTACCCAATAGCAGGCTAGCATCCTAACCAGTTTAGCCAGAGGCCTGGTGGATTCTCCAGTCCAAGTCAGGACTGCATGTCTTGCCAAGAGAACTGCTCTAGCATAAACAGCTGTCATGGGTTTGATGGAGAAGGCTCTGGGTGCGGTTCTTGGGCCTGTGCTCTGCCAGTCAGAGTAGGTCACAATGGTCCCTTTTGGCTTTAAAAGCTATTAATGAAACCACTAGATCATCGGTTAATGAAACCACTAGATCATCTGTCCTCTAGCACACCTAACTGAAGTGGCCCTCCTTGGTCATCCAGGAGGCAATACCCACCTGCCTGTCCCAGACATTAGGCCAGGAACTGGCAGCCAGAGCAGCACTGTGCTGAAAAGGTTGGCGCAGAAGAACCTGACCTCCCCTTCCCATGCAAAGGCCTGGTCTAGGCTAGAGTTAGGTCAGTGTAAGGCAGCTTACCTTGACCTAGCTCTGTCAGCGTCTATGCTACAGTGTGCCTCCTGCTGTGCTATATGTGCTACAACAACCTAAAACTCCACAAAAAGAACAGGAGTACTTGTGGCACCTTAGAGACTAACAAATTTATTAGAGCATAAGCTTTCGTGGGCTACAACCCACTTCTTCGGATGCATATAGAGTGAAACATATATTGAGGAGATATATGTATACACACACATACAGAGAGCATGAACAGGTGGGAGTTGTCTTACCAACTCTGAGAGGCCAATTAAGTAAGAGAAAAAAAAAAACTTTTGAAGTGATAATCAAGCTAGCTCAGTACAGACAGTTTGATAAGAAGCAAGTGTGAGAATACTTACAAGGGGAGATAGATTCAATGTTTGAAGTTTTTCTGTTTTAAGATAGCCACCCGCAGATCTGTCATAGAATGACCAGACAGGTTAAAGTGTTCTCCCACTGGTTTTTGAGTATTATGATTCCTGATGTCAGATTTGTGTCCATTAATTCTTTTGCGTAGAGACTGTCCGGTTTGGCCAATGCCATGGCAGAGGGGCATTGCTGGCACATGATGGCATATATCACATTGGTAGATGTGCAGGTGAACGAGCCCCTGATGGTATGGCTGATGTGATTAGGCCCTATGATGTCGTCACTTGAATAGATATGTGGACAGAGTTGGCATCGGGCTTTGTTACAAGGATAGGTTCCTGGGTCAGTGTTTTTGTTCAGTGATGTGTGGTTACTGATGAGTATTTGCTTTAGGTTGGGGGGTTGTCTATAAGCGAGGACAGGTCTGTCTCCCAAGATCTGAGAGAGTAAAGGATCATCTTTCAGGATAGGTTGTAGATCTCTGATGATGCGCTGGAGAGGTTTTAGTTGGGGGCTGAAGGTGACAGCTAGTGGTGTTCTGTTATTTTCTTTGTTGGCCCTGTCTTGTAGGAGGTGACTTCTGGGTACTCGTCTGGCTCTGTCAATCTGTTTTTTCACTTCAGCAGGTGGGTATTGTAGTTTTAAGAATGCTTGATAGAGATCTTGTAGGTGCTTGTCTCTATCTGAGGAATTAGAGCAAATGTGGTTATATCTTAGAGCTTGGCTGTAGACAATGGACCGTGTGGTGTGTCCTGGATGGAAGCTGGAGGCATGTAGGTAAGTGTAGCAGTCAGTAGGTTTCCGGTATAGGGTGGTATTTATGTGACCATTGCTTATTAGCACAGTAGTGTCCAGGAAATGGACTGCTTGTGTGGATTGGGATCTAGGCTGAGGTTGATGGTGGGATGGAAATTATTGAAATCATGGTGGAATTCCTCAAGGGCTTCTTTTCCATGGGTCCAGATGATGAAGATGTCATCAATGTAGCGCAAGTAGAGTAGGGGCGTTAGGGGACGAGAGCTAAGGAAGCGCCGACTTAGAACAACGCTTCCTTTAACCTGTCTGGTCATTCTATGACAGATCTGCGGGTGGCTATCTTAAAACAGAAAAACTTCAAAAACAGACTCCAACGAGAGACTGCTGAGCTGGAATTGATATGCAAACTAGACACAATCAACTCAGGATTAAATAAGGACTGGGAATGGCTGAGCCATTACAAACATTGAATCTATCTCCCCTTGTAAGTATTCTCACACTTGCTTCTTATCAAACTGTCTGTACTGAGCTAGCTTGATTATCACTTCAAAAGTTTTTTTTTTCTCTTACTTAATTGGCCTCTCAGAATTGGTAAGACAACTCCCACCTGTTCATGCTCTCTGTATGTGTGTGTATACATATATCTCCTCAATATATGTTTCACTCTATATGCATCCGAAGAAGTGGGTTGTAGCCCACGAAAGCTTATGCTCTAATAAATTTTGTTAGTCTCTAAGGTGCCACAAGTACTCCTGTTCTTTTTGAGGATACAGACTAACACGGCTGCTACCCTGAAACCTAAAACTCCACTTCTGTAAGAGGCATAGCGATTAGGTCAGCATAGTTAGGTTGACTTAGTGTCAGTGTAGAGGCTGCATTGACCGTTCTGGCTGTCAGCCCCTAGCGGCTGAGAGCCCGAGCCCTGCCAGCCCAGGGCTGACAGCACAAGCCCCGCCGGGCTATGAGGTGGTGGTGGGGCTCCAGCTGTCAGCTCGTGGGTGGCGAGGCTCCTGCTGTTAGTGCTCCACCTCAGTTGGTGCAAGTGCTCCTGATGAGGACATTTACCACCAACAGAACAAGGGTAGTGTGGACATGAACAGCTGATTTCATTACTGTGGTGGCAGTAGGTCGACCCACCTGACTTAATGTTGTGTTGACATGCCCACAGTAGCACCAACACAGGGTCAAGCTAACCTGCCCTCACCTGGCTTTAATTTACCTGTAATTCAGTGCTGAGCTAAAGGCCAGGTCTATCAAGCCTCCGAGGGCCTCCTTCCCAGCACCAGGAGCTGCCTGCAAGCTGAGGAAAAGGGGATGGAGCCAGGCATCCTGACTCCCCTCAGGACCGTTTCCAAGCTGGTGCAGAGTCAGTTTCAATTCCTGGAATGCCTGGTTGTCAGATGCCTGCTACTGTGGGGTGAGTGCCTCAGTGCTGGCTGCACTGCGCTAGAAAGCTTTAGTGTCGGGCCACCCAATCCCCCTGCCTTGTAGATAAACTCCTGTCCCAGACCTGCTCCCTGGCTCCATCCCTGTGCTCCCAGTAGCTACTCATCCTCCTCCATAGCCAGACTCGAGAGAGCAGCTACTCAGCACCTGACTAGCCACCATCCTTCTCCAAAGAGAGCTGGTTTGCTCCCCACCTTGATACCCTGCAGCACTTAACTTCCATGTGCCCCCAGGCCTCCTCACACTTCTATGCGACCCCTAATGCGGGCTTGGGATGCATCAGGCGAGGTATTTCCAGTAGAGATAAGGAGGTGTTAGTACCGTTATAGAAGGCACTGGTGAGACCTCATCTGGAATATTGTGTGTAGTTCTGGTCTCCCACGTTTAAGAAGGATGAATTCAAACTGGAACAAGTACAGAGAAGGACTACTATGATGAGCCGAGGAATGGAAAACCTATCTTATGAAAGGAAACTCAAAGAGCTTGGCTTGTTTAGCCTAACCAAAAGAAGGCTGAGGGGAGATATGATTGCTCTTTATAAATATATCAGAGGGATAAATATCAAGGAGGGAGAGGAATTATTTAAGCTCACTACCAATGTGGACACAAGAACAAATTGATATAAACTGGCCATCAGGAAGTTTAGACTTGAAATTAGACGAAGGTTTCTAACCATCAGAGTGAAGTTCTGGAACAGCCTTCTGTGACAATGCGGTTCTGGCGGAACCCAACTGAGAGCGCCAACTCAGGACAAAATTGCTCAAACAGGGCAGTTACAGCCCAAGGCTGGGGTTTTTCCACCTCTAAGGCAAACCAAACCAGCCAGACTAGGAGGACTTCGGTCTCATCCCACTGGCTAACCGCAAGTCTCACAAGCAATCTCCTTAGACACTCCAGTTTCCCAGTATTACCACCAGTGCCACACGTTATGGGGACAAATGGTTATGAAAACCAATACCCCAGTAAAAGAAAAAGGTTCTCCTGATCCCAAAGGACCAAGCCCCAGACCCAGGTCAATATACAAGTCAGATCTTACCCACAAATCACGCTGCTGCCAATCCTTTAGAATCTAAAATCTAAAGGTTTATTCATAAAAGGAAAAAGATAGAGATGAGAGTTAGAATTGGTTAAATGGAATCAATTACATACAGTAATGGCAAAGTTCTTGGTTCAGGCTTGCAGCAGCGATGGAATAAACTGCAGGTTCAAATCAAGTCTCTGGAATACATTCCAGAGCTTCAGCTTGTAGCAAAGTTCCTCCAGAGGTAAGAAGCAGGATTGAAGACAAGATGGAGATGAGGCATCAGCCTTATATAGTCTTTTCCAGGTGTAAGAACACCTCTTTGTTCTTACTGTGGAAAATTACAGCAAAATGGAGTCTGGAATCACATGGGCCAGTCCCTGCATACTTTGCTGAGTTACAAGGCGTATCTGCCTTCTCTCAATGGGTCCATTGTATAGCTGATGGTCCTTAATGGGCCATCAAGCAGGCTAGGCAGAGCTCATCTCAGCTTGTCTGGGATGTTACCCAGAAGCATAGCATAAGTTTGCCATACAGACAGTATAGAGCCAATACTCATAACTTCAACTACAAAACTGATACACACATATAGACAGCATAATCATAACCAGTAAACCATAACCTTGTCCTAGACACCCCATTTGACCCCCATTATACCAGATTTGGGTGCCACTACAGGACCTTGGTTGCAACAATGATCTATACGGTCCCAATTTATGTCAATAACGTCACACCTTCCAAGAGGAGCAGTGGGGGTAAAAGACATATCTGGCTTCAAGACTAAGCTTGGCAAGTTCATGGAGGGGATGGTATGATGGGATAGCCTAATTTTGGCAATTAATTGATCTTTGACTATTAGCGGTAAATATGCCCAATGGCCTGTGATGGGATGGTAGATGCAGTGGGATCTGAGTTATTACAGAGAATCCTTTCCTGGGTGTCTGGCTGGTGAGTCTTGCCCACATGCTCAGGGTTTAGCTGATCGCCAGGACAGGTTGGCAGAGGCCCTGGGGGTTTTTCGCCTTCCTCTGCAGCGTGGGGCACAGGTAACTTACTGGAGGATTCTCTGCATCTTGAAGTCTTTAAACCATGATTTGAGGACTTCAATGCTCAAACATAGGTTAGGGATTTATTGCGGGAGAGGGTGGGTGAGATTCTGTGGCCTGCGTTGTGCAAGTCAGACTAGACTATCATAAGGGTCCCTTCTGCACTCAAGTCTATGACTCTATAATACTTTCCCACCTTCCCTCCAGCCAAACTCCCCCACTGGTCATCTCTCCCTCACTGCCCCAGTGCTCCCCTCACTGAGGGCCCAGCCCATCGATCAGAGCTGCTGGAGGGAGGGAAAATTAGGGAGCCATCCAGGATTCCAGCCCAATGCTCCTGTGACAGCCAAGGGACTGATCACCTCCACGCCACATGTAAGGATAGATGCTGGAAAGCCCCCATGCAGAGCTCCAGCTCCACCCAAGGGTGCCAGCCCACACTCTGGAGATGGAACGACCGACAGCTCTGAGCCTGGCCTCTGGCCATGTATCTACCATGGCTCCACCACTGCAGCTTCTCAGCTGCCAGCTTCATGCCCTGCCCAGTGCCCTTCTACCACAGATACCAGGGAATAAGATACCAGGGCACAGCAGCTGCAATACTTTAATAGGCCCCACAGGACCCAGACTGGCTCAGAGCAGAGGCCTATATAACCCAGGTCCCTGCCTCCATCAGTGGCCTGCACCAGCTAGCTCAGAGGAATGTGCAAGAGTGTCTCAGCTACTTTCAAATTCTGTTCCCCAGTGAGAGCCTGGCTCCCTGAGTGCAATGGAAGAAGTGAGACCTTCGCTGAGAAGAGACAGCAGCGGCCACCTCAGGTTACAAATCAGCTAGCTCCATATTGTACACCACATTTATTTAATAAAGGCACACATTCTCAGGGACATACAGGAATTAGGGCACCCACACAGCACGGGCTGGGCACTGACACAAACAGCTGCTGATGCTGAAATCAGTGGAGTTAGTGCTCTGCCTTTAATCCATTCATTTTGGTTTCCAGATAAGCCTGTACCAATGCTGGATCTGTCCGGCCAGCTCTCTAACAAGCCATGCTCACTAGCCAATTCATTATAAACAGCACAATTTGAAGAGGGCTCCATTGTATCAGGGCAAGATCTGGAACAGAACCACTTGGGAAATGTGAGACGTCAGACTGAGTTTAAGGCCAATGACAGCAGAATAAAGCCCTCCTCTAGCAATCAGCAGCCCCATCATATTTCTTTCCCAGTAAGTGTAACTGGGCTGGTATTTTGCATTTAACACTCAAGCAGCAGTAGGGAGGGATCCGTCTCAGAGGAGCATTTCTAAACTCATCATATCATTTAAAAAAATTGATTAAATATATAAAAATATAAGTTCCAAACCAAAGTTCGCAGAGCATCCAGAAAATCATAGATGCCTGCCCCTTTAAGAGCCTGGTACAGAGACATGAAGTTCTTGATTCTGGAAAATAAAGCCCTACAGAAGTGGCGAGCTGGGAAAGGCCACCTGCTCCTGGTGCTGCTGAGCTAGAAACGCTAAGATCACCCCATTCCCCACTGCCTCATTACAGACCCGCCTCCTCATCAAACCTGTGCATGCCAAGCAGCTGCTTGGAGGTCAGATAAAACAGTACAGTGCCTATCGCATGCCCACTGTACAGCAACAAATCACACACAGTTTTGCTCTATGGACAATCGGCAGGCTGGCTACCTGCTGGGATGGCAGAGACAGCAACACAGAATGGTTGTCTGCCATGGATTCTGGCCTTGTCCCTTCCAAAGCAGTCTCCTGCTAGGCTAAGTCCCCAGCTGCCATGACTAGGTGTAAGGTGTCAGATTAAAAACCAGATTCGTGCCTGAGGCAGACTCCTCCTTTCAGGTGGGGTTGCACCAGGCACGCTCTGGCCCAAAGACTCCAGGATAGGGAGAGGATTGCCATGCCACTACTAGCCAGGACAGTTGGAGATGAAACATCCAGCATGGGGAGACTGCCCATCCCTGGCGTGGAAATCAGCTCTGGATGCTACAGGCTAACAGACACTGGATCCCCTTCCTCATCTTCAGGGATACGATACTCCTGAAACCAAGCTAGAGTGCTGTGTCCCCCAAGGGGCCCGTTGCCACCAGAAGTGCCAAAGCCTTAGAGACCAGGGAAGCAGGGCGAGGAAATTCATTGTTTATTCTCTGCCAACAAAGGCTCCTGGGGGAAATGCAGCCTCGTAAGGCCAGGCCCGAACCAATCAGCAGCCAGGAGATTTCTAAGTCTGATTTGTCCCACACTTTACTGCATTGCTTAGGAGTGAGGCCGAGATGAGTCAAACCAAGCAGAGTTGAGGGATCCACACACCCCACCCACAGGGAGTCCTGAGCTCTTGAGCACAAACCAGAGACCTTGTACGTCAGGCAAAGGCAGGCAGGTTGCTCAGTGCCAGGAGCCCCATCTCCCAGGACAGCTGGCAGCACATGGCACATCCTGCCTCGCCATGCTCACGGTGTAGTCAGCCTGGACTGGATCAACAGCGAACTACGAAAGGGCAGTTTCAGCCCATGGGAGAGTTCTGACACTGTGTGTTGGTCCCAGTGCCTTGGTTCTGCAGAGATGTAGGTAAGCTCCACGGCTTCTGCCCACGCATGCCTAAGTGATCAGGAAAGCCTTCAGATTTACTGAAGGAAGCTGTCCAGTTTTGCCTGGCTGGTGCCAGAGGAGGAAGCTGCTGCAGTTGTGGATGCTGGCCTGGAGACGTTCCTCTTCCTGCTCTTTACAGCTAAGGGACGGATCTCCATTGGGTTTGTCTGAAGGGAAAACTGTCAGGGAAAACAAGTCTGAAAATGGGGAGTAGGGTGATTTATTACCAGCTCCAGGATAGGATAGGTTAACTTTTAAATCAGGACCATGTGGAAGGGTCTCAGACCTGCCCAGAGAACATGGCCACACAAGTGACAGTCCAAGAGCTGCCAATTATTACATAGTGATCAGATGACTCAGATCCCCCATTCCTTGTGAATGACATGATTCACATACAGGTCAAATACAGCCCCAGGACCTGTGCCCACGTACATACAAGACCCACAGCAGCACAGTATCTGAGCCACAAGTTCCCAGATTGATCAGAATCTTGTAAGTTTCCCTCAAGAATTCCCATCAACCGATTTGTCTCCCTTCCTCCTCCCCCAGTGCCTGGAGGACAGAGCTGTGTAGTGGGACTACACACCAGAACAGTGTCTTTAATCAGACATGTAGTTAGATATTTTGCTCTCCCACCTGGGCCATGTTTGGTGTGCAGTTTAACTTGGTGCATAGAAAACAGACTAATTAAAATAAGTCTTTTCTGTGGGCAAAGTGCTCACTTAAACAAGTTCCACCACGTTCTCCCTTAAAGAGTCCCCAGCCCATTCCCAAGTGAAGCCCATGCATTAATCACCCCACATACTCGCCCCAAATGAGAGAGAAGCAAAGCAGAACGTCCTGCCCGCTTATTTCCACAGCGCAGATGGTGGGGAAGGATACGGGCTGTATGAACTTAGTTCTACCTCCTAAGCCATCATACCCCATTCTCACCTAGAAGAGAAGAGAGAAAAGATATAACACCACGCAAGGTCTGCCTCTTGGGTGATGCTAGGTACTTCACCCAATCTGGAAGTTTGCAGTGTACTGGAAGGGAGGGACAGTTCCAGGCACCTTATGTACAGAATGCTTTGGTCAAAGCAGACTAGCAACTAAGGTGCCTGACCTGAGACAATAAAGAAGCCAGAGTTTCAGGAAATGCTGAGCAACTGCCCTCTCACGATCAGGACCCTTTGAGGGTCTCCAAGTTGGGTGCCCAAAGTCACTTTTGAAGAACTTGGCCATATTCTGATGGAAGCTTACACAACAGACAGAACCTCCCTTAAAGAAATAGGACCTTTAGTGGGAAACGTGGGGGAGACACACAAGCTGCCGAGAGCTAGAGGAATGATGGTGGACAGGATCTCAGTGAAGGGCGATGGCCATTTGACTAGCTTCACAGTGCATGAGGGAAGACAGGGGGCTCTAAAGGGAAGTCTCTAGCCACATTTCTCACATCCACAAACACATAGGGAAAGCAAGAGTCTCGTTTTCATTCACTCCCTCTTAGATCACTCAGGGGGCTAGGATGCCTATGACTGACCCTTGACAAGCCTCCACCACTGGAGGGCAGGGAGCAGCATCCTTGCTCTGATTGGCCAGGGCACATACTCACAGCTCCTGTGTTCTTGTGTGGCCCCAGCAGGCTGCTCACAGGTGGCTTCCTGGAAAGAACCGAGTTCCTGATGAATGCAGGAAAGAATTCTTCTAGAGGGTCATCCTCTTGCTCACCTGCCCAGCTCTGTCCCAGGAAAGAGAGCATGAGCAGCTTTACTCCCTGAATTTCATTTACAGAAACAGATATCACTGAAAACCTTACCAAGCAGCTTAGGAATTATTGCTCATGTACCCCATGGTTTACCCTTTTAATGTGGACCATGGAACTGCAGCTTCTCAGCTAGTCAGTATCAATGTCTATGGTTTCTTGCTATTAAGAACAAAGCTTGGGAGCAAGTGTTTGTGTTTCATGTGGCTAGTAAGACCAGCTCTCTTCAAAGTGTTTGCCGCCATGATCCTTAGAGTTTAACACCACTGGTGTCATTGGCAATAGCAATAGTGTGTGTGCCAACTGAGTGCACTGTAGAAATGCCCAGAAACTATTAAGAACGGATGGCCGGCAAACCTAGAATAGCCCTTGGACTTAGGCAGCTGTGTTAGAGCATTTGTATGAACACCGTCTACGCCAGTGGTTTTCAGACTTTTTCCCTCGTGACCCAGTTGAAGAACATTGTTGATGCCCGTGACCCAACATAATTATATCTTTTAACTAGAGTTTTCATAAAATCATAATATTGCAATACATTCCAGCTTAACCCACTTTACATAACTAACACTAGACACTAGCCTTAGTAAGCCTATGGCAAGGAGTGTGGGAAGTGGCCCTGGGTAGGGGAGAGGGTGGGGTTTGGGGGTGAGGGCTCTAAGGTGGGGCCAGGGATGAGGAGTTTGGGGTGCAGGCAGGCTGCCCCAGGGCTGGGGCTGGAGGACTCCTCACAGCCCTCTGCCCATTGGCAGCAGCTAGCTCCAGGGGAAGGGCCTCTCTTCCTGCTGGCAGGCAGCAGCTAGCTCCGGGGGAAGGGCCTCTCTCTCCCCCTGCCAGCAGGCAGCACGGAGCACAGAGCACCAGGGGAAGGGCCTCTCTCTTCCTCTGCATGGAGCTCCATGGGAAGGGTCCCTCTCTCCTGGCTGACAGCAGCGAGCTCCAGGGCTGGGGGAGAGGCCTGCAGCAGCCCTGCAAGACCCAACTTGCTCCTCTCCCCAGTTCCCACCCACCACCTACCTCTTTCCTCTCCAGGTCCCTGCTGTATGGCCCTTTAGAGCTGCTGCACGGCAACAATCATTATAATTTGAATCAGCAGTGCCTGACATTCTGCGACCCAATACTAGGTCGGGACCCATATTTTGAAAAACACTGGTCTAGGCGATGCACCTTGGAGCATGTATTGCAGTACTAAGATCAGAGCATGATGGTTGTACAGCCCAAGCGGAGGGATATTCTGGTCAATTTCTTAAGTCTATTACCAGATTGAGAATAGCAGGGGGATCTAAGAGGCCAGCAATTGGTTACTTTACCTCCACTGTTTCCTTCAAAACTTTTTTTGCTAAGTTTGTCACAGGAGGCCTGTAAGAAATCAGATCAGTGAGTCAGACATCTATCTGCTGTAGGTTCACTGCTTCAGAGGATTGCAGCCATTAGCAGAGAGTTTGCAGGGGAGAGGAGCTGCTGGATGGAAGGCCAAACAAAGATTAATGTCTCCTGCTGCAATTAATCAAATGGGTAGAGATCCTGAAGCTCAGCAAAAACGTGAGCATTAGAGGGACTGAAGCTTGGTCCTCTTGGTCCCACCTAGGACTGGAGAAAGGGGAGAACTCACGGCTTTTTATCCAGCTTGGGTTTTTTTGCAGGGGCTGTGATTGATTTCTGAGGCTGATGCTCAGGCGTCTCGACATCAAAGGTGGCGTCCAGGTCGATCTTGTGGCTATGGGCCAGGCGGTGGAGCTTTGGGCTCAGCAGTTCCACAGGAGCAGGGCTGCAAGGCCATTTCAGACATGTCAGCCATCACCATCAAGTTACATACCGTCCACCAGACAGACAAGAGAGAGACCTTAATGCTCCAAGCTACACTGTCTCTCAGGAGCAGCGGTTGTAAATATTTATATCTTGTCATGGTGCCAGAACCCCTGCTCAGGATGGGTACCCCATTGAACAAACACAGAAACTGCGGTCTCAGATGACACAGCCCAGAGCTAGCATTCGTTGCATCACAGAACTGCACACATTCATGTAAGCTTCTTCCCTTCAATTTCAGCAGGCTTGGCAGAATTCTATTTTTTGTTATAATTTCAATAGATAATGTTTATTTTTATGCTTTTTAAAATTCTCAATTTAAATGTTCAGTTTCAGGAAATTATTGGGTGTGTGTGTGTTAGACAATTTAATGACAACAGATGCAGAGATTCAAAAAGTTAAAGATTTGTAACGGTTAAAACACAAAACGGCCAACATCACATCAAAATCTACGAAGTAAACAGCCTTACATCAATCATTAGTTCTCAAGCAGCATTTTTCTTTGCCTAGCTGTAAATTACCATTACCATTGATGGAAATATGTTGGCATCAGTTTGTGTATGTACAGTGAAATGGATGTTCGTCGACATTTACTGATAAAAATCAAATCTTTCCAAGCCTAAATTGAAGGCACTTGGGTCAAGATTATTTCACCCAAAGCCCTTTCCATCCAAAGGGTCTGAGCCCTGTTTGAGGAAACTGTACCACATACTCCTTATAGGAGTGCACCTCGAATGCTGCTGCTCAATCTAGTTCACCCCACCTGCCATCCAGAGGTGGGGAAGTTACAGTACCTTCCAAACAATGTAAGCTCAAAGGCATTCCAGCATCACCACATCACGTTCAAGCCTAATATACAAGCTAGCCTGCTGGGAACTCCTTTTCAGCACAGCCTTTCACCCCAATGTTCTTAACTAAGATCCCAAAGTTGATAGATCTAACAAATCCAGAGTAGTTACAATGACACTTCTCTAATGTTGGGTTATAACAGCAGCCACTAGGAACAAAACTGGAGTTTCACTTATAACCTACCCCTTCATTTTGTTCCCTCAGAGCTTTCCAAATCACACCTGAGTCCCTCTCCGAACACATGCTTCCAGATACCTACAAACCATGTCCTCCCATCAACCTAGTATAAGTGAGAGGGGATGAGAAAGATACAAAAACAAAAACAACAAAACCAGAGTTTTTTTAGATGGTTCTGCACATTCACACTTATGGGGACTGCACTGCCTCCTTCTAGCAGGGCTCTCCCACACCATCCCGACACACTGAGGACAAGGCAGTAAAGGGGGTGGAGAGTCCTCATCACCTGTGTTCCTTCCACTGCAAAGCCAGAGACAGAACAAACAAGGACTCTGACAGAGAGGGGGAGGCAGGTGGGAAGAGTAAGCATGCAGAGCCATCTCGAGGGATGCCGGTTACAAGTAAGTTAAGTTCATTTTTTCGAGTGGCTCTGCATATTGCCACCTATGGGACAGACTGAGGAGCAGTGCTCAAACTCACCTGGAGATGGGAGCAGAGTCCTAACCGAACAGAGACTGAAGCACCGCTTTATCAAATCCAGCATCTGCCCTAGAGATCAAGTCCAAACCATAGTGCCTGGTTACAGTGTGTACCGAAGCGCGGGTTGAAGCTCTGCAAATTTCCTGACTCATATGGTATGCGGAGACCACCTTAGGGAGGAACACGGGGTGTGGGCGGAGCTGGACCTTGTCCTTGTGAAAAACCGTGTACGGGGGTTCAGAGGTCAGGGCCCTGAGCTCCAAGACTCGTCTAGCTGACGTAATAGCAACCAGAAATGCCACCTTCCATGAAAGGTGAGACCAGGAGCACGTGGCCAATGGCTCAAATGGGGGCCCCCGTAAGACGAGCTAAGACCAGGTTTAAGTCCCACTCTGGAACCGGGGGTCTAGAGTATGGGAAGAGGTGACTGCAGAGATACCAGCGGCGGCTTGCCTCTGGAGTGCGGGGCCGACATGGGCGGGGCTCCGAGCACAGGCATGGACATGACCTCCTGGGCCGGCTGGAGGGTTTTGGGTGTGGAAGGCATCCAGACATCTGGAGAGGCCTGTTCCAAAGAGGCCGGGCTACTCCGCTCTACGCGAGTTGGAGGCCTGGGGCCCGATGGGGATCGAGGACTTCCCGACATGGGCCTAGCCTCTTTCTGAGACTTCCTTCGGTGCCGTTGCGAGGAGGGAGTCTTGGTCCTCTTGGCATGTCCCGTGGATGGGGAGCAGTGCTGACTGATCGAAGGCACCGGCTGATCGCCGCGTACTGAAACTGTGGTGCCCGGTACCGGCTCGTTGTTGTGTGCCGGGGACAGGGTCAGTGCCGACTCCATCAGAATGGCCCGGAGCCTAATGTCTCTTTCCCTTTTGGTCCAGGGCTTAAACGATTTGTAAATTTTGCACCTTTCGCTGGTGTGGTTCTCTCCCAGACAGTGCAAACAGTCTGTGTGCAGGTCGCTCTTTGGCATAGAACGCCGACAAGAATCGCACGACTTAAATCCCAGGGCTCAGGGCATGCCCCGGCCCGGGCTCACTGACTAACCAAACTAAACTAACTACATATACTAAACCAACGAACAGTTCTGGGGACAAGCTACAGCGAAGCTCCGACGCACCTTTACTGGCGGCAAGAAGGAACTGAGGGTGGGGGGAGCACTGCTAGGGGAAAAACTTCCAGCACTGGTGCATGTGGCGAGCACGCACACCTATTGTGGAATACCCATGAGCAATCACTCAAAGAAGAAACCATATAACCCATGTGGTGTTTAGCATACGGCACAAACAATCTAGACAATTTATGACAATTTTTCGTTCTAAGTAGTAGGCGAGAGCCCGTCTGGCGCATACAGTGTGTAGGATGATTCCCCCTTATTAGAGTGCAGTTTGGGTGGGTGGGGGGAGGGCAAATTACTTGTCTGACTGACATGAAAATCAGAGAGACAATGTCGGTGAGATAATACCTTCTGTTGGTGAGAGAGAAGTTCATGCAGAGCTCTTTTGACCTGAAGAAGAGTTCTCTGTAAGCTTGAAAGCTTGTCTCTCTCATCAGCAAAGTAAGTCTACAAAACATATTACCTCACCCAATTTGTCTCTCTAATATTCTAGCACCAACACTGCTACAATAACACTGCCTATGAAAATCAGACACCACCTTAGGTAAGAACCTGGGATCAGGTCTGAGATCTACCTTGTCCTTATGAAAAGGAGTGAAAGGTGGATCAGCCACAAGGCCATTCAATTCACTCACTTTCCTAGCTGACATGATGGCAATAGCAAAAGCTGTTCTGATAGATAAATGCTAGAAAGAACACTCCGCCCAGGGTTCAAGGGGCATGGCCAACACCAAATTGAGATTCCAAGAACAGACAGCATAAATTTAATAAACTTTTCATAAACCTTTTGACCGAATGAAGAAACAGCAATCCACTACTAAATAAAGTATGATACACAGAATTGGCTACCAAAGGGACTTTTAACAATGAGTTAGATAAGCCCCAGACTTTAAGTACATTAAATATTCCAGAACACAAGGAATGAAAGCAGATACAGATCAAGTTTTCTTGTTTTCTATGCTTAAAATCTGGTCCTCTTTAAACGCTAATCGCTCTAGTGGGCTGTTTTCTACAGTTAATTAGCCTGCCCTGAACAGATGAAGAACATGACTGCTCAAGAGCAAAGTTCGAGCACCCATGCTGTCAAGTGAAGAGACAGCGGGTCTGGGTGAAAGATCTTGTCCTCCTGCTGAGATAGTAGGTCTGGAGGCAGAGGAAGACACAGAAAGACTTGGCCAGACAAGTTGCAGAAGATAAGTAAACCACTGTTGATGGTGTCAGGCTGGGGCAATGAGAATTATCCTTGCCCTGCCCTACCATCTTTTTCACTAACTTTCTGGATCAATGGCAAGGCACACATCAAACCCTTTCCCTGTGCAAAAGGAAAGCATATGACAAGGATAGACTGTCCCTGCTCACTCTGCAGTGGAAGAGGTGACTCTCTTTGTTGGAACTAATTATGAACAGGTCTACCTCCAGTCAACCCCACTGGAGAAAAGACAGTTACCTTTTCCGTAACTGGTGTTCTTTGAGATGAGTTGCTTATGTCTATTCCACAATGGGTGTGCGTGCTCACCATGTGCCCTGGTGCTGGAAGTTTTCCCCCTAGCAGTACCCGTAGGGGAGCGCCCCTAGCGTGGCTCCTCTATGGTACGGTATAAGGGGCGCTGAGCACTCCCCCCACCCTCAGTTCCTTCTTGCCAGACAACTCTGACAGAGGGGAAGGAGGGTGGGATGTGGAATAGAAATGAGTAACATCTCGAAGAACACCAGTTACAGAAAAGGTAACTGTCTTTGCTTCCTCAAGTGATTGCTCAAGTGTATTCCACAATAGGTGATTCCAAGCTATATCTGCTGGAGGTGGGTAGGAGTTCACAAACTCTCGGGACTGAGCACAGCCCTGCTGAACCCGGCATCTTCCCCAGTTTGGTAGACGATCGCATAATGCGAGGTGAACATGTGAACTGAAAACCATGTGGCAGCCCTGCAAATGTCCTGAATGGGGACATGGGCTAAAAAGGCAGCCGACGAGTCTTGCACTGTAGTAGAGTGTGCCCTCACAATTGACAGCGGGGGCGGAGGGCTCAGAGGTCAGGGCCCTGAGTTCCGAGACCCGTCTAGTAGATGTGATCACCACCAGGAAGGCTACCTTCCATGAGAGGTGCGACCAGGAGCATGTAGCTAGTGGCTCAATGGGGGGAACCCGTCAACTGGGCCAGCACCAAGTTCAGGTCCCACTGCGGGACTGGAGGCCTAACCTACGGGAAGAGACGATCCAACCCCTTAAGGAATTGGCCAGTCATAGCATGGGAGAATACTGTGTGCCCCTGCCCCGGCGGGTGAAAAGCCGATATGGCCGCCAAGTGCACCTTGACGGATGAGGGCACCAGGCCCTGGGCTCTAAGGTGAAGGAGGTAGTCTAAAATGAGCTGGATTGGGGCAGCCACGGGGGAGATGCCCTGCTCAGCCACCCACCAGGAAAACCGAGACCACTTTGCCAAGTAGGCTCGACGCATGGAGGGTTGCTTGCTTTCCAAGAGGACGCACTGAACGCCTTCCGAGCATGTCCTTTCCTCCTGGCCTAATCATTGAGTAGCCACGCCGTGAGGTGAAGTGCCACTAGATTGGGGTGGAGGAGATGGCCCTGGTCCAGCAGGTCCAGGCGGGATGGCAATGGCCACGGTGGGGTGACCAGCAGGCTCATGAGGGTCCCGTACCAATGTTGCATGGGCCATGCCAGGGCAATCAGAAGGATCCGGGCCCTGTCCGTCTTTATCTTTTCCAGGACTTTGCCGATCAGTGGGGTTGGGGGGGAAGGCACAGAGAAGCTGGCCTCACCAGGATAGGAGGAAGGCATCGGAGATAGTGCCCATACCCCTCCCCCCATGGAGCAGAACTGGGGACACCGGTAGTTCTGCCGGGTCGCGAACAGGTCCACCTGGGGAGTTCCCCACTTTTGGAAAAGTCTGAGCATCACCTCTGGGTGTAGAGACCACTTATGCTGATAGGAGAAGTCTTGGCTCAGGCGATCCGCCCGCGAGTTCTGGGTGCCCAGTACGTGGTAGGCCTGTAGGCAAATGTCATGGGCTATACAGAAACCCCACAACCTGAGGGCTTCCTGGCAGAGGAGCGGGCCCCGCCTTGCCTGTTGATGTAAAACATCGAGGCCGTGTTGTCCGTGAGAACCCTGACCTCCAGGTGCAAACGGAAGGCCACGCACCTCAGCCGGACCGCCCTGAGCTCCTTAATGTTTATATGCAGGGCAAGGTCCTGCGCGGACCACAGGATCTGAACGTCCCCCACATAGGCTCCCCACCCCAGGTCTGATGCGTCGGACATCAGATCTACTGACAGGGGCCTGCCCCTGGACAAGACCCCGGGAAGCATATTACCCAAGGAGGACTACCATTATAGGGAGGCAATCATGGGCTTGGGCACAGTGAGGACCTTGTCCATCCTGTCTCTGGCCTGGGAGAACATTGAGGCCAACAAGAGCTGGAGGGGCCGCATCCTGAGTCTGGGGTGGCGAACCACATGTGCATGCCGACATGTGACCCAGGAGCTGGAGACACGCTCTGGCTGAGGTCACGGGGAACCTTGTGACTATCAACGAGCCCGTTCAGGGTCTTCAATCTGTCCGGTGGGAGGGAGGCGCTGGCCGATGTCACGTCCAGGACTGCCCCGATAAACTCTATGCACTGTACCGGGATTAACGTGGACATGGGTGTCATTCACCAACAGGCCCAGAGTGGCGCATGTGGATCGGAGGAGTGCCACGTGATCCTGCACCAGCCAGTGGTCTAGATAGGGGAAGATCTGGACCCCATGATGTCTAAGGTAGGCCGCCACCACCGACATGCACTTTGTGAATACCATGGAAGCAGTAGACAGTCCAAATGGGAGGACCGTAAATTGGTAGTGCTCTTGCCCAACCGTGAAACAGAGGAAGCGCCTATGCCCCTCAAATATATGAATGTGGAAGTATGCGTCCTGCAGATCGAGGGCGGCATACCAGTCCCTGGGATCCAGGGAGGGGATGATGGAGGCCAGAGAGACCATGTGAAACTTGAGCTTTACCATGTACTGGTTCAGGCCTCAGAGGTCCAGGATGGGCCTGAGTCCCCCTTTGGCTTTCGGGATAAGGGAATAGTACTGCTTGCATTTGAACTCCACTGGCACCACATCCACGGCCTCTAAGCCAAGGAACTGCCCCACCTCTTGCTCTAGCAGGGCCTCATGAGAAGGGTCCCCCCAGGAGGGACGGGGGAGGAGGGTGGTTGGGTGGGATGGAGGTAAACTGAAGGGTGTAGCCCAAGGAGACGGTGTTGGTGACCCAACAGCCCGAAGTCAGCCACGACCACTCCGAGAGAAAAGCACACAACCGGTTGGAGAAGGGAAGCTTTATTGTGGGTGGATCCCTAGTGTGAACTGGTAGGTCACCCCCAGGCGTCCCATCAAAACTGACGTTTCCCCGCCTGTTTACCCTTGGAGGACCCAAGCTGGGGGACAGACTGGGACTGCCTCTGCCAACATTTCTTATAGTTCCAAGACTTTTTATAAGGGGGCTCATATTTAGAGTGGGTGGCCTGGGTGGGAGCCTGCTGAGGCTTAAATTTGGACCTAGCCGGAGCCGGGACATAGAGGCTAAGTGTCTTAAGCATAGTGCGGGAGTCTTCCGCGCCGCGAAACTTCACATCCATCTGTTCCGCAAAGAGGGCCTTGCCATCGAACGGGAGGTCCTGCAAGGAGTTCTGCACCTCACTGGACAGCCCAGGCAGCAGGAGCCACAATGCCCTTCTCATGGACACTGCAGAGGCCATGGACCTTGCAGCTGTATCCACAGCATCTGACGCTGCCTGCAGGGTTCCCCTGGCAGCTGCTGTACCCTCCTCCATCAGAGCTTTGAACTCCTCCTTGTCATGCTCCTGGAGGGAGTCCTCAAATTTGGGTAGAGCGCCCCACAAATTGAACTCATACAGACCCAGAAGAGCCTGATGGTTCGCCACCCTTACTGGAAACTTGAGGATGAATAAACCTTTCTCCCAAATAAATCCAGCCTCCTTGAGTCTTTATTTTTTGGAGTAGGGGCTAGTTGGCCCTGCCTCTCCCTGTGGTTGACCGACTCGACCACCAGGGAGTTGGAGGAGGTACAGATATTCATGCCCCTTGGCGGGCATAAAGTACTTCCATTCTGCCCTCTTAGAGATGGGGGGGCAAGAAAGCTGGGGCTTGCCACAAGGCATTTGAAATTTTTGCTACCCCTTCGTGGAATGGGAGGGCCACCCTGCCCAGTACCGAGGCGGATAGGACATTGAAGAGGGAGTCCGAGGGTTCCTCCACCTCCTCGGCCTGAAGGTTGAGACTTGATGCCACCCTTTTCAACAGTTCCTGGTGGGCTTTAGAGTCCTCCTGCAGAAGAGAGGGAGGAGGGGCTGTAAGTCGCCTCATCAAGGGAGGGTGAGGATGCAGGCGTGGTACTCTGCGTACCCACCGGTACCGGAGGTCCCACCATTTGGTCGCCCTCCGGGCATGGAACCAAAGATGCATGCCCCACTGACTCCTTTCTGGGAGGCTGGGAAAGGGAGGCCAATGATCATTCCAAGGTTCCGGCCACCGAGCGAGCCCTCACCGGGGGGGCCATGGGGCCCATTGGTACCACGGTGGCGGCCAAGGAGCCCGGTGTCACTGCACTTGCTGTGGCACTGACGGAGCAGGCTGTTCAACCTGACTAGCTTGTCCCATCGACTGACGACTATGAAAGGAGGCCAGGCTGGTGTACGACCTGCCGCTGTCCCTGGACCGGGAGGAGTAGTGGCATTGGGAATGGTGCTGACCATGAGACTGTGATCCCGACATGGAGGAACAGTACCACCGGTAGCAGCTGCTCCGCGATCAGCTCAGGTGGGCAGATCCGTGACGGCGAGGTGCTGGCGATCAACACCCGGGACTGCGGGAGCGATGCCACGGCACGGTCCCGGAGCGAGACGAAGAACAGGAACGGCGTCGACGCCCGTATCGCAACGGGCTACGGTAGCCTCTCGGAGATGAGGATTTCTGGTGCTGTTTGTCTTGGTCTCGACGGGGCCCGCTCCCTTCGCATGGTCTGCGGTCCCTCAAAGCGGAGCGGTGCCTGGAACCCCTGGCAGTTGGAACCCAGGCAGACAACCTGGTGGGGGGTCGATGGTGACCGGCATGGACTACACACGGGACGGTTGCTGGGTTGTGAACGGCGTTGGGAACGTTCCCTCGACCGCGAATGGTACCGACCAGGAGGCGACTGCAGAGATCCAAGCGGTGGCTTGCCTCTGGACCGGGGAGCCAATGGTGACTGTACCCCTGGTACCAGCAGAGACATAACGTCCCGGGCCCCTGGCATGGAAGGCACCCGGACATCTGGGGAAGCCTGTGCCAAATGGGCTGGGCTACTCAGCTCAACCTGAGTCGGAGGCCTGGAGGCTGACAGGGACTGAGAACTGCTCAATGTGGGTCTAGTCTCTCCTCCCGTCTTGCTCCAGTGTCTTGGTGGAGACGACCTCTTTTTAGCCTTCTTGGCGTGCCCCATGGACGGGGAGTGGTGCCAACCGGTGGAAGGCACCAAAGGGTTGCCATGCACTGTGGTGCCCGGTGTAGACTCGGAGCGGTGCACCGGAGTTGGGGTCAACGCCCACTCCATCAGAATGGCTCGGACCCGAATGTTCCTTTCTTTCTTGGTCCAAGGCTTGAAAGATCTGGAAATCTTGCAGCGATCGCTGAGATGGGTTTCCCCCAGACAGCGTAAACAGTCCGCGTGCGGGTCACTCACTGGCATCGGCCGCCTGCAAGTGTTGGACGACTTAAAGCCTGGGGCATTCCCTGACATGGGCGCACTAAACTAAACTAACACTAATCTAAACTACTTCACCTACAGGTACTACTACTATGAACGAACAAGAGTTCAAGAGGAAAGCTGCAGACAAGCTGGAGCAGAGCAGTTCTGATGCACCCTCACTGGCGGCAAGAAGGAACTGAGGGCGAGGGGAGCGCGCAGAGCCCCTTATACCACGCCATAGAGGTGCCACTCCAGGGGTCGCTAGGGGCGCTCCCCTATGGGTACTGCTAGGGGAAAAACTTCCAGCACCGATGCACGTGGCGAGCACGTACACCTATTGTGGAATACACGAGCAATCACTTGAAGAAGAATATGGTCCAAACCACCTGGTCCTTAGGGACTGTTCATGCATCTGAGAGCTGCCTCTGTTGAGAAAGTCTGGGACTACATTGCTTTCCTCTGCCAGATGCAGGGCCACAGAATAGACATCGTGAAGGACACGCCAATCCCATACACTTATAGCCTCTACACACAAGAGAGCGGAGTGAGCATCCCCCTACTTGTTGATATTGCTGTATGGTCCATCACCATGTGTACAACCCTGCCCTGTAGGCAAGGGAGGAATGATGCGAGGACCAAATCTCTCAATTCCAACATGTTGATTTGCAGACTTCTTTCCCGATAAGACCAGTGCCCTCTGTTGTCAGCTCGTTTCCGTGTGTGTTTTCTCTCCATTCACTGTCCCAGCTCTGTGCAGGTAGGTGATCCAGCAGACCTTGATAGAACTATCCAGAAATATCACAGACTCAGTCCGGCGGCAAAGGCACTTGGCCAGGTTTATTATCAATGAAGCATGGTACAAGTTCCCCATAGATACTACAGGTACACACTAACGCACATATGCCCATTACAAGGGACCAGCTCAGTCAGCAATGTGACTTTCTGCTATCCCTGATGCCGGACAAAGGGTTACGGTAAGATTGTCTCAGCCCGACATTTATAGATTAACAACTGGGATACACAATTTATGTACCACCTTACAAGTTTCATGACATCCTTTTGTTACCTCCCCTGGTTCCTGATATTTTGGACAGAACATCCCTAATCATTAATTTGTCAAACCATTTTATCTTACACTAGATTGGGATGTATCTGTACTAGCTAGAATATATTTATGTAAATATCTAGTGCCTAGTACACTAGCAAAAGCTTCGCCACGTTCACATACTGGACAGCAAACTTGTAACCATCTGCTTTAATACATGGCCTGACTTTGGTTCACAGCCTGTGGTTCAGGCCTCAGATCTTGCACCAAGCTCAGTGCTCCAGACTCTCTCTACTACACCCTCTAACTGTCAAATGATTCAGATGTGCCCCCTCAAACCATGTTTGATGCATCTGAAGTTCCCATCAAAGATGGATCCAGTCTACCACTGAGCACACACATTCTGACTGACCACCATTCTAGAGCGACTACAATGTTCTGAGGCATGGAGATTCACATATGAAGTCTGTCCCAAGTTGGTCTGTAGACATTCAGTACTGCACAGGTCTCATTCTCAGATACACAAACGGAGTCACATAAGTAGTGGCTGCCACAAGACCAATGAGACCCCAAAATAATTTTACTCTGAGTAGGATCCTGTTGAATTTTTAATAGATACTGGCTCATCTGAAGACATCTGTCCTCCAGTAGCAAGGCTCTTCCACAGAGTCTGGTATGGAGCTTCTACAGAGCATAGAATTGACTTTGGGTGGTTGAGAAGAAGCCCAAGGTCTGAAAGGGGACTGGTTGTCAGAGCAATATGGCGTAACAGGTCCTCACATACACAATAATCTTCAGTAGCTAATTGTCCAAGAAGGGGTAAACAAAAATACTTTGATTCCCAGGTGAACTGCTACCACAGAGAGGCTCTTTGTAAAATCTCTGGACACTATGGAGAGGCCAAATGGAAGCACCCAATGCCAGCAAGTTAAAGAAGTATGGGCTGGATGAATGGACTATAAGGTGGATAGAAAGCTGGCTATATCATCAGGCTCAACGGCTAGTGATCAATGGCTCCATGTCTAGTTGGCAGCCCATATCAAGCGGAGTGCCCCAAGGGTCGGTCCTGGGGCTGGTTTTGTTCAATATCTTAATTAGTGATCTGGAGGATGGCGTGGACTGCACCCTCAGCAAGTATGCAGATGACAGTAAACTGGGAGGAGTGGTAGATACGCTAGAGGGTAGGGATAGGATACAGAGGGACCTAGACAAATTAGAGGATTGGGCCAAAAGAAATCTGATGAGGTTCAACAAGGTCAAGTGCAGAGTCCTGCACTTAGGACGGAAAAATCCCATGCACTGCTACAGACTAGGGACCGAGTGGCTAGGCAGCAGTTCTGCAGAAAAGGACCTAGAGGTTACAGTGGACGAGAAGCTGGATGAGAGTCAACAGTGTGCCCTTGTTGCCAAGAAGGCTAACGGCATTTTGGGCTGTATAAGTAGGAGCATTGCTAGCAGATTGAGGGACGTGATCATTCCCCTCTATTCGACATTGGTGAGGCCTCATCTGGAGTACTGTGTCCAGTTTTGGGCCCCACACTACAAGAAGGATGTGGAAAAATTGGAAAGAGTCCAGCAGAGGGCAACAAAAATGATTAGGGGGCTGGAGCACATGATTTACGAGGAGAGGCTGAGGGAACTGGCATTACTTAGTCTGCAGAAGAGAAGAATGAGGGCAGATTTGATAGCTGCTTTCAATTACCTGAAAGGGGGTTCCAAAGAGGATGGATCTAGATTGTTCTCAGTGGTACCAGATGACAGAACAAGGAGTAATGGTCTCAAGTTGCAGTGGGGGAGGTTTAGGTTGGATATTAGGAAAAACTTTTTCACTAGGCGGGTGGTGAAGCACTGGAATGGGTTACCTAGGGAGGTGATGGAATCTCCTTCCTTAGAGCTTTTTAAGGTCAGGCTTGTCAAAGCCCTGGCTGGGATGATTTAGTTGGGGATTGGTCCTTCTTTGAGCAGGGGGTTGGAGTAGATGACCTCCTGAGGTCCTTTCCAACCCTGATGTTCTATAATTCTATCGCCCCATACTGGAAGTGGTGTCTGGCTACCACAAAACAAAAGTATTTGTGATGACTATTATGAATTAATATATGAAAACATGCATCCTTTAAGTCAAGAGCTGTGAACCAATCCATGACCTACAGAGAAGGGATTATGGAGGCTGAAGTCAATATATAGAACTGAAGCTTCCAAAAATGTACTTGTTCAGATCCCTTCAGGGGGGTACTGGATGACCCTCCCACCTCCAATCCTTTTTTGTACCAGAAAGTAACAGGAATAAGCGCCCTGACCCCTCACACATACAGGGATCTCCTTGACTGCTCCTATCAGATGCAACTTTTCTACTTCTGCAAGAAGAATAGTCTCATGAGAGGGGACCCTTAAGAGGGAAATGTAGGGGAAAGGGGTGGGGGGAGGCAATTTTTTGAATTATATGGCATAGCCCCTTTCTGTTTTCTCTAGCACCCATTGGGGTCTGATGTAATTTGCCTCCATGCATTGAGAAAGTAGTGTAGCCTGTCTCCAAAAAAGGAGGTAGATTGGTTCTTAACTCTCAATCATCTC
The DNA here is from genome assembly GCF_027887155.1 of Malaclemys terrapin pileata. NCBI lineage: Eukaryota > Metazoa > Chordata > Testudines > Emydidae > Malaclemys > Malaclemys terrapin. Next base: position 51,270,699 of record NC_071511.1, on the reverse strand, counting down.
GTCAAAACCCAGACTTGTTCTGAGCTGAAGACATGGATGAGGAAGCAGGTTGGTTAGAGCTAGACCTTGATTTGAAAGGCCTCTTTCTAGGCTGACTCTGGAAGGCTGCCGGCTGTTGCCATGGTTGACGTCTCTGATTCGATGAAAAATACGGTTGGCATGGGACTATGTCCTGTTGGGATATGTAAGGGTTAAGCAGAAAACTAGGAAACTGCTGGTGAACAGAAATGGTATTAAGGAGTAAAGGCACGGGCAAGCACCGCTTCTGCGCTTGATAGATGAAATGCAGGCATCTTTCTGTGCTTGATAGATTTAGGGCCACCACTCTCCCTTCCCTTCTCCTTGTCAAGGGTTTGATAAGTCACAGCTGCCTGAGGAATGTGGGGATCTAAAGAATACCTTTTGGGTAAAGTAGCGTTATCTCCCCCTCCCTTCCTTTCCCAGCTACACAGGCGAATTCGGGGTTATGGCCCCTTGCTCCCTGCCCTACAAACTGCTGATCCAGGGAGTTCATGACTGCAATTATAGTGAAGAGTGTATCTTCAAAGTAAACATTATCTATAGAATATGCTAATGCTGTAAACAGTAATCGGGGCGGGAATAATTATATTCAGTATAGAGTTATCAATATACATTGTATGGGTGTTCATATTACTCCATAAGGGTTTTGGGGGTGTTGTAGTAAATGTAGGAATTTACATACTAATGTAGATAAAAAGAGTGTGCTGTAACTAATCCAGTGCTTACTCGACAATTGGGTCAAGGGGAACAAGTACCGCAATAAAGAAGCCTGTCTGCTCAATCCGCCTCTAGGTCAGCCTGTTCTTTTAACATGTCCCACACTGGAAAGAAGGCCCAGAAGGGAATCAAACCCAGAAAACAGCTGTCAATCTCGCATCCTTTAGATTTCCAGCAGTTCAGCTGTTTTTTCTCTGAAAAGACCCTCCTCTTTGAAGGGGAGATCCTCCAGCTTACTCCTCGTGTCCAGAGCTAGAGGAGATGAACGAAGCCATGCATGCCTCCTAATGGCCCCAGGAGAAGCAAGTACTCTGGGAGCAGAATTTGAAGAGTCAAAGGAGGCCCAGAGGGAGTGCGTGGCTACATTTTGGCCCTCCATTAAAATGGCATTTGCTAACCTTATTCTGTCATCAGGTAAGACTTGTAAAAACAGTGTCATCTTCTCCTGTAAGTGGGCCATGACTGCCTGATAATTTGCCGCCCTAATACTGAGGGACGATGGACAGAACTTCTCCCCCCAACGACTCAATCCTTTCCCCTTCCTTGTTGGCTGCAGTGGAGTGTGGCTGTCCAGATCTTGCCGTGCGACTGGCAGCAGTCACCACCAGGAAATTAGGGCTTGTCTCCACTTACTGGGAGATCGATATGCAGTTGATTTAGCGGATCTAGTGAAGACCTGCTAAGTCAATTGCTGATTGCTCTCCTGTCAACCCACTGCAATAAGTTGACCTACGGTATGTCGACTCCAGCTATTCACATATTCTGAGTTGCGTAACTTAGGTTGACTTAGCCCTGCCCTTAGGGATAGGATGGGTATGGAAGTAGGAGTGCCCCTCAGAGGGTATCTGATACAACTTGTCAGCTTTCTCAGAAACAGGCTGACAAACAGCAGACAAAGTCCACAGGGATTTAGCCAGCTGTAACAAACCAACTAAGATAGATAGGGATATTCTACTCCTTGAAGTAGCATTCAAGGATATCAAACACAAAGTGAGAAGTCTCTTCCACAGCCACTGCAGGAAAATTTACAGTGGATACCATACAATCCATTAAATTGTGGAACTGTGTAGCATCCTCAGGAGAGGAGGCTGAAGCCACCCCCACATTCATCTGGTGATAAATCAGGTTAATAATCTGTTTCCAAATGCTACTACTCAAAGAAGGGAGCTACCTCTTCATCTTCCTCCTCAGACAGCATTTCCAGCCTCACCATCTGTAGTGTCAGTCTGAGGACCTCTGGACTCTCAGATCCTTTGCAGAAGAAAAATTACCTCTCTGCCTACACAGATGATAATAGCAAAAGTCCTGAGGTAGCCCCCCATAAGGCGATGGGCCATAGGACAACCAGTTCCCCCAGCAACTAGGGTTCAGGAACATGCCTGCTGGAGGTGGATTATAGGGTAGTATGAATTAAGCCACAGGTGTCTGCATTCTTCCTCTATTTCCCTCCTGGTAAAGATCCAGACATATCAGACATAGAATGTACCAGGGATAACTGCTGATCTTGAGGAGAGTATGGAGATCCAGTTCTTTGTGGTGACCCTATAAGGGTCCTAGGAGGAGGAAGCATAACGTGTTCACAGGAAGAACCAGCAGCGCCCTCTGATCTCTTCTTCCTATCACACGACTGAAGCCACAGCTTTGGAACTGTAGTGGTCTTGGGAGAATCAGACGGATCTGAAAGTTTGATGCAGTGGCCATTTTGTCCCTATGCCTCTTTCCCTTCGGTGATGGGACAGACGGAAATGAAAGCATCAATGGCCCTGATTCTGACACAATCATCGAATCCATCTTCCTGGATCTGGAAGTGGAGTTCAGAACTGACCCTGGTCTTGCAGCAGGAGGAGTGCCATGGGGGTTGGGTATCTACAAGGCACTAGGTACGGGACCAGTGAGGATGGCCGAACTGTCTCTCGAACTCTCTTCCAGAATTAGGGCAGTTGGATCTCACTGCGTGGTCTTCGGTATGGACATGCATAGCCTCGGAGGCTTGACTGAGGGAGCTGCAGGAACCCAATCTGGCCCCGACGGTCTGTGGCCTCTTGGAAGGTTCGATCAAAGGGAGCCACTGAAAATGAGAGGAGCAAAAGCCGGTTTCTTAGACCCTGGATCTGAGGAGTGATGGGATCCAAAGGGTCTAGCATGGAGAGCTTCCTTGACAAGGAGGAGCTACAAACAAGTCTCCCTGTCCTTGAGGGCTCTGAGAGCGAAGGTCTGACAAGTCAAACACCCAGAAAGCGAGCACCCTTCTCCCAGGGAACACATGTGATTGTCAGATGCTGAGAAGCCAGCTGGGCAGGAAATGCACCTCCTAAATCCCAACCTCCTCTGCTTCTTTGAGTCCACCAGACCTGTGAAACACACTCACTATAGTACAAAGCTAACACTAGCTCTCTAAAAGAGAATGACTCAGGCTCCAAAGAGCCAGGCCAGGTTCACATCCATGCAGGCCCAGAGTTGGAAGGAAGTGAGGTGGCGAATGCGCTCCACCCCATCCAGTCTTGCCGTTAGGATGTCAGTGACACAGAGGATGGACGAGATGCGGGAGAGCTCTAGATGACGCTGCTAGAAGAAGGTTCCAAGGTCAGGCATCACAGACAGTGCAGTATGGAATGTGAATGTGCAGAGCCACCTGAAGGGAACAAGGCTACCACAATGCCTGCCCCACGTCACCCTCAGCTACTGCTTTCTGCTGCATCCCACACCCAAGCTTTCTGTTCCGATTTAGGCGGAAGGCTCTTTGGAGCCAAGATCTCATCCCTATCCTTGTCTGTAGAGCACCCAGTATGCCTCTATGTGCACTACACTGATTCCCAGGGAATACATCCATCTAACCTTTCGAAGACCAGTCGGCTGAGCGTTTCGCTGGTTACAGACGGCTCCTTCAGGGTCTCCTGCAGGATTCCAATCTTCTTCTTCAAACTCTGAAGAAAAGAAAAAACAACAACAAAAGAGCACAGATGAGGAAATGGGAAGTCTGTGCCAGAGGAAGTTTGCATCCTCCTGCCCAGGAAAGCACACAGGCTGCATCACAGGGGAGAGGATCAGGAGAGAGGCAACAGAATAGGTATGGACAGTGAGCTAGGTGTCCAGCTAGAGCTGGCACAAGTCCTGGCTCTGCAGCGGTAGGCCATGGACTGCTACCAGCTACTGTAGGCTGAGGAGTGGAGGATCTCACCATAATCTCCTTGTCTGCATTACTCAGATCCTTCTGGGTGCTTTTTAACTCCTCCTCCATCTTCTCCAACTCCAAGAATGTTTTCTGCAGCTGCAGAGTAAGAACAGTTCAACAGTGCAGTGGTAGGCAAAGATCCCAACCACATATCAGGTATACAGTAAGCACAAGCTATCTTTCCCAGTCAACTTTCAGGCCCTACTGTTTGAGAATTTAACTCGCCATAGTGGAGACACAGGGCAGCCACTCTAGATCACCTAGATCAGTGTTTTTCAAAGTACAGGTCGCGAACTAGTACTGGGTTGTGCAATGTCAGGCGCTGCTGATTTAAATTATAACGATCGTTGCCACGCAGCAGCTCTAAAGGGCCCCGCAGCAGGGACCTGGAGAGGAGAAAGGTAGGGTGTTGGGGGGAACTGGGGAGGGGAGCAAGTTGGGGCTTGCAGGGCTGGGGCTGCAGGCCTCTCCCCTGGCCCTGGAGCTCCATGCTAGGCCAGGAGACGGGCCTCTTCCCCCGGAGCTCTGTGCTGCCGGCCGAGAGACGGAGAGAGAGAGAGAGGGGCAGAGGCGCAGGTCCCTCCCCCAGAGTTAACTGCCTGCACCCCAAACTCCTCTTCCCTGGCCGAAGAGCCCGCACCCCCAGCCAGAGCCCTCCCCCCCGCATCCCAACCCTCTGCCCCAACCCTGGGCCACCTCCCTTACTGCACCTTGAACCCCTCACCCCCACATCCCACCCTCAGCCCTACCCTGGGCCACCTCCCTTACTAAGGCTAGTGTCTAGTGTTAGTTATGTAAAGTGGGTTAAGCTGGAATGTATTGCAATATTATGATTTTATGAAAACACTAGTTAAATATAATTATGTTTGGTCATAGGTATCAATTTTTCTTCAACTGCGTCACGAGGAAAAAAGTTTGAAAACCACTGGCCTAGATTGCTGGCGTACTCCTGAGTAAGCAAGCCATGCCTGTTCATTCCCTCAAGCCGCCTGCATTGGGAATCCCATGGTGGTTTATCTCAGACCCAGCCTCCAGCAGAGAAGTTTCACAGGTGATTTCCTGAGGTTTCAGGCCCAATGGTGACAGCTTTTCGATGGTTTAACACATGGGTGGCAGCAGCTGCACTTTGGTTCAATCATTTGAGTTTCCAAAAGATTTGAGACACATCAGATCAAAGGGAATCAGGACTGCCACCTTGGAGGACGGTGATGATGGGGCCTCACCACTCCCACAGGGACAGCAGTTTTGCTGCATCAGCATTAGTACAACACAAACATGCCAGTCACTGCAACTTCACTAATTCAGGAAAGTAGTTCTGTTCTAGGACCTTGGACTATGACATTATGGGACTTCAGTGGTATGGTGACATACCCCTGGCTACTCCTAGGCAAGGGCAGCTTGTATTCAATCCCTGCCACTCAAAATCACAATACATCTGGTCTGCTGACAATGGAGGGCTGAGGGATTCCTATTTGGCAATGCACTCCTCCTGTGCCTCTTCATCAGTCGGGTACAAGTTTCAAGTCGCTACTCAATCCCACCTCCAGTCTGGGTCAGCAGCTACAAACCTCAACCAAATTATCAAGGGATGCCACTGGCCAGGACAGGACCTGCCAAATCACTAGGGCTGGGAAGACCATGGCTGCTTGGATACCCAACAGCAAATTAACATTACCAATGTCACTTTAGCCCCCAAGCACACCTTGCAACAGCACCTATTTCAGACAGTGAGCTATATAGGGAAGGGATGGTAGCTTGCTGCAGGGTACAAATGCCCTATACACAAGAGGGCAGAACATTTCATCAGAGGTTAGTTATAGCATTTGTTCTGTTACAAGCTCTGGACTTGTAAAGAAGAGAGATTTACCTGGTTCTTTAACAGCTTAGGATAACAGATTGACCAATCAGTGAGGCTCTTCAAACACGTGCTCCAAGCACAAGGAAGCACCAGACGAATTTTTCAGTTTACCAAGCAGTGGCTAGAGTAACTGATACAGCTGGCTGGCAGGAGCAGCGCTTACTGTGAGCAAAGGGCAGAGGCTATCGTTGGACTATGTGACAGACCCAGACCAGTGGGGTACAGGAGTCTGGTAGAGGGCAAATATACTGGTCACTGGATGAGTAGTTTTCTGATCCCTGAGTGACCAGAGCAGGGGCTGCACTAGAGTAATCAGGAAGCTGCTAGAACCAGTTAAGGCAGGCAGGCTAATTAGGACACCTGGAGCCAATTAAGAAGAAGCTGCTAGAATCAATTAAGGCTGGCTAATCAGGGCACCTGGGTTTTAAAAAGGAGATCACTTCAGTTTGTGGTGCGAGTGTGAGGAGCTGGGAGCAAGAGGTGCAAGGAGCTGAGAGTGAGAAGGTGTGCTGCTGGAGGACTGAGGAGCACAAGTGTTATCAGACACCAGGAGGAAGGTCCTGTGGTGAGAATAAGGAAGGTGTTTGGAGGAGGCCATGGGGGAGGAGGCCATGGGGAAGTAGCCCAGGGAGTTGTAGCTGTCATGCAGCTGTTACAGGAGGCTCTATAGACAGCTGCAGTCCACAGGGCCCTGGGCTGGAACCTGGAGTAGAGGGCGGGCCCGGGTTCCCCCCAAACCTCCCAGTTGACCTGGACTGTGGATTCTCCCAGAGGGGAAGGTCTCTGGGCTGTTCCCCAACCCACATGGTGAATCTCTGAGGCAAGAAAATCTGCCAATAAGTGCAGGACCCACCAAGATAGAGGAGGAACTTTGTCACATCACGTACAGAACAGAGATCACCCAGACACCTTTGATGTGCAACTCCCTGCACTTTCCTTACCTTATTATTGGCAGAAAACAGCTCCTTTTTCAGCTTCTCAGTCAACTCACTAGACGCCTTCTGAGCCTCTTTCAAATTTTCATACTCCCTGGAAAGAGCCCAAACTACAATCACTCTGGGCTTTGAGATAGAGTTCTTAACTGGAGTCAGTGATCACATGCTGCCTGCAGATACCCGATTCACAGCTCCACGGCTGCAGAAAAGAGAGTTACCTTTTCCGTAACTGGTGTTCAAGATGTGTTGCTCATGTCTATTCCACAATAGGTGTGCGTACTTGCCACATGCACCGGTACCAGAAGTTTTCCCCCTAGCAGTACCTGTAGGGGAGCACCCCTAGCAACCCCTTGAGTGGCACCTCTATGCTGCGTGCTCCCCCCACCCTCAGTTCTTTCTTGCCAGACAACTCCGACAGAGGGGAAGAAGGGCGGGATGTGGAACAGACACGAGCAACACATCTTGAAGAACACCAGTTACAGAAAAGGTAACTCTTTTCTTCTGCGAGTGATTGCTCATGGGTATTCCACAATAGGTGATTCCAAGCTATATCTGTTGGAGGTGGGTAGGAGTTCACAAACTCTCGGGACAGAGCACAGCCTTGCCAAACTCGGCATCTTCCCTGGTTTGGGAGACGATCGCATACTGCGAGATGAACATGTGAACTGAAGACCATGTGACAGCCCTGCAAATGTCCTGAATGGGGACATGGGCTAAAAAGGCAGCCGACGAAGTTTGCGCCCTAGTTGAGTGCCCTCACAATAGACGGCGGAGGGATTCCCGTAAGGTCATAACAGGTATGGATTCACGAGGTGATCCAGTTGGAGAGCCTCTGAGTGGAGATCGGTCAACCAAACCCCTCATGCGTTCAGCCAAGGTGATGAACAGCTGCGAAGACTTCCTGAAAGGCTAAGTCCGTTCCAGGTAAAAGGCCAGAGCCTGTCTCACGTGAAGTGCGTGGAGATGGCGTTCCTCACTGGACGCATGGGGCTTGGGGCAGAGGACTGGCAGGAAAATGTCCTGACCCATGTGGTAGGCAGAGACCACCTTCAGGAGTAATGAAGGATGTGGGCGGAGCTGGACCTTATCCGTATGAAACACCGTGTACGGGGGCTCGGAGGTCAGGGCCCTGAGTTCTGAGACCCGTCTAGCAGACGTGATCGCCACCAGGAAGGCTACCTTCCATGAGAAGTGCGACCAGGAGCATGTAGCTAACAGCTCAAAGGGGTGACTAATGTACGGGAAGAGACGATCCAATCCCTTAAGGAATCGGCCTGTCATAGCATGAGAGAATACCGTGTGCCCCTGTGGGTGGAAGGCCGATATGGTCACCAAGTGCACCTTGAAGGACGAGGGCGCCAGGCCCTGGGCTCTAAGGTGAAGGAGGTAGTCTAAAATGAGCTGGATCGGGGCAGTCATGGGGGAAATACCTCGTTCAGACGCCCATCGGGAAAACCAAGACCCCTTTGCCAAGCAGGCTCGATGCGTGGAGGGTCGCCTGCTTTCCAAGAGGATGCCTGAACCCCTTCTGAGAACGTCCTTTTCTCCTGGCCTAACCATTGAGCAGCTACGCTGTGAGGTGGAGAGCAGCTAGGTTGGGGTGGAGGAGAGCAGGTCCTGGGAGAGCAGGTCTGGGCAGGTCGGCAACGGCGGGGCGACTGCCAGGCTCATGAGGGTCCCGTACCAATGTTGCCTGGGCCACACCGGGGCAATCAGGAGGACCTGGGCCCTGTCTGTCTTTAATTTTTCCAGGACCTGACCAATCAGTGGGATCGGGGGGAAGACATAGGGAAGCTGGCCTGAACAGGATAGTAGGAAGGCATTGGAGATAGCACCCACTCCCAGTCCCCGCTTGGAGCGGAACCGGGGACACCGGCAGTTCTGCCGGGTCGTGAACAGGTCCACCTGAGGAGTTCCCCACTCTTGGAAAAGTCTGTGCACCACCTCTGGGTGTAAAGACCACTTGTGCTGAGAGGAGAAGTCTCGGCTCAGGCGATCCGCCCATGAGTTCCGGGCGTCCGGTAAGTGGTAGGCCTGTAGGCAAATATCGTGGGCGATACAGAAGTCACACAGCCTGAGGGCTTCCTGGCAGAGGAGCGGGCCCTGCCTTCCCTTTTGATGTAAAGCATTGAGGCCGTGTTGTCCGTGAGAACCCTGACCACTCTGCCCTCCAGGTGCGAGCGGAAGGCCATGCACGCCAGCCGGATCGCCCTGAGCTGCTTGACGTTTATATACAGAGCAAGGTTCTGCACAGACCACAGACCTTGGGTCTGATCGTCCCGCACATGGGCTCCCCACCCCAGGTCTGATGCGTCGGACACTAGCTCCACCGTCGGTGGCCTTCCCCTGAATGGGACCCCGGGGAGCATGTTCCCCAGTGAGGACCACAATTGTAGGGAGGCGATCATTGGCTCGGGCACAGTGCGGACCTTGTCCATCCTGTCCCTGGCCTGGGAGAACACCGAGACCAACCAGAGCTGGAGAGGCCTCATCCTGAGTCTGGCATTGCGAACCACATATGTGCACACCGACATGTGACCCAGGAGCTGGAAACACGCTCTGGCTGTCGTCATGGGAAACTTTGTGACTGTGTCGATGAGCCCTTTCAGGGTCTCGAATTTGTCCGATGGGAGGGAGGCACTGGCCAACGTCGCATCCAGGACTGCCCCAATAAACTCTATGCGCTGTACCCGGACTAACATGGCCCTGGTGTGGCGCACGTGAACAAGAGTGCCACGTGATCCCGCACCTGCGAACAGGAGATGCCCTTGACCAGTCAGTGATCCAAATAGGGGAAGATCTGGACCCCACGATGTCTGAGGTAGGCCACCACAATAGACATGCACTTTCTGAATACCCTGGGAGCAGTGGACAGGCCAAACGGGAGGACCGTAAATTGGTAGTGCTCCTGCCCAACTGTGAAACGGAGGAAGCGCCTGTGCCCCTCAAATATATGAATGTGGAAGTATGCGTCCTGCAGATCGAGGGCAGCGTACCCGTCCCTGGGATCCAGGGAAGGGATGATTGAGGCCAGAGAGACCATGTGAAACTTGAGCTTTACCATGTACTGGTTCAGGCCTCAGAGGTCCAGGATGGGCCTGAGTCCCCCTTTGGCTTTCGGGATAAGGAAATAGAGGGAGTAGTACCCCTTGTGTTTGAACTCCGCTGGCACCACTTCTACCGCTCCTAAGCCAAGGAGCTGCCCCACCTCCTGCTCTAGCAGGGCCTCGTGAGAGGGGTCCCCCAGAAGAGATGGGGACAGAGGGTGGTTGGGTGGGGTAGAGGAAAACTGGAGGGTGTAGCCCTGGGATACGGTGTTGAGCACCCAACGGTACGAAGTCAGCCATGACCACTCTGGGAGAAAAGCACACAACTGGTTGGAGAAGGAAAGCTTTATCGTGGGTGGATCCCTGGTGTGAACTGGTAGGTCTCCTCCGGATGTCTCGTCAAAACTGACACTTCCCCGCCTGTTTACCCTTGGAGGACCCGGGGGGGTGGGGGGGAAGGCGCAGACCGGGACTGCCTCTGTGGGCATTTCTTATAGTCCCGTGACTTTTTATAAAGGGGCTCGTATTTAGATTGGGTGGCCTGGGTGGGAGCCTGCTGAGGCTTAAACTTGGGCCTAGCCGGAGCTGGGACATAGAGACCAAAGTGTCTTGAGCGTAGTGTGGGAATCTTTCAGGCCATCCAACTTCACGTCCATCTGTTCTGCAAAGAGGGCCTTGCCATCAAACGGGAGGTCCTGCAAGGAGTTCTGCACCTCACTGGACAGCCCAGACAGCAGGAGCCACGATACTCTTCTCATGGACACTGCAGAGGCCATGGACCTTGCAACTGTATCCACAGCATCTGACGCTGCCTGCAGGGTTTCCCTGGCAGCCGCTGTACCCTCCTCCATCAGAGCTTTGAACTCCTTCCTGTAATGCTCCTGGAGGGAGTCCTCGAATTTGGGTAGAGAGCCCCACAAATTGAACTCATACAGACTCAGGAGAGCCTGATGGTTCACCACCCTTAACTGGAAACTCGAGGATGAATAAACCTCTCCCCCAAATAAGTCCAGCCTCCTTGAATGTTTATTTTTCAGAGTAGGGGCTGGTTGGCCCTGCCTCTCCCTGTGGTTGACCGACTCGACCACCAGGGAGTTGGAGGCAGGGTGGGTGTACAGGTATTCATGCCCCTTGGCGGGCACAAAGTACTTCCGTTCTGTCCACTTAGAGATGGGGGGCAAGAAAGCTGGGGTTTGCCACCCCTTCGTGGAGTGGAAGGGCCACCCTGCCCGGTATCGAGGCCGATAGGACATTGAAGAGGGAGTCTGAGGGTTCCTCCACCTCTTCAGCCTGAAGGTTGAGGCTTGATGCCACCCCTTTTCAATAGTTCCTGGTGGGCCTTAGAGTCCTCCTGCAGAACAGAGGGAGGAGGAGCCGTAATCGCCTCATCAGGGGAGGATGAGGATGCAGGTGTGGTACTCTTCGTACCCACTGGTACCGGAGGTCCTACCACTTGGTCGCCCTCTGGGCACGGAACCGAAGATGCATGTCCCACTGACTCCTTTCTGGGAGGCTGGGAAAGGGAGGCTGATGGTCGTTCTGAGGCTCCGGCCACTGAGCAAGCCCCTACCGGGAGCTGCGTTGGGGGCCACAGGACCCATTGGTACTATGGTGCCGGCCAAGGAGCTCAGTGCAGTGGCACCAGCGGAGCAGGCTGTTCAGCCTGACTAGCCTGTCCCATCAACTGATAACTACGAAGGGAGGCCGCTGTCCCTGGACTGGGAGAAGCGGTGGTGTCTGGAACGGTGCCGACCATGAGACCGTAATCCCGATGTAGAGGAATGGTACCGCCAGTAGCAGCTGCTTCGCGATCGGCTCTGGAGGGCGGATCCGTGCTGGTGAGGCGCCGGAGATCGACACTTGGGACTGCGGGAGCGGTGCCACGGTGGTGTCCTGGAGCGAGATGAAGAATGGAAACGGCGTCGACACCTGAATTGCGACGGGCTACGGTAGCCTCTTGGAGATGAGGACCTCAAGTGCAGTCTGTCTTGGTCTTGACAGGGCCTGCTCCTTTCGCAAGGTCTACGGTCCCTCAAGGTGGAGCGGTGCCTGGAACCTCTGTCAGTCGGAACCCAGTCAGACAACCTGGTGGGTGTCGACGGTGACCGGCGTGGACTATGCACGGGACGGTCGCTGAGCAGCAAACGGCGTTAGGAACATTCCCTCAACCGTGAATGGTACTGACCAGGAGGCGACTGCGGCGATCCAAGCGGTGGCTTGCGTCTGGACCGGGGAGCCAACAGTGGCGGAGTCAGAGGCCTGGAGGCCAACAGGGTCCGAGAACTGCCCAACATGGGTCTACTCTCTCCCCCAGTCTTGCTCCGGTGCCTCGGCAGAGAAGACCTCTTCTTAGCCTTCTTGGCGTGCCCTGCAGGCGGGGAGAGGTGCTGACTCGTGGAAGTCACTGAAGTGTCGCCACGCACCGACGCTGCGGTACCCAGTGCCAACTCGGAGCAGCGCACCGGAGTCAGGGTCAACACAGACTCCATCAGAATGGCTCGGAGCTGAATGTCACTTTCTTTCTTGGTCCGAGGCTTGAAAGATCTGCAAATCTTGCCGCGATCACTGAGATGGGTTTCCCCCAGACAGCGTAAACAGTCCATGTGCGGGTCACTCACTGGCATCGACCGCCTGCAAGTGTCGCACGACTTAAAGCCTGGGGCACACTAAACTAAACTAACACTAATCTGAACTACTTCACCTACAGGTATTACTACTATGAACGAACAAGAGTTCTAGAGGAAAGCTGCAGACAAGCTGGGGCAGAGCAGTTCTGATGCACCTTCACTGGCGGCAAGAAGGAACTGAGGGCGAGGTGAGCGCGTAGCGCTCCTTATACCGTGCCATAGAGGCGCCACACCAGGGGTTGCTAGGGGCGCTCTCCTACGGGTACTGCTGGGGGAAAACTTCCGGCACTGGTGCATGTGGTGAGCACGCACACCTATTGTGGCATACACATGAGCAATCACTCAAAGAACTACTTTAGGTGCAAGGCTGTTTATACAAGAGTCCCCACTGGGGAGAAGCCAACGCTGGATAAACAAACACTAAACTGCAGCATGGCAATCACCAGCACAGCACTGGGCGGGTCAGAGAACAGGCTTAGATGGAGACTGCGCTCAAGTGACTGGAAGGGGCAAAAACGAAAGTCCCTGACTGCAAAATGGAAAGGGGATGTGATCTGGGGGGCCATGCAGCCTTCTTTCTGAAGGGGTGCATGTAGGGTTAAGAAGTGAAGTTCAGAGGCACTTAGGGATATTTGCCATGCAAGCTCATTACTGATTACAATGCAGGTGCAATCATTCTGCCTGGCAGCGCCATATAAAATCGTGATCACTGAAATGCCATTAGATTGGAGCTGGCGAAGATGTGGCGAAGATGCATGAGCAGAAGGATCTCTGTGTAGGAGCTGGAGCCAGCGCAGAGAAGTATGGCAAAAACTTGGAAGCTGAACAATCGGAGCCATAGCAGCACTGCTATCAAGTACTATGTGCCGCATAAATGAGAAATTCAGGGATTGTGCCACCATCCCAGGAGTATGTCAATGGTTTGTTCCCTCAACTGCCATCCAATAATCACCACCTAGGTGCACTGAACTGCTCTGAAAGCTGTTCGTATAGCAATGCATATGTCCACAGTATCAGTGGAAGAATTTCCGAGTGGCAGCCTCCAATCTAAGTTGCCTTGATTCTGTCAGTCAAAGCCCAGTGTAGTAACAAACAGGCAGTCACAGCAGCTAAACCATTTTACTTTTCTCCAGTACCCTGCAGGGGGAGCTCTATATATACATATCAAAGAGATGGAACAAACAAGTCTACTACCAAGTTTTCAGCACCTACTTTTTCAGTGAGATGCAGTAGACTGCAAGCTGTTCCACTGCTGCCTGCCCTATTCCCATATCATGGATCATCTCCTCCACTTCCGGGCGCTGGCTCTGCAGGAGCATCTCAATCCTGAAACAGACACATCCTGTCAGGTTCCCACACAGCCATGAAGAGTGGAGCTGGGAAAGGAGCTGGAGTGCTGGGTCATTACCTGGGCCACTAGTGTGCTGATCCCCCACTGCAGTGACACACTGGGATGGAAGCTACAGCTGCCCACTAGCTGCCCCTCAGTGAGCTGGGCTATTTGGGAGGAACAGTGGGGCAGCAATGGCTTAGCAAAGGGCTGGGGGGGAGGCAGTTGTGCTATAGTGGATTGAGCACCAGGCTGAGAGTCAGAACTCCTGTGCTCTATTCCTTGTCATTGTCCCTGGGCAATTCACATCAATATCTACATGCCTTGGTTACCCCACCTGTAAGCCAAGCTCCCAGTGCTAGGGATGAAAAGCTCTAGCTAAGTGCCAAATGTTATGTTTAGGGAGCAAATAACTGCCTGGAGGTGCCGGGGAGGGAAGAGGTGGTGATGAGTTTGGACAGGTCAGGACCAATGAGGACACACCAGCACTGATGCAGGAGGTTCCCAAACCCCAGCTCAACAGTGCAACAGCAGTGACATTTCCATCTGCACCAGGAACTGAGGCTGAACCCAAGTAGCTCTGCATTGGTAGCATTCAGAACTATTGCGCAAGACCTCTAAGAAAGTAAGTGTCTCGGACCACTGAACAGCATGCTTGCCCTAGCCCACATATACATACACAGCAGAGGCCCTGTATCTAACCTCTCCATGGTTTTCAGTTTATTTCTCAGCCTTCGGGCCTCCTCTTTTGCACCTTTGGTTTCTTCCTGCTGCTGCTCCAGGTACGTCATTTGTTTCTGAGACAGAGATAGGCACATTTGTGCAGTTAGAATGGGAGATAGGGACTCCTATGGAGACATATAGCTAGCACGTGTGCATTGAAATACCTGCACAACCTGCTCAGCAGTCAGGCTCCTCAAAGCTCTCACCATCTTTAACAGCCCAGGAGCAAGGTGCCCATAGGTTCTCACTCAGCTCCCAACACATGGCAAATTCTCAATGCTGGCCATCAGATACTTCAGTACATGAACTGCCCGATTCCATTGCTCCCACTAGGATTATTTGTGGAGAGTCATATGTGACCCTCTCCTTCCGTGTTCAGAAAGCGACAAAGCCCCATAGGGAAGTCTCCAGTTACTGCAGCCTTCTCCCCATTCAGACACTCCCTGTTCCCTCTGCACTAACCCTCCCATTTTGCTGAACTGCCATCTGTTACCAGATGTGAGAAGTAATCCTGCATGGGGCTTTGCTGGGAGTTCTCAGACACTTTACCAAGACAAACCCAACATGGTCCATCTCCATCAGATTACACTGGAGGGGCATCTGGAGCTGTCTGAAGGTGCTGCCTGGTTTTCTGGTATTCTCAAAATGACTGGCAGTAGGACATGGCCTGTGCAGGATCAACTGAATATTACTGTGTATAAGGGGCTCCCATGGGGATCAGATGGCTTTTTAAACAAACTTTCAGTTCACCTGTATTCATTCCCTAAGCTTTGATCTGCCTGGACAGTTTAACGTATCAGCTTCAAAGGTTCCTGACTGCTTTTCAATGAGACACTGTTTGATTTGATTCCAGAGAGAAGATTGGCCAAAGACAGTGTCCTCTCCTCTCGGCAGAAGCTGGAGGGGTTTAATATGCATTCAGTCTCAGACTCTCCCACTGGCTCACCACGTTACTACATAAAAAAGGAGGCCTGAGATGCCACTGTCCCTCTGCAAGGTCTCACCTTGCCTGGCTAGGATGGTTACCTTTCTCATACCAGTGCCACCTTTTGCCGCTCCTGGCCAGCTCTCTCCACCACATTTGCACTACTGTTTCCACTTCCCTCGCACTGCTCTAAACTGGCATGATACACGGTTCTCAGACTCGCTGGCCAGAACTGTCAATGCGACCATATTTGCCCCTCTGGCATCCAACTGTAGTCCCGAGGCACCAAGCAGGTTCATCAGTAACTGATGCGGTGCTAGCGGAAGAAAGGTCCGTCTTGAAGCTGGTGAATTTGGCCTCTGCCATGGCTAGAAAGGCCTGCAACAGCATAGCAGAGGCTCCAAGCCTTATGCTTTAAACAGCCTGAGGAGAAACAGTGCACAGAACTCTGCTGGGAGATCTCACACACTTTCAAGAGGAGAAGATGCAATGAGCATGATGCCTTTTCTTCCAATGTTCCCAGATTACACTGGAGGGGCTTTCACACATGTCAGAGAGTAATTACAGTCAGAGGAAAGATAGGTTATGAGTCTCCCCTTGAATCTGGGGTAGGGAAAGCCCAGGAGGTGGGGGAAGAGGGTGGAAACCTAGCAGCAAACCCAATCACCTAAAGCAAAATCATCTTGGGAAGGGCTCATTTGTATCAGCTGCAACAGCACACCCCGATTTAGAGTTTTACAGCAACTGAAGTGTTTGCATGACCAGGAAATGCTAATAAGCCTCACAGAGAAATTCTGTTCATTGGAACACCCCAACGCCTATAAAACTACTGAAAAACATGAAAGCCAGGGAAAAAGGGATAAGGTATCCTTGAGGTGAAGAGTGATTTTCACAGTTTCACCTTTTTTCTTCTATTTAACCTAGGTGCATTAAGAATGCAGCTCCACACTCACAATTGGTGAAGCACATCTTACTCAGTGGCAGACAAAGTGCACCCCCAATACGTGGAATTTATGGCACTATCATCTCAATTAAGCAGCAGCTAAGACCAATCACTATGATTAAGTTAGATCAGTTTCCCTGGGGGGGCATCACAGGGAAGTGGCCATCCCATCCCTGTCCTGGTTTATTCACTCATGAGTTATGATTATATACATAAAGACACACACATACATATACACACACAAACAGATTATTTCCTGTTAGTGGCTTGACTACAGAACAGGTTTGACAGCAGCACAATGGTTGGTCCAACCCAGCCTAAGCTTGTAACTTTCTCTCTGTACATTTCAATTAACTTGCCTGGGTGGAGGCAGAAATCACTAATTAACATTAACTAATTCACACTGAACCCCACCAGGCCTACAGAAAGATTTAATGCAGGGTACTAGTGTCAGTCCTCAACAGGGTCTCGCTCCCTAAGAGAGCATTCACACTGATGCGATGGAAGATCAATACTGACACTGCATCAACAAGCCAGACCCTCATTCCCTGGCCTTGAGCGGAATGCTGTTTTTAAGCAGGATTCTAACAAGCCACCCCAGCCACAAATCGCTTAGGCTAAGCACAGAGAAGACCCAATGTCTTAACACGTCAAGTACTCCAACTGCTTTAGATTCATTCAATAAGTGTATTGTTTCCCCAATATCTCACCTCTTCCAAGGTGCACGGGTCCAAGGGAGGTACCTCAGGAAATTACTGTCCCAGGGTGATGTGTGTTAGAACTGAAAGACATCGCCTTGAAATAGCACTGCTGCCCTAGAGAACCTTACCCCTTTGCCCCCTTGGCTCTTCTATAGCACCACCTCGTCAAGGAGCTCAGACAAGGTTAAAGGAGTGTCTTAAATGGGAACGCAGCCCCATTGCTCTTCTTCCACTTCACATCTGGAGAGATGGGGCCCACACAGGAAGCTGGTTTCAGAGCCAGGAACAGAACTTAGACTTCCAAGCGCAGAGCCACCTGTCCTCTCTGCACAGGCCTGAGGACAGTGTGACCCAGAGGACGAGCCAGTGAGACTGTAACCCTAGCCAGAAATGGGGCAGATCAGATGTACACTGCCCATGGAGGAAGGTACCTTGAGAGTGGAACACAGCATCTCTGTCTCACACAGGGCTTTCTGGAGCGACTCGATGGTGGCGTTGTGAACATCCACAGTCTCCCTCAGTGTGTCTATGATAGACTGGCAGTCTCGCTTCTCCTTCTCTGAAAGGAAATGCTCACATAGCACTTGGAATGCCTTGCCCTGGGCAGCCCTGAGACCCATGGGTCTGAGGGCAGATATGCAGCCAGAGTGACAGACAGGATACATAAATTCAGATTGAGAAACTCTCAGAGACTTAGTCATTTCCCATCAGACCCCCTCCCCACTGAATGCAATGTGTCAGACAGGACCTGTGCTAAGCAATCCCTGCACCCAGCACCAGTAGACTTCAAACATTTCTTTACTAATCAAGAAAGGCAAGCTTGGGTGCAAGGAGCTGGCATCCTTGCAGGCCGAACAGAACATTTATAAAACTACAAAGCTCTGGTGAGCTGCCTCGACGCTGCTCTCCCAGCGAGAAGTCGTGTGTGCAGGGTACATGCTTAGATAGGCTTGACAGCTGCTGCTGTGCACAGGAACACAGTGCCTACGTGCAGAGCAATTACACTGCTGTGCAGTTATGCTGCTGTCACTCACCCTCACCACAGTCTGTGTGTCTCAGGGTGCGAGATCCCAAACACACAAGCGAAGCAGCATTAAAGCACAGCTCTGCAGAACACACTGGGGCTCTGAAAGGCCACGTGATACTTGATTAAGGCAGATTTATCACTCTGGAACATTTCCAGTCCTTGCACATCACAAGGCCTTAAAATCCTGTTGTTCTGATCGCCCCTCCCCCACACTAATATCCCCAATTCTGATGCCTTGGCTGCCAGCAATAAAGCCTGTGTAGCAGCGCCCTTTCCTGACCCCTCCACAAACGCAGTCAGAGACCAACTGAAGTGCAGCACCCGTGTCCTTTTATTGTTTGTGTCCGTTCCCACCACGGTTTATTTACAGATATTTACAGGGACCAACACTCTGGGAGACTACTAGCTTCCCAGCCAGCAGAGATCTAGAACCCATGCTCCTCCCTTTCCTGTCTCCCCCCTGCTTCCTGTCTCTTAGCCAGCTTTATAGGGCAGGCTGGCTACCCAGACCTGCAGGTGGATCCACTCTGGTAATTAGGGCGTGGCCCTTCAGCCAGCCCAACTAATACCCTTCTTCCTCTGGAACAGGGCTAACAGGGGCCTGGTTTATTTATCCTAGCCAGCACCCTGTTACAGCCTGCCTTCAGCCACATGAGATACAGAGGTGCACAGATCCTGCTGGAACTGAAATGTGTTCTGGAGGGAAGCAGGAAAGCCAGCTGGTGGTCAGACTGACCAGTATCCTGAGCTGACAGAGCCAGCAGAGAACATTTTACATCACTGGAAAGCTCCTGTTTTGCAGCTGTATAAGGCAGTGGTCCCCACCTCTCGCAGTGCGACTATGGTCAGTCATGGACAGCAAAGCAGCACTATTTTTGAGCACTGTTTAAATCCACTCATCCTCCCGGTTTCCATCAGCTCTCTGGTAGTAGCTGACCATTACTGGAAAGGGGCTCAAGGGCTTGCTCACCTTGGCAGCCCTGCAGCTTCAATCCCTGCCAAGGCCTGAGGCATTGCTGGCTTTGTGACATTGCCGCCATCCCAAAAAAACAACTGAGCTGGCAAACAGGATTATGGCCTCCCTGGGAAAGGAGGCAGAAGATGCCCAGCTGGGACCAGGGGAAAGAGAGGGAGAAACTGGTGTGCGTGTGCGCACCCTCACACAAACAAATCAGTGATAGCCACAAGATGGCCATAGGAAGTGGCTGGGTAAGTAGGTTGGTTTGTAAGTAAAGTGTTTTCCCACACTTGTTTGGGTGGTTGTACCTATCCAGGAGCAGCATACTTTGGGGGGGTGAGAGGGATGCATCCCACTGCACACACTTTCAGGCAGGACTTCCCCTGGTGCGGTGGCAGGAGGCTAGCTCTGCAGGACTGAAGCTTTCAGGACCAACAAATGTTTCATTTCTGGTATTTGTGATGTGAAGAAAATGTTCCAATGTGACCAGGGTGCAGCAATGCCTCCTGGGCTCTGCAGACAGATCCAGCACCTCAGCTACTGGTCTCAGGTCTGTACAAGACTCTTCTCAGGTACACATCTGCTCTTTAGAACCCCCTGTGGCAGCTGTGAAACTGACAAGGATACTTTCATTCTGCTGCTGGGGAAAGCTACAAGCGGAGGCAGATTCCTGAAAAAGGAGGAATCGAAGCTGGAGGCACTGCAAGCAGAGTCCCTGAGGCTAGCAGGGCAGGAGGAATAGACACGCAGTCAAGACACGGGACAGAAGAAAGCTTCTCCTTCCCAGCCGGGAGACCTTAAAGTCCAGGACCTCCTAGCTAACATAAAAAAGCAAATCTGCAAAGCAATTCCTTTGGAGAGCATTCTGGTAGGAGTCCCAGCACTCTTCCCCAGAAGGCGGGGCTCAGTTACTCACTATGTCACTGCCCCGGACTGCTTGCAAGGAGGGGCCTTGATATAGGCATCTGATAGATTTTCTAACTTTTATCAGGCTAATAAATAGATCTAGTCAACTATTTCTGTCTGCCTTGCACATGTGAGAGGGAGAGGACCCAATAGGAAAGCGGGCTCTTTGGAAATGGCTGAAACTCTCTCCACTCCAAGCTCCCTTTAAAGGTTTTTTTTGCTTATTGAAAACTCATGTCTCAGGATTTCTGTCACTCCAACTGACTGACATTTTCCTTTGGCTGCTCATGACTCATGTTCTGATGACAGGCTGCCTACAGACAATGCTTAAAACACATTGACAACATCCCCAGGGTTTTCGCTTTCCTGCCTCCATCAAACAGGCTCTAAAATTAAAGAGCCCGAGCTCTTTAAAGCAATGGGAAAATAGAAACGCACACATCAAATTGTGCCTGCTTTTTTGGGGATGCAGCATCGCAGTAGCTGAATAAGTGCCAAATTTCTCCCATTTCCGTTTGGGCCCCAATTATTAAGCCCTCTTGTGCCACTTTACGCTTGAAGAAATGAGCTAGTGACATTTGGCAGCTGTGGGTCTCCTGATAAACACGCCTAACTCAATGAAACAATCTTTGCTTGCTGCTGATTCCCACCTGGAATAAGCGCTACACTGAGCCGTCAGTAGTATGTCAGCTGGGACAATCTTGCAAGGGACATAATTACAGTAAGGGGGGGGAGGGATAGCTCAATGGTTTGAGCACTGGCCTGCTAAACCCAGGGTTGTGAGTTCAATCCTTGAGGAGGCCATTTAGGCATCTAGGGCAAAAATCTGTCTGGGGATTGGTCCTGCTTTGTGCAGGGGGTTCGACTAGATGACCTCCTGAGGTCCCTTCCAACCCTGATAGTCTATGATTCTGTGTCACATAATAGCCCTAGCATTGAACAAAGTCTACAGGTCTCTCTACTCTACTTACTGGCCCAGCAAGCTTAAGACTCATGATCCCCAGTTTGCTCTGTCCGACCGGTTTCATTCAGACCCCACTTGTACTGTAGGCTCAGAGAGCACCCTCATATACAAATGCCTCAACTTTTCTGCTGCAAACTGACCTGAAAGCCTCAGCACAAAACAAAACAGTAGCTTGAGAAAGCCCAGAGCCTGCCAATCCCATGTTCCTTCTCTCTGCGCCCTTACTGCTGGCCAAAACACTCTTCTGTTTCCTTTCTGAACTCACCTTTCATGGAGAGCTGTGCTTTCACCTTGTCCAGTTCATTCTGAAATGCAACACAAAGAACCAGATGAGGAGCAGCACCACCCAGTAACCTTCACCTAATCTTAGAGGAGAGTTCTAGGATTCCTAAATGCTTTCTCCTAGTGAGTTACATGACCAGGTGCTGAGAGCAGAACAAAATAGTGAGGAATGCCCTTGTTATATGCAACATTCCCAAGTGCTACTGCAGGACACACGGGGAGCACCTCAAACTGGTAGTGCTTCAGGGGAAGAACAAGACTGCCACAGAGAACATCCCAGTCTTATCTTATCCTTGTCACTCTCTCGTTTCTCACAGTGTCAGTCATTTTTACTGGGTTGAACAACTCTGGAAAGCCTCTCAGGGAAAACATTTGAAGTCAGAGAAAAAATTTTCATAACATCTTAACTAAACAAGGCAATAAGGCAAGGATCTTGACAGACAGAACTAGATTGCTGATTATTTTTAACTAGAATTATGAGTTCAGTGGTTGAAGGGAATGCAATAGATGTAATGAAATTGGGCCCTAGACACAGAACAATGGGTAGATTTGAACATGCCCAGCTAGACAGAAAATGAAGTGGGTGAGCAAGTGTCTAACAAAACCATATTCAGTGTTCATTCATATCAGCTTGGATATGGATGCTTATGTGAACTGACAATTGGCTTGCAGCACCCTAAATAAAGGGCAACCATAAACTGACCAGTATCAAGTCAGGGGAGGTGGTGTTTGGCAAGTACCATAGGGATCCGGGGAAGATCACATCTTATTAAATACCTTCATTAGCAATCTGGAGAAGGGAGAAAATAGCATGTTAATTTAATTAACAAATACTAAATTGGTAGATGCTGTAAACCCAGTGAGGATACAATGGGGACCTACAAGGGGTTGGAAAAGTGGGCAGAGAATAATTAAGTGAAACCAATAGATCTGGGGAAAAATCTGAAACATACTTAATGGGAGAAAGAAACCTGAAAAACAGTAATGTTGAGAGACCTGCAGGGGACAGTAGACAGCAAGCTGGACAGGAGTTGCAATATAACTAGACAGAAAGAAATGCCAACACAATGCAGAAGGTGCATATGCAGAGGCATCCTGTCAGAGGTAATAGTCTCTCTCTCTACATGATACCTGGAATATTGTGTTCAATTCTCTCATCTGTTTGCCAGAAAGATATTGACAAATGGAGGAATTCAGAGAACAGCAACAAAAATAATCAGGGAGCTGGAGGGACGAGACTGACATTTGGCTAAGTGACAGCTAAGGGACAGGGAAGCAGAAACCACAGGATTTACAGTTTATACCTATTTGAAAGGCATAAATACCCTGGATGGAAAGAGGCTAGTTACTGTGAGGCACATGGCTATAATTAAGGGCTTGTCTGCACAGGGAAATTGACCAGAATTAACTATTGCAGAATAGCTCCCCATGTGGGCCTTATTTTGGAATAATTAGTGTGCTCAAATAGTGCACTAATTATTCCAGAATAAAGTGACTTATTCTAAAATAGAAGGTCCACTTGGGGAACTATTCTGGTCAAGTTCCCCATAAAGACAAGACCTAAGAATAATGGGATAAGACTAGGAAAATTTAGGCTAAACAACAGGATAAATGAGATATGTTGGGCTTTAGAATAGTCTCCAAAGGAAAAAGGAAACCCTGCCATCTTGGCTCCTCCTGCATTGACCCAAAGATGAAACTGCGTAACCAAGAAGGCTTTTTCCATCACCCAGTACCGACGGTTTACGATTCTGTACATGATAGTCATACACAGGGGTTCTCAGACTGGGGGTCGGGACCCCTCGGGGGTCACAAGGTTATTACATGGGGGGTCGTGTGCTGTCAGCCTCCACCCCAAACCCCGATTTGCATCCAGCATTTATAATGGTGTTAAATATATATATAAAAAATGTTTTTAATGTATAAGGGGGGGGTTACACTCAGAGGCTTGCTATGTGAAAGGGGTCACCAGTACAAAAGTTTGAGAACTACTGGTCATACACATAAGCACTGCAAGCTAACCTTCTTCCAGAAGATCAACATTACACATTTAAACTATTTTGAAAACATCGCAGGGCAACAGGAAGCATTCAGTGTGATGGTATTGCTCAGCTTTCCCCTGTGCCCTGTTAATATAAACAGTAAACTGAGTTTAAACACTATGTGAACAAATTTAACTATTTGCATACAAAGACATGCAGTTCTCTCCTGGTACTAAAGGGCCCTGCTTCCTGCTAATTAGCAAAGATGCATGCTGGGGAGCCAATGACTTGCTCCTGTAGTTGCAAGATTCATTCTGTATGGGCATAGCACATTCATCTCAAGTATCTGTGTCTAGGGCAGGAAGAGTGCCCTCACATCGATACCTAGAAGCACAGGAGCAAGACTTCACTGAAGAATCAAGCAGGAAGAGAAAACTAGGTGGAAAGAGAATGCGACCCCAGAAAGAGCTGCAAAAGTGTTTAAGAAACATGAGAGAGAAAAAACAGTCAGTGGCAAGAAAAATTGCTTTTCTAGAGAGATCTTTTTTCTAGCCAGCCCACAGTGAGAGTGCCACTCATCTATTTAGCATGCATTCAAACCAGTTCTTGCAAGCATAAAGGCAGAATTTATCTGCTCCAAGTCATAGTTTTAGGTAGCTATGGGTAATTAGACATGTTTTATAGGAGGTCTTCATCTTTTGTGCACATGCATTATAGCCCACAATATATGTTAGCTGTTTCTGAAGATGACACTTACCTATGTTATGTCTTGCATTCCTCCCCCACCCCACACACATGAAATACACAGCAGTTGCCATGACGATGTTAATTATGGTAATCGCTGCATATGCTGATTTTAAACACAAGAGGGTATAAGAATCCCATTATACCAAGGTCAAGACGATTTTCTTCTTTTTAAACAGTTGACTCAGACATGCAGAAGTAGGACTTTGCCAATGCTAAACTACTGACTTGAAGACAGAGCACCATAATATCCTGATTTAACTCTTTGCATTCAGAGTTTTCCAAAGCTAAATACCATACACACTGCTATCATCAAGAGATTAGTTTACATACATCCCTAATCAAAGCAGTTTTCCTGCAGTTACCAGTGTGTCAGTTTTACTTTGATGCTCATTTTAAGAGAGAAAGCATAAAGCTACAGATTTCCCTATGCTGCTTTGTTTAAAGGCATTTCTGGTCAATTTCAATGAGTTAAAAGTAGGTTGGCATACCATACCTGCTCCCATGTCAAATGTGGGGTTCTGAGAAAAAAAATCAGATGAGGTAGTCATACCATTTGATAATGCTCTTTCCATTCCACTAGAATCTCAGGAGGATGTTAAATAGCTACTAAAGTTAGACATTTTTAAATCAGCAGGCACAGATAATTTGCATCCAAGAGTTTTGAAAGAGTTGGCTGAGGAGCTTACTGAACTGTTAATGTTGATTTTCAATAAGTCTTGGAACTCTACGGAAATTCCAGAAGACTGGAAGAAAGCTAAGGTGCCAATTTTTTAAAAGGGTAAATGGGATGGCCTGGGTAATTATACACCTGTCAGTCTGACATTGTTCCTGGACAACGTAACAGAGCAGCTGATAACGGGATTAGATTAATAAGGAATTAAAGGAGGGAAGTATAATTAAATGCCAATCAACCTCAGTTTATGGAAAACAGATCCTGTCAAACTAACTTGATTTTTTTTTGACAAGATTATAAATTTGGTTGATAAAGGTAACAGCATTGATGGAAACAACTTCTGTAAGGCATGACATTTTGATGAACTAGAACATAAAATTAACATGGCACACATTAAATGGATTAAAAACTGGTTAACTGATAGGTCTCCAAATGTAACTGTAAACAGGGTATCATCATCTAACAGGTGTGTTTCCAGGAGAGTCCTGCAAGGACTGGATCTTGGCACTATGTTATTTAACATTTTTATTAACGACCTAGAAGAAAACATAAAATCGTCACTGAAAATGGTTACAGATGACACAAAAATTGGGGGAGTGGTAAATAGTGATGAGGACAGATCACTGACACAGAGTGATCTGGATTGCTTGGTAAACAGTGTGCATTTTAATGTGGCTAAATGTAAATGTATACATCTAGGAACAAAGAATGTAGGCCATGCTCGCAGGATGGGGGACTCTATCCTGGGAAGCAGTGACTCTAAAAAAAGATTTGGGGGTAGTGGTGATAATCAGCTGAACATGAGCTCCCAGTTCAACACAGTGGTCAAAAGGGCTAATGTGATTCTTGGATGCATAAAACAGAAGAATCTCAAGTAGGAGCACAGAGGTTATTTTATTTCTGTATTTGGCACTGGTGCAACTGCTGCTACGGTTCTGGATTCAAGAAGGATGTTGGTAAATTGGAGAGAGCCCGGAGAAGAGACATGAAAAGGATTAGAAAACTTGCCTTATATAGATGCAAGGAGCTCCATCTCTTTAGCTTAACAAAGAAAAGATTAAGGAGTAACTTGATCAGTCTATCAGTACTTACACAGAGAACAAATATTTAATAATGGGCTCTTCAATCTAGTAAAGGTCTAACACGATCCAATGGCTGGAAGTTGAAGCTCAACAGAGTCTGACTGTAAATAAGGTATAAATTTTTAATGGTGAAAATAATTAACCATTTCAACAATTTACCCAAGGCCATGGTGGAGTCAGTGATAAGTTTTAAATCAAGATTAGATGTTTTTCTCAAAGAGCTGCTCTAAGAATTATTCTGGGGAAGTTCTTTGGTCTCTGTGACACAGGAAGTCACACTACATGATCACAATGGTCTTTTCTGACCTTGGAACCTATGAATCACTCCACCCTCATTTATGGGTCTTGCACACAGTAACAGGGAAAAAATGCCTGAGTATACATGGAAACTGTGACTCACTGTGACAAAGTGGGGGGGTTTCTTGTTTTTTTTCAATGGTTTGCATGTCGAGGGGGTGGGACACAGTTTCCTTGGGTGTTACTGGTTTAACGAGGTGATGGTTGAGGGAGTTTGTTGTTACAGAGAACCAGTGAGAGAACTTGGGACCCCAGCCAATGCCCTGGAGAATTGATACCCCAATGACTGGTGACCTGGAGGCCCAGCTTAGGAGTCACAGCCGGTTCTGGCCAGTGGGAGGACAATGGGCTGCGAAGAGAAGACCCCAGTGATCTGACCAGCCAATTCCAGCCAGAGGGGAAGAAAGGATGGCTGAGAGTAGAGGAGGCTCAGGTGACCCAGTTTACCTGGACAGAAGACAATGGACAGAGGCAGGGCTTGGGGGAGGTGATATCAGATGGCCAGCTGGAAAGCACAGGGGCTCGGGACTGGAGAGAGAGAGCAGACAGAGCCCACCTGGATGCAGGAGAGACTTGGATGTACTGTGCTGAGGGAGGCCATGCCTGAGGGCCCTGAGAGTTTCCTATGCTATGTTCAGACACTCAATAAACTCTCCTGTTTTACACTGGCTGAGAGTCACTCCAATCTAGAGAACAGGGTTGCATTATTCCCTCTGGGAGTGGAGGCCCCAGGAGTCCAGAGCAAGTGGACTCCCTGAGGGGGCCCACGGCGAGAGACAGGTGTGCTAAGACTCAGAGAGGTGCGGTTCCAGGAAGCAGAAGGGCTTAACCCCTGAGAGAGAGTGGACCCCCAAGAAGGGCTGTCACACTGAAGGGAGTTCCCCTCAGGGACCATACGGGGCCAAGAGTGGGCACAACCTGTGAATCCATGGTAGCAGAGGACGGTTTGTGGACGCACCCTGTAGATTGTTGGCTTTGCAGTGAGTGGCTGCAAGCGATAAAATGAGGGAATTGAAGGAACCAGTGCGGAAATGGCCTATAAGCAGCTCCGTAAGAGGGAGCTGGCATGTCTGTGCAGGGAGAGAGGGCTGAGCGTGGGGAGGCTCACTAAAGAGCAGCTGATGGCTCAGCTTGTAGAGAATGACCAGTCTCAGGAACAGGCTCCAGATTCCAGGGGCGCCCCTGGAGAGCCGGGGAGTAGCCATGGGGGCAGTTCGTGTAGCAGTCAGGAGTCTATCAGACCTGACTCCCCCGTCAGCACAGGGGGGCCCCAGTCAGGTTTCTCCCAGGAGGAGCTCCTGAGGCTGGAACTGAAAACAAAGGAGCTGGAGGAGTGGAGGCTGGCGGACCGTGCAGAACAGCAAAAGCACGAGTTGGAGGAGAAGGGGGCCAAGAGGGCCTGCCGGGGGTGGGGGAGGGTAAATGGGAAAGGGCCCTGAGACACCAGTTTTGTGGGAAATCTAGACCCCAAACTGCTGCCCCAGTTTAAGGATGGGGGGATATTGATGCCTACCTCATAGCCTTTGAGAAGGCTTGTGATCTAATCTAGATTGACCCCACAGGCTCCACTGTCTAACCCCTCTGCTGGGTCTGAAGGCCATATAGGCATTCAGCCAAATGGATGGTATTGAGACAGGGGTGTGATGCTTTGTACCTTGGGGGAACACCCTACACCCCCACATTCATCTTTATAAAATGATTGTGTGGTATCCAATGCAAAGTTTGTCATGTTTGGTGTCTTCGGAAGGCTCATAATACACTGAGCATGGTCGTTATAGTGATTTTATAGTAATTGTTATAATAAGGTTTATAGTTATGAGGCTGAAAATTTATCCTCATGGCTTAGAACAAGCCCATGCAAAAACTCTCCAAGAGCAGAGAGGCAGTTCACACCTCGTCAGGACATGGATGGGACAAACCCAGCCCAGCCTCACAGGAACAATGGACACTGGCTTAGGCAGCAATAAAAGAATCTGTTAGACCCTCAAGGGAGTCACCCCCTTCCTTTGGTCAGTTTGGGATTGCGATGAGGTAATGCTCACCTGACTCTGAAGGGGGGGATGGGGAGGGTACGCAAAGCCAAGAGGAAAGAAAGGACATGATAAAAGGGGCTGACCCCTCGCTGGAATGAATTCCCCTCTCAATCCAGCTAACCCCTGCCCAGCAGGCTGAGATCAGAGATGTGCTGCATTCATACTGGCAGCTGTTCTCTGACTGGCCTGGGCTCACTAACCTGGCTGTTCACCAGGTAGAAATGGGAGCCAACCTTCCCATCAGGTGTTCACCATTCAGGTTCACTGGGAAAACAGCCCAGGACCTGGAGAGAGAGAATGGAGACATGCTGGCTTTAGGGGTGATCCAGCCATCCTCCAGCCCCTGGCCTCTCCTGTGGTGCTGGTCTCCAAGAAGGATGGATTGATCCGATAGTCGACACAGAACCAGAAGCTCAATGCCATCACCGTGTCTGATGCCTAACCCATGCCTAGGACCGATGAGATCCTAGACACGTTGTGGGGTGCCCGGTACCTCGCTACCATGGATCTCACCAAAGGCTACTTACAGGTTCCTTTGGACCCAGAGGCCAGGGTTAAGTCTGCCTTCACCATCCCAATAGGACTCTTTGAGTTACTGGTCCTGCCTTCTGGCCTCAAGGGGGACCTGCCACCTTCCAGCGCCTGGTGGACCAGTTACTAAGGGGATGGAGGACTTTGATCTAGCGTATATTGATGATATCTGTGTCTTTAGCCAGACCTGGGAAGAACATGTGGTCCCAGGTGAAGAGGGTGCTGGGTTACCTCCAGGATGCAGAACTGACCATAAAAGCTGGAAAGTGCAAGGTGGGGATTGCAGAGGTATCATACCTGGGCCACAAGGTGGGGAGCGACCAGACTAAGAAGGGGGGGGATGAGGAGGGTATGCAAAGCCAAGGTCCAGGCTTTCATTGGCATGGCAGGGTACTACTGGAGGTTTGTGCAACACTTTAGCAACCTGGCAGCTCCCCTCATGGAGCTTTGTAGGAAGGGAAAGCCGGACAAGGTGGTCTGGATCGGGCAGTGCCAAAGGGCTCTCTGTGTGCTAAAGGGGGCACTCATCCAAAGCCCGGTGCTGGTAAACCCGGATTTTAACAAACCCTTCCTGGTGTTCACTGATGCCTCAGACACCGGACTGGGTGCAGTGCTGATGCAAACTGATACTACGTTTGCAAGAGACATCCCACTGTGTACTTGAGCAAGAAGTTGCTGCGCTGGGAGCAGCACTATGCGGCCATAGAAAAGGAATGCCTGGCTATGGTGTGGGCCCTTAAAAAGCTGCAGCCATATCTATTTGGGCAGCGCTTCACTGTGTACACTGACCATTCACCTCTGACGTGGCTGCACCAAATGAAAGGAGCTAATGCCAAGCTGCTGAGATGGAGCCTGCTCCTCCAGGGTTATGACATGGAGATGGTCCATGTGAGGGGGAGTGCCAATGTTATAGCCGATGCTTTATCACAGGACGGGGGCCCTGAACTCGAGTTGAAGCGGGGGGGAGGGAGATGTGACGAAGTGGGGGGTTTTCTTGTTTTTTTCAATACCATGGGGGTGGGACGCAGTTTCCCTGGGTGTTACTGGTTTAACAAGGTGATGGGAGAAGGAGTTTGTTGTTACAGAGGACCAGCGACGGAACTTGGGATCCCAGCCAATGGCCTGGAGAATGGATACCTCAGCGGCTGGTCACCGTGAGGCCCAGCTTGGGAGTCACAGCCAGTTTTGGCCAGTGGGAGGACAATGGGCTGCGAAGAGAGGACCCCAGTGACCTGGCCAGCCGGTTCCAGACAGAGGGGAACAAAGGACGGCTGAAAGGAGAGGAGGCCCAGGCGACCCTGTTTACCTGAATAGAAGAAAATGGACAGAGGTGGAGCTTGGGGGAGGTGATATCAGACGCCCAGGTGGAAAGCACGGGGGCTCGGGACTGGAGAGAGCGAACAGGCAGAGCCCACCTGGATGCAGGAGAGACTTAGATGTACTGTGCTGAGGAAGGCCAGCCTGAGGGCCCTGAGAATTTCCTATGCCGTGTTCAGACGCTCAATAAACCCTTCTGTTTTACGCTGGCTGAGAGTCACTCCAATCTAGAGAACAGGGTTGCATTATTCCCTCTGGGAGTGGAGGCCCCTGGGGTCCAGAGTGAGTGGACTCCCTGAGGGGGCCCACAGCGAGAGACAGGCATGCTAAGGCTCAAAGAGGTGTGGTTCCAGGAGGCGGAGGGGCTTAACCACCGAGAGTGGACCCCCGAGAAGGGCTGTCACACTGACGGGGGTTTCCCCCCCGCAGGGACTGTATGCGGCCAAGAGTGGGCACGACCTGTGAGTCCGTGACACTCACCTAAACACAGAGGGCTGTTAAATGGATAAAGTGAACAAATTGAGTGTACCTTTAATAGGCCCTTCCCCAAGAGAGTTAGAGGATCATCCTCCTATGCCCAGGTTCTCTAGGGTTTGCCAACTGGCTCGATAGAACTTGGGACTCTCTCCACCCCAGGCTGCAGGAAAGCTTTGTATCCCAGCCTTCCCGACAATCAAGGAGCCTCAAGAACAAAAAGAGTTTGAACAGTTATAACATATGGGAAAGGCTTCAGGGAAGATGAGAAGTGAGAGGGAAGGAGCGAAGCGGTGGAAATGGCTTCCTCATTTGAGAGACAAGCAGGGACCATTGTGAAGCACCACGTGAAGGTGTTCTGCAGGAAGAGCTGAGCTGAGCTGAGCTCAGTGGTGAGGACAGGGACAGAAAGCAGAGAGGCAAACAGGAGAAAGAACAGCAAGATCCAGCTTTGAAGCCCAGGACTTTTTAGAGATCCCACCAGTGACTGAAAGAAGCTGTTGGGACAGACTGTGGCTCCAGGCTGCTGTTAAGAGAACTGAGTCAGAATACCTGTATGCTTTCTGCATCCAGTGATGTCTGCTCCTCCAGGGCAACATCAAAGAACAGCTTATTGATGATGTGTCTTTTGCTGACCTAGATGAGACATGAAAGAGGAATGTGAAAATGCAGAGAGAGCCTTTTCTTCTAGGCAGACAGCTACAATGGGAGAAGGTTACTGTCCCATCACAAGATAGTAATGTGTGGTATAGCTGGTGGGAGTCAGTTCACACGCTTGATATCTCTATGGTGAGATCCTGGATCTGTCACCCAAGCAACAAACTTGAGATTTACAGTTGTCACTCCAGGCAAGATCCTGGAATTTTGACAGAAAGATTCAGGCATTTCTGAGTCAAGAGCAGCTTGTTCTCTGGCAGCTCAGGCCCAGCAGCTGATGCTGAGCTCACCCAGTGCCAAATCCAAACACAGAAGTATGTGCTGCTCTCTGTATGCAAAGGGTGCTGTAATTGAGTGCAATAGCTCTCCCCACCTCCCCCCATGCCGTTACAGCTTTGTGTTTTAAGTATTATATGCAGTCATGACACCAGCTAATTGCATAGTTACTGCTACATAAGATGTTATTTCGCGAGAACTCCATGGTAACCCAGAGATGCAAGAGGTGGTGAAGAATACAGAGAATCAACAAGTCAGGGAAGAAACAAGGGCCAAGACCTTGAAAGGAAAGAAAAAGACAGGAGCACACCTATAAAATTAACATGCTGGCTGCGAACTGACGCCTCCGTGTAACTCAGCTCAGAGTATAGCCAATAAAGCCTAGCACAGGCCAAGACCCCCAACCTTGACTATTACTGTAACGTGAGGCACAAGAACTAGACTAATGTAAGAAATATGGTCTTGGGGTTCAGGCACTGGACTGGGTGGGATTCAGAAGAGCTGGGTTCAGTTCCTGGTTCTGCCCAGACTCCCTGGGTGACCTTTGAGTGAGTCACTGAATCTCTGTGCCTTGGTTCCTAATCTGTAGAAGGGAGAAACTCCTTCCTGTCTCCCACCCTCTGTCTTTTTTCCCTCTTTAGGCAGACTGCTCCAGAGCAGGTACAGTCTCTCACTATGTGTATGTGCAGTGTCCTGATCTCAGCTGGGGAAACTAGGAAGTACTGACCCCAGATGTACAGTACCTTCCCTCTTAACTTGTGTATATTTAATTTTAAACATTAACTTTAATAAAAATTATCTCAGGCCTAGATTATTTCCTAGCTCCCCCCACCTCTTTTCTTTTCCAGGAGGACAATTTAGCGCTAGTGAAGTTTTGCCACAGTAAAAGCCCTGAAGGTCTGGAAGTAGCAAAACATGCTTCCCAATGTGCCCCAATCTGGCCTGGAGAGGCTTAGAGGGAAGATTTCAGTCTCCATGGCCCATTCACTCCTTAGGCCTTGGCTACACTTGCGAGTTACAGTGCTGTAAAGCCGCCCCCAGCGCTCTAACTCACTCCCTGTCCACACTGGCAAGACATTTGCAGCGCTGTAGCTCCGTGGTTGCAGCGCTGCATGTACTCCACCTTTCCGAGAGGAATAGCAAGTGCAGTGCTGCCGCTGCAGCGCTGCAGCACCAGTGTGGCCGCCCAATGCGCTGTGAATGGCCTCCAGAATTATTCGGCAGTATCCCACAATGCTTGTTCTAGCCACTCTGGTCATCAGTTCAAACTCTACTGCCCTGGCCTCAGGTAACCAACCATGTGACCCACCCTTTACATTCCCCGGGAATTTTAAAAATCCCCTTCCTGTTTGCTCAGCCCGGCGTGGCGTGGCGTGCTATCAGCAAATCTTTCCAGGTGACCATGCCTCCACGCGCCAAGCGAGCCCCAGCATGTAGCAATGGCGAGTTGCTGGACCTCATCAGTGTTTGCAGGGAGGAAGCTGTCCAGTCCCAGCTGCGCTCCAGACGTAGGAATTACAATACCTTCGGGAAGGTATCAAAGGACATGATGGAAAGGGGCCATGACCGGGACGCCCTGCAGTGCAGGATTAAAGTCAAGGAGCTGCGGAGTGCCTATCGCAAAGCCCGCGACGCAAACGGCCGCTCGGGTGCCCCCCCCGCAACCTGCCGATTCTACGAAGAGCTGGATGTGATACTTGGGGTTAACCCCACCTCCACTCCGAGCACCACCATGGACACTTCAGAGCCGGTGTGGGGGGGAGGGGAAGGAGAAGGAAAACGGGAGTGATGGTGGTGGGCCGGATGGAGACACCCCGGAATCCCTGGAGCCATGCAGCCAGGAGCTCTTCTTGAGCCAGGAGGAAGGTAGCCAGTCGCAGCGGCCGGTACTTGGTGGAGGACAAACAGAAGAGCAGGTTCCTGGTAAGTGGGTTTTTTTTTTTTTTTCGGGAAGGAATTTTTTCGGTGCGGGCTCTTTGGGAGAGGAGGGTTAGGCATGCATGCCTAGATGCGGAATAGTGCATTGATGTGGTTTATCACATCGCGGTAATCGGCCTCGGTAATCTCCTCAAATGTCTCATCCACAACGTGTGCAATGCGCTTGCGCAGGTTTATCGGGAGAGCCACCATGGTCCTTGTCCCAGCCAGGCTAACGTTTCCACGCCACTGTGCCGTGAGGGACCGGGGGACCATTGCTGCACACAGGCAAGCTGCATATGGGTCAGGGCGGAAGCCGCATTGCAGTAGAAGACCCTCCCTTGCTTCCCAGGTCACCCTCAGCAGGGAGGTATTGTCCAAGACGAACTCCTGTGGAAAATGTTGGGACAGTGTTCAGTGTAGGTGCCCCCTGAAGCTGTTGGCTCTCCCCAAGGCACAAAAACCCAGAGGACAGCGCAGCTCTGAAACAATCAGTCCCCCTTACTCACCATTTTGAGGCTCCCGTGGGATGTGTGCGCTCTGTTTTAGACGGGAAAATTATGCTATTGTGTAGACCCTGTGTGTTTTCTACTCCTTAAGTGCCGGGGGAATCATTACTCTGTCTGGTATAAACAATGCTGCCTCTGTTAAATGTTGCATTTTGCCTATACAGCAGCATCAACCTTGAGACCTCAGCCGTCCCTCTTATCGCCTGCTCAGAGACTGCAAAGACTCAGGAAGAGACCGCGAAAAAGCAAAGAAGACATGCTGCAAGAAGTGATGCGGCAATCTATTAAAGAGAATGAGAAAGCACAGAACTGGAGGGAGAGAGAAAGCAGGATCCGCCAGGAAAACGCAGCGCACCGGCGGCAAAGCACGGAGCATCATCAGCAAAGCACGGATCGGCTCATAAGCATCCTGTAGCGCCAAGCAGACGCTATCAAGGAGCTCGTAGCCATGCAGAAAGAGGAGCAGTACCGCAAACGCAAACGCCACCTCCCTCCTACAGCCCTTGTCCCAAAACTCTTTCCGTTGTGCCCCACTGTCACCTCCAACCCACTTTCCCCAACTTCCATGTTCTTCATGCCACCCGCTGCCTCCAACACCAGTATCTTCACCACCCAGCCCTGAGAACCACGACCCTTACCCTCTGCACTCAACCCCCATCACCATGCAGTATAGCTATCCTGAAGTGCAGCACTCACTGCACATCACACCAGACAGGACATACGCAAATCTGTGATTGTACCGTTCCCCGCTCCACCCCCTTGTTCCTTTTCAGTAAATGGATTTTTTGGCTTTGAAAACATTCTTTATTATTGCATAAAGTAAAAGACTCCTTAGCCCAGGAAATAAACAGGCACTGCAAGTCTGCTTAGCAGACACTGATTCCTAAAGATTGGAACTACTGCACTTCACTCCTGTGCAGGGCACCAGATATCACTGCTGGTTTTCAGCCTCAAATTGCTCCCTCAAGGCATCCCTAATCCTTGCAGCCCCGCGCTGGGACCCTGTAATAGCCCTGATCTCTGGCTGTGCAAATTCAGCCTCCAGGTGTTCAACCTCGGAGGTCCATGCCTGAGTGAAGCTTTCACCCTTCCCTTCACAAATATTATGGAGGGCACAGCACGCGGATATAACCGCGGGGATGCTGTTTTCGGCCAAGTTCAGCTTCCCATACAGAGATCGCCAGCGGCCCTTTAAACGGCCGAAGGCACACTCCACAGTCATTCGGCTCCAGCTCAGCCTGTAGTTGAACCGTTCCTTGCTGCTGTCAAGGCTCCCTGTGTAGGGTTTCATGAGCCACGGCATTAACGGGTAAGCGGGATCTCCAAGGATCACAAAGGGGATTTCAACTTCCCCTACCGTGATCTTCCGCTCTGGGAAATAAGTCCCGGGCCTGCATCTTCCTGAACAGCCAAGTGTTCTGAAAGATGCGTGCGTCATGCACCTTTCCGGGCCAGCCTGTGTTAATGTCAATGAAACGCCCACGGTGATCCACAAGCGCCTGGAGAACAATAGAGAAATACCCCTTCCGATTAACGTACTCGGATCCTAGGTGGGGTGGTGCCAGAATAGGAATGTGCGTCCCATCTATCGCCCCTCCACAGTTAGGGAACACCATTTGTGTAAAGCCATCCACTATTTCCTGCACGTTACCCAGAGTCACGGTTCTTCTGCGTAGGATGCGATTAATGGCCTTGCAAACTTTCATCAACACGATTCCAACAGTCGACTTTCCCACTCCAAACTGGTTTGCGACCGACCGGTAGGTGTCTGGAGTTGTCAGCTTCCTGATTGCAATAGCCACCCGCTTCTCCACTGGCAGGACAGCTCACAATCTCATGTCCTTGCGCCGCAGGGTGGGGGTGAGCTCCTCACACAGTCCCACGAAAGTGGCTTTTCTCATCCGAAAGTTCTGCAATCACTGCTCGTCATCCCAGACTTCCATGATGATGTGATCCCACCACTCGGTGCTCGTTTCCCGAGCCCAAAAGCGGTGTTCCACGGTGCTGAACATGTCCGTGAATGCCACAAGCAATTTTGTGTCATAAGCATTACGCGGCTCGATAGCATCATCGGACTCCTCACTCTCACTTTGTATCTTAAGGAATAGTTCGACAGCCAAACATGACGTGCTGGTGAGATAAGTCAGCATACACCTCAGCAGTTCAGGCTCCATTTCCTGCAGACCGATCACGCTGCACAGAAACCGTTGAAAGATGGCGCCAAAGGTGAGCAGAAACAAAGGGATTTCTGGGATGCGAAGCGATGCATCACGGGGCTTTGGGACAGGACCCAGAATGCCCCGGACCCACGCCCCCTTCCCACAACCCACGGCGCCAGAATGGGAAGAGGTGCTCTGTGGGATAGCTGCCCATAATGCTCCGCTCCCAATAGCGCTGCAATTGCTGCAAATGTGGCCACGACAGTGCGCTGGGCAGCTGTCAGTGTGGACAGACTGCAGCGCTTGCCCTACTCAGCTGCACGTAGTCAGGTTTAACTCACAGCACTGTACATCTGCAAGTGTAGCCAAGGCCTTAGCCTCTCTGCTAGAATGTAAGTAGTGACGCCCAGCACAGTCTGATAGTGACTGAGAAATGACAGCCAATCTCTGCATGCCGTCAATGCCTCTGTGAGCCACCACTGTGCCCTCAGGCCTGAGCTCTGACAGTGCTGGTAGACAGCATTGGGATGCAGAAATACAGTTCAGGATTAAGGATTTACCTGGATTCTACACTGCGGACAAGTCCGACTCGGTGCAGTATCAAACCACTGGATGAGACTGAGGGAGAAAGAGAAAAAAATATACAATGAATGTTCCTTTCATTGAAGTCAGTGACCATCCCCAGATTGATTCATTTTGGTGTGGATGAGTGCGCCCTGATATACACATGTCCCCTCTGCCCCCCTCCCCCCACACACTGAGTTGATCCCATAGGAAGAGCACATACCTCCAGCTCAAATACACTTGCAAAGGAACTCCAGCAAAAGCATGGAATTGATTAGAAACATAGAATGTCAGGGTTGGAAGGGACCTCAGGAGGTCATCTAGTCCAACCCCCTGCTCACAGCAGGACCAATCCCCAGACAGATTTTTGCCCCAGATCCCTAAATGGTTCCCTCAAGGATTGAACTCACAACCCTGGGTTTAGCAGGCCAATGCTCAAACCACTGAGCTATGTTTCATCTTTAGCTTGCTCCTGCTGGAGCACATGGACAAGCACTTTGTGCAGGAGCAACACAATGGCGTCATTTCTGATGGAGAGGGAAAGGAAACCAAGACCACAGATGGGGAAGGGAGAAGCATGAAGGGGGAGGGAGCAGCACTGCATCAGAGTTCAAGAGCATTGCAAGTTGCAGCCCCATTTCACACTAGCACATTCCTCCAACAAAGTGAAAAATCAACAAAGGAAGCCCAAGCACCACACCCTTAGCCAGAAGAAGGGTCACTGTGACAAGGACGTTTAGGGGAAAGAGTGGGAATCGTGGAAGACAGAGGGAACAGACAAAACACGAAAAGGTGGAAGGAAGAAAGGAGACACGAAAGACTTGAACAGCAGAGGTGTTTTCTACAAGGGAAGGAAGCTGCTAAGAGGAAAGAGGATATTCAGTTACCAGAGTTATTTGTCTGGCAGTCAAGAGAAACTCAGAAATAAGACTTCCCAGGGAGAATCATATAAGCCAACAAGTGACACTAGGCCCTGGTACAGAATCTTAGTTTGGGTCACCACGAAAAAAGCTCCTTTAACACATGGCTCAAAAGGGGAGAGCCTGTGGCATACAGACACATTTAGTGTGTTTGGCATTTCTCCATTTTAATGAAAAAATGAGTTTCAATTTAATACCTAAGAATCAAGACCGGCAAAAAAAAGTATCTTGTAGTCTGTATATTGACGG
Source organism: Malaclemys terrapin pileata (assembly GCF_027887155.1). Classification (NCBI taxonomy): domain Eukaryota; kingdom Metazoa; phylum Chordata; order Testudines; family Emydidae; genus Malaclemys; species Malaclemys terrapin. Next base: position 51,233,176 of record NC_071511.1, on the reverse strand, counting down.
GCCTAATCCCCATTTCCTTTAGTCTCAGAGCGTTAAAAGCACAGGACTAGGATTTGATTCCTATTCCCAAATCCGATACTGGCTTACTGTGAGCTTGGTCAAGTTAACTTTTGCTCTGCCTCAGTTTCCTAATCACTAAAATGGGGAGGTGAGATATCTACCCACCTCACAGTGGCATTGTGTGACTTTAATATTCAAAAAGCACTCAGAGAGCCTTCAATCAAAGATTCCATGTTACAAAATACAACAACATATATTAAGACAAATTAAGTACTTTTTACTGCTTTTGAGTATAAGGCACTCAATCTGTCTAGCTCCAGTCAGCACTAACTAGTCAAGAACTGTGCAGGATTTCCCACATTGCTCAGTTTTGCATTGCATTGGCAGAACTGCACCCCCTTCCCCTACTACAGTCCTTAGCCCTACTACAACTCTGCCAAGGCACTTCAATGCTGATCTGCAGCCCCCCTGCCCAGTGCTCCCAACACTCAACTATACCATGCAGCTCAATGCCAACCCACAGAACCTCCTGTTATTTTAGTTCTGCATCTCTCCAAAACAGGAAAAGCCCAACTTTTAGAAGCCTGCATTACAATGATGGCCAACTAACCATCTGTCAACCCACCCCCCCAAAAAGCAAGAAGGGTCAGCCAGGCACAAGGTGCATGGTTTTTAAATGTCTGTCTTCATCCTTATCCCCCTTAACTATAACATTTGCAAACAGCATGATTAGAGAAGAGGAGGCTGAAGAGTTCAGAGACTGAAATGCAAAAAGACAAGACATTATCACAAGAACAAAAAACTGGAGATGCACTTCCTCTGTTTCTCCAGAGACACTGACATCATAAGACATATCAACTCAGCAGTTAAAGGAGATGCATGTTTTTACCACTACCTGTCATGCTGTTCATGTCTACTCACCACTCCTGATGGAAAGTGTGCCCGCAGTGGATAGCTGCCACATCCTTGTGATTGTCAAAGAAATCTGAGCAGATGGTACAGTGGGCACGGATAGGCATCCTCTATGGTTCCAACATCCAGGAGACTGCCACAGCACAACCAGGGAAGCACCTCTCCTTGGCCTATGCAAGGGGAGACGAACACACCAGCCTCAGGGGGGCTGTCTCCCGAACGAACACCAAACACAGCCTCACAAGTTTGGATCTTTGCCTGGCATAGGGGCCAGAATGCTGTACACAGGGCATAACCCAACATTTAGGATAGCACGGGGGGACCCACTATGAGCTACAGACAGGCCAGAGGGAATGTACAGAGGGCACTGTAGAGTATAATACGCAGGGCATGCATGGCATGTTGCTATTCAGTGTACTCATGGCTGGGCATGGGTGGGGATTAAGAAGGTGTTGCACGGGTGTCAAACATATGGTCCCCGGGATGCATCCAGCCCACACAACGTGTTTGTGCCCAACCTGATACACCAGAGGTGGGCAAACTACATCCCGCGGACCACATCTAGCCCACAGGACCGTCCTGCCCGGCCCCTCCCCCACAGCCTCAGCTCGCTCACTCTGCCGCGGACACAATGCTCTGGGCGGCGGGACTGTGAGCTCCTGGGGCATCCTGACCCGGTGCTCTGAGCTGCGTGCTGGTGGCAGCGTGGCCCAGCTGTAGAGGCGCCAGCCACCAGTGCTCCAGGCAGCATGGTAAGGGGGCGGGGGGGGGGGGGGGCTGGATAGAGGGCAGGAGAGTTCGGGGTGGTGGTCAGGGGGCAGGGGTGTGGATAGGGGGGTGAACGGGGGCATGGGTCCCAGGGGGCAGTCAGGAAGGGGGGAGGGGTTGGATGGGGTAGCAGGGGGCAGTAAGGGGCAGGGATTCCAGGGGCAGTTAGGGGACAGGGAGAAGGGGTGGTTGGATAGAGCAGGGGTCCTAGAGGGACTATCAGGGAACAGGGGGGTTGGATAGGGCAGGAGTCCCAGGGGGAAGCAGATAGGATATGGGGGGGCGGGCCACAACCACCTCCCCTAACCGGCCCTCCATATAATTTCCAAAAACCGATACAGCCCCCAGGCCAAAAAGTTTGCCCACCCCTGCGATACACCCAGATGGGTCAGAATCTCGACTTTGTGCTAGTGGCTACATGCCCCCCGGACTGCAGCCAGCCTGGAAGAGCGACGCTAGCTCCCAGCGCGAGCCGGGGTCCGATCCCAGCGTCCCTTCGGGGTCACAGCAGCTGTCACGCTGAGGGCCGCAGCAGGGAACGAGCCGGGGACTCGCGCCGAGCACAGGCTGGGGGCTGCACGGGCCGGGGCCCGCCTGGCTGGGCGGACACGCGGGTTATAGGCGGCGGCCTCTCTCAGGGACAGGGCGCCGGGGAAACGGCGGGCAGCCCGGGGGTAGGGACATTCGGGCCAGCTCCCGCCCCGCCCCCGGCTGTGCCCCAGCCTCCCTCGTTGCGAGAAGGCCCACGATCAGGGGGCGCGGGCGGAGGCTGGGCTCGGTCCGGGGGCGGGTCCGTCCCGGGGGGCTCGGTCCCGGAGCAGGAGGTCAGTGCGGTTTGCACCGTGTTACCCGTTCAAATTTAGTTCCTTCCGAGGCGGCTTCCGGCATGAGCCGGAAATGACGAAACTGGGAAAGGCGCGGGACCCGACCCGCCGCGCTACATGGCGGAGGAGGAGGGGGCGGGGCCAGCTTCCCCGAGTTTCTCCTCCACCTGGCCCCAGCGGGCTCTCTTGGGCGGGGCTAATGGGAGCGCGGGCTTCTAGCGCCGCCCCAACCTGACCGGCCGGAGCGCACAGTTGACGGGTGGACCGGGGCTCGCACACTCAGGGGCACAATGTTTAAGGCAGGGCCTGTATGCTCGTGGGGTGGGGCGGGGCCAGAAGACTTATGGTGTGGGGCCTGCATGCTCATGGGGTGGAGCATGTGGGTTGGGGCAGGGCCTGCAGACTCAAGGGGTGGGGCCTGGAGGATGAAACATGGCTTGTCTCCTGTTAGGAGTCTGGGTGCAGAGTCTCACCTTCCATTAAACAGTCCTGTTTCCAGCCCACCACCTTGTGAGGAAAACGTGGCAAACGTGGCCTGAGCATCATTGGTGTTCACACCTCAACTGCTAGCAGAGCACCTCACTCTCCCTTATTGAACTAATCTCGTTATCTCCATACTGATTTATACCTGCCTCTGGAAATTTCCATTTACTTGCGTCTGATGAAGTGGGCATTCACCCACAAAAGCTTATGCTCTAATACTTCTGTTAGTCTTAAAGGTGCCACAGGACCCTCTGTTGCTGTTTACAGATTCAGACTAACACGGCTACCCCTCTGATGGTGATTTAGTTATCAACTCCAACTGTCCCACTGCCAATCGTCATAGCATATAATCATGTGCTCACAAGGACTCCCTTCGCTTTGTGGGCACCTTAAATCCCAGCTGACCCTTACTCACCCACCAAAATCTTACATTTGTAATGATGTACCATTTGTTTAACAGTCCCATAAGTGTGCAGGCCCTAACTTGCTGACCTAACAGCCTAAAGCATCAGTCCTGCAGTTGGATCTGCTAACATGGACCCCAGTTCATTGGCCCATGGGTCTGCACGAGTGGAGCTGATTGAAGGATCAGGGGCACAAGGCAAAGAGGACAGGGCCGGAACCCAAATAGCATGAGATATGCAGAGAGTAATGGATGTCTCAGCATGGGCTGTTGAGTGTGCTATTTTGTCTTCACTTTCATGAAGACAGCAAAGCAGAGAGAAAACAAAGTGCAATAGCCAGGGAGGTTGAGGCTGGTCATCCAGGCACAGCAAGAAGGCAAGCAGAATCCCAGACTTTGAGCCACTTTATTACATCATAACGCCACTGCAGCAAAGACAGAATTAGCGGACCTTACTGTGGGAGGGGGATCAGTGTGGCGGGGGCTCTGGGATGTGCTACCAAGGGAGGAAAGCAGAGAAGATGCTTGCAGGAGAGGGGATGCATTGGTGAGCAGAATGCTGGTGAAGCTGTTAGACCTGCATGCTAAATGCAATGTATCACATGAGTATGGAGCCTGCTGAGGCTACGTTTGGCCTGGTTAGCCTCAGGGGCTGAACTGAACCAGTATGGGCTGCTGCACACTCCTGCCACTTCTGTGGCTTCTCCAGCAAGTACTGGGCAACTTCATCTTAATTCATCAAGTTTATGGCATTTCTGTCTGGGAAGAAAAGTTTCCAATGTGACTTGGTGGGACTGGCTGCATGGGTCTGTTCTATGGGCTCTTACATCACTGTCATCTGTGGTGTCATTATTAAGTTTCAGAGTTAATGGTTTAATTACTTAACATTTTAGCAGGAACAGCTAGCTACTCCAGAACCATGGATGGAACTTGAGTATGGTGAATGGAATATGCAGGAATCACTTCACCCAGTACTGGAATGCAGCCATCTTGGGTGGAACATAGCTGTTGTTGAACAGCACACAGCAAAACTATAAAACAGTGAGATAGGAAGAGCAGAATACCGTATCCCATTGAAACTCGGGGGGGGGGGGGGGAGTTTGGGGGAGGTAGAATGAAGCTACCTAATTTGAAGTTTGCCAGCACAGCCCTGTTTATATCCTTCTTCCTGTGAACAGTGCTGTGGGATCTATAACGACCGCAGATGATCAGGACTTTAGCTTTACATCTCTAACAGAGGTCACTGCCTGAATGTGGTTCTATTAGGTACTGAAGTGGGGCTTGGTAGGAACTCCCTACTGAGCCACCCTGCACTAGTTCCTGGGATTTTCTCAGAAGTCATCCATCCATGTTCCAATCATACTCAAAACTGCTTAGCCAGGCAGAGCCCAGTCTTGGCTCAAAGGGCAGCAGACTATGAATGTGCCCTTACCTGAACCTGGCAGCCAGGTGCTGCCTGTGTGTGCCTTGTCCTCTGAAGAGCACATGTACAAATGGACATGCTTACAGGCACGATGCAGTGAATAGCAATTCCAGTGGACCCGAGGGGAGTTATACTGGGCTGTGCATGGAGCAGAAGGATGGGGTCACGGGATTAGGAGAGCTTCAGAGGTCGACCTCCTTCCATCCATGTATCATCTCAACCGCTTGCCCTGTGCAGAATCAGGCATTACTTGCCATATTAGCATTCTCCCAAAGACAGGGCTTAAAAGGTGTACTTGCCCTGCCTGTGCGGGGCTCGCCCTATCCATCGATGGGACCTCAGCCGTCAGCTTTTCCAAGTCTTCCAACATCACCTGAGCGCCTCCCTGCATCTGTCCACAGTCGGCTCCTGCTGTAGCATGCTGTCTCAATCATTGGGGGCCATTGTCTCCTTAGATGCCAGGAGAACCCAACAAACCATCCTGCTTCCCACAGACTTTCCAATGAAGCATCGTGGGGAGCAGTGCAAAGGATTCTGCGAAACATCTGAACCATCAGCTTGCGAGTGGGCCGATGATTGGATCACGATCCTCCTTTTTGATCCCATTTCCTTGCCCATTCACAAGGACTGTGGGCCCCATTGCATGAGATCAGTGATGGCTAGGGGATCTGCTCCCTGGAGCATGCAGTGGCTATTAGATGGGATCCCCTCTCCAGGGTCATGCCATGGCCCAGGGCTGTGGGAAGAATGTCTGGGGAGTTGCTGCCATACCAAACATGCTGGTGCTCTGAGGCTTGCTCCCAGCAATTTCCCAACCCCTTTTGGAGCAGACTGTGCTGCAGCCAGACAAGTTTAGGGCCATAGCAACCAGAGGGAGCTCCACTGTGCCTGCCCACAGGACAGCAGAGATCAGATGAGCTGGATTTTAGAGGGGGGGGGGGGAGATCCCCAAGACTCGGTGATTAACCTCCTCTTAGCTGCACCTCTACCTACTCCACCCCTTGTTCCTTCCAGCCCCCAGAGAATCTGTGTCCCACCCAGTCTTTCCCCAGCTCACCTCTGAGGCACAGAGGCATGCATGTCAGCTGGCTGGGGGATCTGCTCCTGACACCAGCCTGGTGGGTGAACTGGCCTCTAGAAGGGCAGAGCTCATCGGCAGGGCAGACAAAGAGACAGAGCAGGTGTGGCTGGTGCTTTCTCGGTTTGTCCTCAGAAGGTCTTTATTTGCCAGTAGTACAGTGCAGCGATCACACAGGAACTTCTGGGTGGTCGTGGTGGAAATAAAAGTTTCATAGATGGAACTCAACCCTACAAACATGCAGCTGCGAATCAAGGAGAAGGGGAAAGTAAAGCTAGAGTGGTGGACCATAGACCAGAAAGCCGCAGGCTGGGAGGGCCCTGGGGCAGGCAGCTGTGGAGAAGGCCCCATTGATGGCAGGTCAACCCCGCAGGCCCTTCACAGCGTTTAGTTTGGGGCCAGGGGAAGGGAGCACAGGGGGCTGATGGGCCAGGCCTGACCCTGGGGGGTAGCTGAGGCACTCTGGTCAAGTGAGCAGACCTCACAGGGCTCTCATCTGGACTGCTCACTCCTACCCTCTGAAGAACTGATAGCCAGTGCTGCAAGCACCCTGCACCTAGGAACAGGCAGGCAAATGCCTCCAAAAGTCTACTTCTAGGCCTTGAGCTAGAGCATGGGGAGGGGTTGTTCAGGCTCCCACTGTTGTGACCACATGGTGCATCCGAAGAAGTGAGGTTTTTACTCACGAAAGCTCATGCCCAAATAAATCTGTTAGTCTTTAAGGTGCCACCAGACTCCTTGTTGTTTTTATGGTGGAGGGGCATCTAACCAGCCACCCAATGGCTCATTCACTAGAGCACTAGATCAGTCTGCACCCTAAACTGGGGACGGGGGTGGAGGGGGAGCAGATCCTGATCCAAGCTCTGGACTGTGCATTCCACCAGAATGTAATATTTCAGGAGCACTCTATAGCCCCTATGAGGTTTCACATTGGATACTCTGGAACCTCAACAGGGTGGTGGCAATCTAGACCACTTATTGGCAAGCATGTGGTGTGATCTAGAACAAGACCTTCACAAGCTGGATGCCTGAGATGCCCTAGAGCTGCCAGGAGCTCTCCTCGAGTTTGATCTAGAACCTTCACAAATGCAGAGTGCTCTAGAACATTTTGCTGTAAAACACATTTTTGTCAATGGGAAATGACTCAGGAAACAAGGAAAATCTTCTCTTCTGCTAGAGTAGGACCCCGGACTCAACCTACCAGCAGCTAAAACCAATCAGTTTCCACTGCCATATCCCCAGACAGCCCAGCACAAAGCAAACCCAGAGCAAGTCTCCTTGGGCAGAGCTGGCTCCATGGGCTAGGCACTATTATGGGGCTGGAGACTGGAGCGGACCATGTGCCCCAAAGTCCCCTGCAGCTACAGTTCTGCACAGGGCCAGCATTATGGGTGCGTGCCGTGGGTAAGAGGCAAGGAGTTGGGCAGGGCTGGGGTGCGAGGCCACAGAAGGGAGCTTGAGGCAATGAGGGAGAAGTGCAATTGGGGGTGGGAGCAGAAGAGTGGCTCAATCAGGGCCGGCTCCAGCCACCAGCGAAGAAAGCCGGTGCTTGGGGTGGCCAATTGAAAGGGGCGGCACATCTGGGTCTTTGGCGGCAATTCAGCGGCGGGTCCCTCACTCCCTCTTGGAGCGAAGGACCTGCTGCCGAATTGCCGCCGAAGAATGAAGCGGCACGGTAGAGCTGCCACCAAAGTGCTGCCGCTCCAAGCATTCCCCCCCCGCCCCTTCACCACTTGGGGTGGCAAAAAAGCTGGAGCCAGCCCTGGGCTCAATGAGCCAGGCACTGAACATCTCATCACCTTGGATCCACTCTGTTTCAGCGGCCACATTCGTATCACGCCACCCTGATTGACAACCTTACTGTTCAATCAGTGTTCATCCCCATCCTAAAATGGTAAAATGTGCTCTGCCAGTGGCTGATCCAGGGGTGATGGGGGAGGGGCTGGGGGAGGCAGTGGGGGCCAGGGAGGATGGGTTAGGGGCCAGAGGAGGCAGGAGAGACCAGGGTGCCAAAATACAAGTTCACCAGGGCGCCATTTTCCCTAAGGCCGGCCTTAGTTCTGCAAACTGTCAGCTCAGGGTTGGGGCAAGGGAACACAACTCTGCAAGGGGCCACCGTCCAGAGCTACAGTCAAGAAAGCCCTGCTTGGACTGGATGGGCCCATGCTTAAGCCTCCACAGTACAGATTCTCTATGTGCCCCAGGTTTAGCCTCTGGGAGGAAACAAGACTACACAGTGCTGAACAGAGCACATGGGGGTTATCATGTTTGCACATCCACACAGTAAGAGTATATATGTACATACAGCACTCCCACCCCCAGATCCTCCATAAATACACCCAGCAAGGGCTGAATCTCACACGGCCAAAGCCAGGACCAGAGCTCTGCTGCGTAAGTCTCATGCATACACCATACTGCTCCCATAGACATGCTGCGTGCTGTCACACATGGGCTGCAAACACAACGGCAAAACTATTGTTGTAGGAAGAGGCATAGGACAGTGCTTTGGCGATGAGTCAACCCCCAACCCCTCCCTGCTCCCCCTTGTTCCAACAGGCCAACCCAGGGCTCCCGCACCCCTTTGGATCAGCACACACAGGCGACTGGGGGGCCAGCTCTCAGCAGGGCTGCGGTTCTAGCCCCTGGCCATGAGGGGTTTGTGATGGCCACTGGACAGTTAGAGAGGCACCTCTTGTGAGGGGTCTGCAGCCCCTTGGACGTTCTCAGCAGCCCCCTTGTTCCTCCCAGGGCCGCTCCAGCAGGGACTGTGATGCAGAAATGCTGGGCTCCTCCACACACTGAGCCACCACAGTCATCCCTGATGCCCACAGCTCCTGGCAGCAGGGCCATTGCTGTCAGTGACACCAGTGAGCCTGCAGGAGCAGCAGTGAGACCAAAACTGTCACGCTGGGAGGATGCTACTGTGAGTGGAGTCTGGTCTGTATCTGCCTTGGGTTCAGGCTCTAAAGCAGCAGAGTGCAGGGCTGGTGTGTCTCACCCCCACGTGGATCCAGCCCCTCCTGGAGCCTGCTGTGGATGCAGACTAGGGAGATACAGGACATCCCCAGTGCCTACTGGCCAGGGTGAGGCAGCACTGGTGCTCAGGCATCTCCCTTACCCACAGGGAGGAAGGCAGGTCTGCAGTCCACAGGGCCAGATGCCACCGTTACAGCAGGGAGGAGGGACACCCAGGCTACTGGCTCTCTGCACATCTCCCAAATCTCCAAGCAAGCCAATGAGGGTAGTGAAGCACTGGAATGGGTTACCTAGGGAGGTGGTGGAATCTCCATCCTTAGAGGTTTTTAAGGCCCGGCTTGACAAAGCCCTGGCTGTGATGATTTAGCTGGGGTTGGTCCTGCTTTGAGCAGGGGGTTGGACTAGATGACCTCCTGAAGTCTCTTCCAACTCTAATCTTCTATGATTCAACAGGAACCTGTGGGCATGGGAGAGGGAGTCCCACCGGTGCCAGCAATTGCATGGGAAGCTTTATCTGGGATCTAAGTGCAGCTTCCCTGCCCTAGGCCACTTGAATCTCTAGCCCTCCTCACCTCCCTGTCACCCCATCCCTCCAGCCGGCTCAGCTCAGCTGCTGCTCTCCAGACTGATGCTCAAATCCTTCTCTAAATGGCTCGGGATTGCTTCTCTCCCCACTCCCAGGTGAATGCACCCAATACACGCACACTTGTTCACCCATGGATACACATATGGACATACCCACCCACCCAGAGACCCATACACACACACACACACACACACACCGATGCATAATCACAGACACCCAGACACGCACTAATTCATATGGACACCCACACAAATGCCCCATGTCTGGAGACACACACACTGCAATAGACACACAGCACATACATGCAGCTGTCTGTAAACACACACACACACACACACACACACACACGTGCTGGGTATGGAAACAATTGGATCTGGAACTCCGGAGGGTGGTTGTGTTTGATCCTGATGTGCCAGTTTCCCCTCACTTGGCCCAGCGATGGGGGATCAGGTGGGTGAGTAAGTGGGCAGACTGAGAGAGCCGCCTCCAGTGAGGAAAGGAAACCAACAAAGCCACCAAAGGAGACAGAGAAAAGCAAAGCAAAGGAGAGAGAGAAAACTCCATGCAAGGGGCTCTGCTTCTGCCTCTGTCTGTCCACCTGGGCCTATCGGGTCGCTCCAGGCTCAGGAACATATTAAATAGAAGCTCTCTGCAGCGGCCCAGCTGGGGGTAGACAGAGTCAGACAGATAGGCACACAGCAGGGACAGACAGAGAGCCAGGGGAGATTTGGATACCATGCCAGCAACTATGTACAATGAGAGATCCAGTGCTTCCCCACCCTGTCCCTCCTGCTCAGCCGGTCTCCTCGGTCCAGGCCTCGGGGGTAGCACTGGGGGCAGTGGCTTCTTCTCCATTACACGTAGATGGGGCTCCCACCGTCGGGGCGGTGTTGTCAGGTGCGGCAGCGGCCGTAGGCTGCGGGGTGGCGGTGGGGGCCGGCGAGGCGGCACTGTCCGGCGTGGCGGCAGCTGGCAGGGTTGGCTTTGCCAGCTCAGCCTGCTCAGGTGCACGGAGTCGCTTCATGAGTGTGGTCACTCGCACGGCTTTCTGCGGGGACGGGAGGAATCCCGTCGGTCACTACGGCATGGGTGGCCTTTCACCATCGCAACAGCCCTCTGCCCTCGTACTGAGCTCCCACCTCCCCCTCCATCCTGCCCACTGCTCCGTGCCCCTCTGCCTGTCCCTGGCCTTCCCAACCCTGCATCTCCCCAAACAAGTGCAGCGTGTAGGGGTGAGAGCCAAGCTATATGATCAGTGACTCAGGGGATACACCACAAATGCTCCAGCTGCAGCACTGCTGCTGATTGCCCTAGTGTAGACACTTCCTCCATCGCTGGAAAGGGTTTTACCCCTGCTGCAGGGAACCTGCCTCCCCAGACAGTGGTAGCCAGGTTAAACAAAGGGTCTACTCTGGAGGTTGGGTTGGCTTTGCTACAGCCCTTGGGGGTGAATTTTTTCACACCTCTGAGCACTGCTACATTTTAAGTGTAGACCAGGCCTCAAAGGGAACAGACATTATGGGGATGCTGCAGTTACCCCAGAATCATATGTTGTCATAATGCCTGTTTGCCTTGGTCTTGCATACCACACCCATCACCACAGTATCAGGGCTCCAACCATGCAAATCAATAGCAACAGTGAAGCCCTTAGGGGACTTTGAGGAGCCTCCTTTCAGGGTCAATGCTCTGGTTGGGGAGGTGTCCTAGGGTGAGCTGGCCCTTTAAGGAGGCTGGGGCTCAGCTGGGCCAAACCCGGCTCACCCTCCCAGGTGGAGGAGAGGTGCAGGCCTGTGGTCCAGGCAGACTGGAGAAGATCCCAAGGACAGCAGCCCTGGCCAGCCAGGGGTGGGTGGGAGCATAGGGAGAGGTTCTGAGATGGACCCAGGGCAGTTTGGACTAAGGGGTCTGACAGCCCAGTTGTTAGGGCCCCGCATACGCTCAGCAGGGAGTGCACACAGATTCTCCGTAGGCTGCCGCCCTAAGGGGCAATGGACAGACTCTGATTACCCTGGAAGTGGTGGCTCTTTCAGACTTCTCCAGAGGGCTAGGTCACCGCAATGACACTCTAGGGAAACTGAAGCAGTGTCCAATGTTGGCTATTACAGGACCTTGCTATCGGAGGGTTTGTGTGAGACCTGAGCATTACAAAGCCAGGAAATACAGAGTGAAGGTTAAAAAAGAAAGAAACCCAGTGGCAACTAGGTCTGGAAACGCCCAGTTCAAGCCCCCTCTGGGCATACTAATCCCCTGCCTTCCTCTGGGGCCCTTCACCTGATGGATCCCTTCCTGGCAGCTCCCCAGACAGCCACAGCACTGGGGCTGGGGCCTCAGCGGAAGCAGCTTTGCCTGCTGACAGGCTGGTTTCTTAGCCCTGCCTAAGAGCGGGACACCAGAGATCTCTCTGTCTCAGTACTCACCTGGCCCTCCTGTCTTCTCTGCACCCGTCGTTGCAAGATCCTCTCACCACACCAAACCCTCTGGTCCAGAGCGGGACTGAGACCCAGGGTAGGTTCAGTGACTGGCCCAGGGAATCGGTGGCTTAGACCACTGATCTGTGCAATCCCAGGCCAGTTCCCTATCCCCATATCACCCTTCCTATCCTGACTGGGGAGAACACAGTGCAGGGAGAGGCTGAGCAGGGCCGGTGCAAGGAAGTTTCGCGCTCTAGGCAAAACTTCCACCTTGCGCTCCTCCCCCCCTCCCCCAGTCCTGCAGCAGCTCCCCACCCTGAGGCACCCCTCCGCGGCAGCTCCTCCCCCTGCCCTAAGGCACCCTCCCCAGGGAACAGTGCGGCAGCTCCCCACCCCAGCTCACCTCTGCTCCGCCTCCTCCCCGAGCACGCCGCCCCCGCTTTAATTCTCCTCCCCTCCCAAGTTTGTGGCGCCAAACAGCTGATTGGCGCCGCAAGCCTGGGAGGCAGGAGAAGTGGAGCAGTGACGGCGTGCTCGGGGAGGGGGCGTAGCAGAGGTGAGCTGGGGTGGGGAGCCCTGCGGCAGCTCCGCCCTCCACCCTGAGGCACCCCTGCGGCAGCTCCCCACCCACCCCAGCCCGGGGAGCCGTGCAGCACCTCCCCACCCCAGTTCACCGCTGCTCCGCCTCCTCCCCGAGCATGCCGCTCCCATTCTAATTCTCCTCCCAGGCTTGTGGCGCCAAACAGCTGATTGGCACTGCAAGCCTGGGAGGTGGGAGAAGTGGAGCGGCGACTGCGCACTTGGGGAGGAACGCTGTAAAAAAAAAAAAAAATTGGGGGCACCGCTTTTTGGCGCCCCCAAATCTTGGCGCCCTAGGCAACCGCCTAGTTCACCTTAATGGTAGCACCGGCCCTGAGGATGAGATCTCCTCTCTGCTCTGCTCAGGGCTCCCCATGGGTGGGAGGGACTCTGCTCCGGTGGAGCACCTGAGCCGCAGCACAGGGTGAGGGCCATGTACCTTCCACTTCGCTCTGGCAAAGTTCTTCTCGATCTGAGCGCAGACACCATCTTTGATGTTCTTATCTGAGGCAGCGTTGCCAGAAATCCTGGAAGTGGAAACACACGTCAATGACCAGCTTCCTGCAGCTGCCCTCCTGGCACCATGCACCTGCACTCTGCTTCCACCCCTAAGCCAGGGGGTCCATGGGGTGCTCCACCCACCCAGCCTGCACCCAGCCCCTCCCCTGGCACCAGTAAGTGGAGCTGGGCTCTCATGTCCCTCCCAACTCCCACGATACTAGCCAGTGTCCCCTCTATCCCTCCAGGGTCCTCCTGCCAGGAGAAGGCCCCTCGCTTGGAGTCACCAGCGCGGCCTTACCACTCGTGGGAGATGGCTTCTTCAGCTGTGATCCTCTGGTCTTGGTCAACCTCCATCAGACGGGTCACCAGCTCCTTAGCTGCGGAGACAGCAAGTGGGAAGAAGGCGCTTAGTGCTCAGGCTGGCCATGCACCAGGGCATGGCCTGAAAGGGGATGGTGGCGGGTAGTGGACGCTCAAGCTTCCTGTTCTCATCCCCAGAGGAGCTGGGTCTGGCGTGGAATGGAGGGGAACGAAAGCCCCCCCACAGCTAGCTGCTCTGCTGGAGGAAGGGGTGACGTGGGGCTCTACTGACCGGTCGCCAGGAAAGGTCTGTGCAGGGCAGGGAGCATGCGCCCACCATGGCTGGTCACTGCTCTCGCCAGGGGCCAGGCTCGCACAGACTGCTCGGACTGCTCTTATCCAACTCCTCTCCCCCAGGGCAGCCGGGATGAGGACTGGGCTTTCACTCCTGGAGCAGGCCCCGTCCCACCGTGCCCTGCCTCCCACACGCCCCCCAATCCAGGGACAGCACTCCCTGGACAGCCACCAACCCCCATAGGATTGGCTGAGAAGGGGGAGGGGATGGCGTCCACGTAGAACAGGACTGGCAGGGACGGGAAGAGGATGGGGTTAGGACCCTGTAGAACAGGGCTGGTGGGGACGAGGATGGGATTGGGGCCCCATAGAACAGGCCTGGCCGGGGGGGGAAACGAGGACAGGGTTGGGATCCCATACAATAGGACTGGTGGAGGCGGAACGATGATGGGGCTGGGGTCATGACAACAGGAATGGCAGGGGTGGGATAAAGATGAGGTTGTGATCCTGTGGAACAGTACTGGCGGGAGTGGGATGAGGATGGGGTTGGGATCCCACAGAACAGGATTGGCGGGGGGAGGACGAGGATGGGGTTGGGGTCGTGTAGAACAGAACTGGTGGAGGTGGGATGAGGATGGGGTGGGGATCCCACAGAACAGGACTGGCGGGGGCGAGACGAGGATGGGGTTGGGGTCCCTATGGAACAGGGCTGGCGGAGGTGGGATGAGGACAGGGTTGGGGCCCCGTAGAACAGGGCTGGCGGAGGTGGGATGAGGACAGGGTTGGGGCCCCGTAGAACAGGGCTGGTGGGGGGGAAGAGGACGGGGTTGGGATCCCGTAGTATAGGACTGACAGGGGTGGGAGGAGGATGGGGTTGGGATCCCTATGGAACGGGCTTACGGGGATGGGACGAGGATGGGGTTGGGGCCCCGTAGAACAGGACTGGGGGGGGATAGGATGAGGACAGGGTTGGGGTCCTGTAGAACAGGAGTGGTGGAGGTGGGAGGAGGACAGGGTTAGCTGGGATCCCACAGAACAGGACTGGCAGGGACACAACAAGGATGGGATTGGAATCCTGTAGAACAGGGCTGGCGGAGGCAGGACAAGGACGGGGTTGGGTACTACAGAACGAGACTGGTGGGAGTGGGATGAGGACAGGGTTGGGGTCCCTATAGAACAGGGCGGGCGAAGGTGGGATGAGGACAAGGTTGGGGTCCCGTAGAACAGGACTGGCAGAGGGATGAGGACAGGGTGGGGATCCCCATAGAATGGGACTGGTGGTGGGGACAAGGACGTGGTTGGGGCCTGGTAGGACATGACTGGTGGGGGTGGGACAAGGATGGAGTTGTGGTCCCCAGAACGGGAAGGGTGGGGGCGGGATGAGGGCGGGATGAGACAGAGGTGAAAGTTAGCCAGTACAGGCCGGTATGCTCTAGCTGCTGGGGGGAGCCCTGGGCCCTTTAAAGCGCTGCTGGAGCTCTGGCAGCGGGGCTCAGGTGGTGCTTTAAAGGGCCCAAGGCTCCCTGCAGTGGCCGGAGCACTGGGCTCTTTAAATCCCCGCCCGAGCCCGGCTGCCGGAGCCCCGGAGGGGATTTAAAGGGCCCGGGGCTCCAGCCGCCATGGGGAGCCCCGGACCCTTTAAAGTGCAGCCTGAGCCCCGCTGCCAGAGCTCCGGCGGCACTTTAAAGGGCCCGGGGCAACCCGCAGTGGCAGGAGCACCAGGCCCTTTAAATCCCTGCACAAGCCCAGCAGCAGGGCTAGGGCGGCGCTTTACAGGGCCTGGGACTCCCCGTGGTGGCCGGAGCTCTGGGCCCTTTAATTCACCCTTGGGCCCCAGGGCTCGCAGCCGCCTCTTCAGCTGGTAGCTCCAGGGTGATTTAAAGGCCCTGGGGCTCCCAGCCACAGCCAGAGGCCCAGGGCCTTTAAATATTGAAGGGCCCCACCTCCTCTGGTTGAGGCCATACCTCTTCCGGTTGAGGCCACGCCCCCGCTCAGGACTCCAGCGTACTGGTAAGTCCTTTAAGTTACTTTCACCCCTGGTCCCTGAGAACAGGACTGGTGAGGGCGGGACGAGGATGGGGTTGGGGTCCCACAGAACAGGGCTAATGGAGGCGGTATGAGGACAGGCTGGGTTCCTGTAGAACATGACTGGTGGGCATGGGATGAGGATGGGGCTGGCCGATGTCCCAGAGAACAGGACTGGTGGGGGGGACGAGGACGGGGTTGGGGCTTGGTAGGACATAACTGGTGGGGGTGGGATGAGGACGGGGCTGGAACCCTGTAGAAAAGGCCTGGCGGTTGGGGGAGGACGGGGTTGGGGTCCCATAGAACAGGGCTGGTGGGGGCAGGACGAAGCAGAGTTGGAGCCCCGTCCAACAGGACTGGCGTGGGGTGGGGGGAGGGGAAGAGGATAAGGTTGGGATCCATGTAGAACAGGGCTGGCAGGGGCAAGATGAGGATGGGGTTGGGATCCCGTAGAGTGGCACTGGCGGGTTGGGATGAGGACAGGTTGGGGTCCCATAGAACAGGGCTAGTGGGGGCAGGACGAGGACGGGGTTGGAAACCCGTAGAACATGACTGGTGGTGGTGGGATGAAGATGGGGTTGGCTGGGGTCCCATAGAACAGCACCGGCGGGGGGGGGGGGGGGCAGAATGAGGATGGTGTTGGGGGTCCCATATAACAGGGATGGCGGGGGTGGGATGAGGATGGGCTTAGCCGGCGTCCCACAGAACAGGACTGGTGAGGGGTGGGGTCACAAGGATGGGGTTAGGATCCTGTAGAAGAGCACTGGCCGGGGTGGGACGAGGACGAGGTCGGGGTCCCACAGAACATGACTGGCGGGTCAGGATGAGGATAGAGTTGGGGTCCCATAGAA
The DNA here is from genome assembly GCF_027887155.1 of Malaclemys terrapin pileata. NCBI lineage: Eukaryota > Metazoa > Chordata > Testudines > Emydidae > Malaclemys > Malaclemys terrapin. Next base: position 51,216,762 of record NC_071511.1, on the reverse strand, counting down.
CAGGGCTGGCGGAGGCAGGACAAGGATGCGGATGAGGACAGGGCTGGGGTCCCATAGAACATGACTGGTGGTGCTGGTGGGATGAAGATGGGTTTGGCCAGGGTCACACATAACAGGACTGGTGGGGTGGTGGGACAAGGATCGAGTTGGGGTCCTGTGGAGCGGGGCTGCTGGGGGGAGGAGACGAGGATGGAGTTGGGGTCCTATAGAACGGAACTGGCGGAGGCAGAATGAGGACAGGGTTGGGATCCCATACAACAGGGCTGGTGGGGATGGGACGAGGACTAGGTTGGGATCCCGTACAACAGGGCTGGGGCGGGGCGAGGGGGAGGGAGACAGGGTTGGGGTTCCACAGAACAGGGCTGGCACGGGAGGGATGAGGACAGTTTGGGATTAAGTAGAACAGGACAGGAGGGGTGAGGGGGAAGTGACAAGGACTGGGTTGGGGTTGCCATAGAGCAGGACTGGCAGGAACTATTGTTTTTGTCTCTCCCACTGAGCGGTCTCTCAAGGGAGGGTGGGAGTGTGTGGGGTCCGTGCAGTGGGGGCTCTGCAGGGGCTGCGTGAGGGTGAGTCTCGCCCACATGGGCTCCTCCGTTCCATTGGCTCTCAGGGGTGGGTTTGTGAGTGGGACTCGGAGCGAACATCGTGCTGGTTCTGGAGCCAGGTGCCCAGCGGTGCCCCCAGGCGAGCGAGCCTCACCCGCCTGGGAGATGTCATCCCAGTAAGGCGGGTCAAATTCGTAGTCGCCGGCCAGAATCTTGCGGAATAGATTCTTGTCGTGGTTCTCATAGTCGTCCTCTTCCACCTCCTCATAAAAGGGTGGGTTCCCCGACAGCCTGCATGGGATGAGAACGTCAGGGCAGTGAGTACGCCTGGCCTGGCCCAGCGCTGACTACACTGCGGCTCCACTTACCCCATCACTGCCGCCTTGTGGGCAGGCTGGGCCGCTGCGTAAGGGACACTGGGACCAGGGCACTGAGTGTCTGGCCCCCTTCCCCGGGGCCCCTCTGGATGCCTTCCCTGGGACCCCTTGGTCTCCAGCACCCTTCCCCGGGGCCCCTCCCGCTCCCTTCCCTGGGGTCTGGGAACCCTTGGTCTCCGGCCCTCTTCCTCAGGGCCCCCTTGGTCTCCGGCCCTCTTCCCCAGAGTCCAGGCCCAGGCCCTGGTTGTTGGCTCACACTCTCAGCTAGTTTCCTGGATGTGGCCTCTGGCTGTCACCCTTCCACCATGTCCTTGACTCTACAGCCCAGTCTGTGTCCATCGTCCCTATCCCCCCCAATATCAGCTTCCTGGCCCAGCCTCTGGCTCTACCCCATACTCATCTCTCCAACCACAATCCCACCCACAAGCCCATCTTCTGCTCCCTGGCCCAGTCTCTAGCCAGCCCCATCCTCAGCCAGCCCCCAACCCCTGCAAGCCAGGCTCAGAATTCCAGGACCCCACTCTGCATTCCCCTCCCCATACTTACAAGATGTACATGATGACACCGATAGCCCAACAGTCCACAGGCCGTCCATACCGCTGGCGTCCCACCACCTCCGGAGCTGCAACGGCCCAACAGCAAGGTGAGCCCCATGCCCAGGCAGTGGCAGGAGCTCCGTCTTGGGCTCTCCACAGGTCCTGGTGCCCTGTGCAGTGCTGCCAGCGGGTGCTCAGCCCATTATGCACAGCAGCCCCCACCTTGGACGTTCCCATGGCAGCAGTGGTACAAGTGCCAGTTAGGATCTGGCTTGCTAGGGCTATGTCTCATTTCCCTGCTCCCTTCTGCCTGCAAGGTAAGGCCCAAAATGGGACACGTCCGCACTGCAGCTGGTAGCGAATCTCCTGGCCCGGGAAGAGTCTCTCTGGCCACAAGACTGTGCCTGGACTCCCCCTCTGTGGGCTAGCACGGGCACCCAGCCTCAGCTCCTGGCTTCCCCAGCCGTTGCCTCTCTTGGGCGGAGACCCACATCTCTCCCTTCTCACTGGGGTATTTCCAAGCTGTTTGGCTCTCTGCCTACATGGTGACTTCCCCAGCAAGAGACAGGCTGCCTCAGCAGGCCTGCCTCACTCTTCTCCCCAAGCTGGTACACAGTATAACTGCCATGGTGACGTTACCACCTGGCCCTTGTGAAGCAAGCCCATTGATTCTTGAGGGAAAAGCATCACAGAGAGGAAAAGAACCTACACTCGAGCTCACTGAAGAAGTGAGGTTCTTACCCACGAAAGCTTATGCTCCCAATACTTCTGTTAGTCTTAAAGGTGCCACAGGACCCTCTGTTGCTTTTTACAGATTCAGACTAACACGGCTACCCCTCCGATACTTAAGCTTACTAGCAGTCCTCAAGCTCCAGCATGGGCTTGGGCAGGTGAGCGGCCCTTCAAACGCCATCATGGGATTTTCTTGTGCTACCCAGTTCATAACATCCTTTGCTCAGAACAAGCCCACAGTCGTGTGGGGCCTCAGTGAGCCAAAGTCCTTCCAGCCCTAGCTAGGGATCAGGGTCTGCCATAGACCAGAGGTCCTACCCGTTAGTGGAGTCAGGAGGAAGGCTCTGAGTCCAGTGTAACTCAGGCTATTTAACCAAAAACCCTCCTGTGTCTCTTGGTCCCTGGAGAATCCGGTGTGAGCCTCTCTCCCAGTGGGGGAAGCTCTCTGCAGGTGTTACAACCTGAGTGAATTTGCCTGATCACCCCCAGTGCTCTGGCCTTGCTCCTCTTTGTGGGCAGCTGCCCCATTTCTGAGCTGCCCATCAGTGCTCCCGGGTTACTGTGCCCACGCTCTCTGTGAACTGTGGGAACCTCTTCCGTCAAGGAGAGGGAGCTCAGATCTTTGCAGGGAGAAAGCCCCTGCCAGCGCCATGCCCAGAAGGGCCTTGTGTGCATGCAGAGCCAGTGACTTCTCCCCTGGAGGAGGGTGAAAGGGCCAGAACAGCTGCAGAGGAAACAGGATGGCGTGTGAAAGGAGGCCTGGCTGGAGCAATCCTGGGCTGAACACGCTGGTAGGAGGGTTGTGGAGAAGGAAGGGGGCAGGCAAGTGAGGAGCAGCTCAGGAGAATGTGCATGGATCCTATTTAGCCACCAGTCCCAGGTCAGAAATTCTGCTCTTAGGTGGGAGAAGCAAAAGGCTGGAAGAGATCTCTGCCCTCATGCTTCAGGGCACAATCCAGCCTTTAACTATTCCTGAGCCCCTGGAATGGGCTCTGGGGGCAGCCCCTGGGCCGGGGGGGTGAGGGAGGAGGACCGGCTTGGATTACTGAGCCACTGGAATGGGCTCTGGGGCAGCTTCTCACTCTGTGGCTCACCCTTAGTTTTTGAGAAAAAATATTTAATTTTTGTGCCCTCTCTTGTCTAGCCTGTCCCTTGCTGCCCCTTGCCAAATGCCCCCTGATGCCCACCTCACTGTTTCTTACCTAGATACTCTGGGGTGCCACAGGGCTCCTTGATGAGGCCGTTCTCTAGCTTTGCCAGGTGGAAGTCACTGATCACAATCTTGGAGTTCTTCAAGCGGTTGTAATACACCAGGTTCTCCAGCTGCAGGTCCGCATGCCAAGAGAAGGGCAGGAGTGGAAGGAGAGAGCACAACCCATCCCAGGAATGGGCACACTGCTGTGTGTGTGGGTGTCAATGATCCCTGGGCACCAAGGGGGTATCTCTCCCACAGGGCTCTGTGGGTCAGCCAGTACCCCGTCCTGCCTCAGGGGAGAATGGCTCAGAGAACAGGTCATTTGCCATATAGAGAAGCTACACCAGGCCGGGGAGCCACCAACCAGCCTGCAGGAGGGAGCCAGGCTATGGGGCCAAGCAGCACCTACTGGGGAGCACAGTGAGGTGCGCCCCCAGAGCCGCATCCCCTGGAGAGGAATGAGAGTGGGGACCCCCGTTAGAGCTCGATTGCTCATGATGGCTGGGGACTGTGAGGGCAGATGGGGCCTGCAGGTAACAGACCATCCCGGGGCATGCAGGCCAGTGGGGGAGCCGGATGACTGACCTTGAGGTTCCTGTGCACAATCTTGAGCGAATGCAGGTAAGCGACGGCCTCCAGCACTTGTCGGATGACATTGCTGGTGTCCCGCTCAGAGTAATAACCCTGATCCAGGATCCAGTCAAACACCTCCCGGCCTGTGGCCCTGCAGTGGGAGAAAAAGCCCATACCTGAGAGAGCAGCAGGGTCAGGCTTTTGCCCTGAGGGACAGGCCTTGTACCCAACACCCCCCATTCTATGGCTAGAGCACCCCAAGATCTGCATGAGCACCCCAGATGCTGCAGGGTCTCAGAACCTTCCCCATCCATCAATAGCAGCTGCCCCAGGCTGCAGAGGCAGCTGGGTCCCGGGCTTAGTTAGGAAAGGCAGGAGGCATGGCAAGGGAAGAGGAGCCATCCAGGGATCCAGCCCAGCCAGAGGCAGGACACCGCACGTGTCTCATCAGAGTGCCAGATCTTAGCGCTACAGGTAATGCTATGGAGCAGCCCTTGCATTTCTGGGTGCTCAGCTGAAACGCCCAAGTGCCTGCTTTCAAGAGTTTCAGTGAAGTTGGCCAATCCTTGCCCACCCAGGAAGCACGCTCACAGCAGGGACTTGACCATTCCTGACAGCTCCCCACGGCAGGCTGTAGCTGAATCTGGCGAGGAGCACGAATCAGCCTCCAGAGTGAGTCACCATAGATCCTCTGACCTTCCCAGCATGGTTCTTTCTCCTGTATTGCCCGTGGGATAATGAAGGATCCCAGACCTGGATTAATTGAGGGCTCCAGCCCTTTATACATGGAGATCAGCAAGTCCTGTGCTGCCGGCCATAAGCTGCCCTGGCTGTGGCACATGGCCAATCCTTGGCCCAGAGCTGAGCTGCAGTTCTAAGCAGGAGCTGCCTCTAGACTGACCTGCTAACGAGTGAAGCATCTGGCCATGGGGCAAGAGCAGGCCCAGAAGGGGACACAGGCCAGCTTTGTGGGGCAGGTCTGCATGGAGACAGCCTCCCAGAAGGAGAAAGGGGCTTCTGGGAATTATCCAGGGGGCGTCTGGTGTGGCTGCCCCAGACACGTGCCTGGGGAGCAGCAGTGGAGGGGTTACAGCCATAGCAAGCTCCCTCTGGGACCCCAGAGCCAGGGTCTCTCTGGGGAGAGGCAGGGGCCCTGTCAGAGCCAGCTGGGGCCAATCTTGCAGTTGCCAGGTACCAGGCAGAACTGACTTACAGTTCAAGGAAGATGAAGTACTCTTTGCGGGTGACGTACACGTCCACCAGCTGCAGGATATTGGGGTGCTTCACCCTGGGGGCACAGAGCGAGAGAACACGGGGTTAGCGGACTCTGCCCAGCGCAGCACCACATCCCTGGGGTACTTGCCTGTGCCAGGACACAGACTCTGCTCCCTACTCTGCTCCCACTAGGGCAGGGCGGGCGCTGGAGGCTCTTGTGAGAGCCGTGCAGGTCAGAAGGCAGGCCGAGCCACGGGAGAGCTGGGTACGACAGTGGACAGGGCAGGGAGCGCACCTAGCACCACACAGACTGGGCAAGATCCCTCACTCATCTGTGGCTGGCTCCGCCAGCTGCTCTGGCTCCCCCCCAGTCCCTCAGGGTCTCCCATCGGAGGAGGGGGAAGAGCTGGAGGCACAGAAGCTGCCTGATTGGTTGAAGGTGTCAACAACTGGCCCCACCCACCCAGCAGCAGGACAGAGACTGGTGGGTGGGGACCAGGGATCCTGCCGCAACCCCAAGCTCTGCCAGGACCCCCTGGTGCCCCCACCTCGGAGTCAGGCTGGCCTGGGGGCTGTTACACCAGCTGGACTCTGCCTCGAACTGGCCAGACGCCTAGGCCAGACCTCCCCTCTGTGCCCACCTTAACCCAACCCGGAGTCTGGCACCATGCCTGCTGGGGAGCTGGGGCTGAGCAACATGCATTGCACGTCCAGAACAAGCAGGCGTGAGGATGAAGCTGACTGCCAGCACCTAAGGGAGGGGGACATTGGATACGCCTGACCACACAGCCACATGGGCAGGGCTGTGGGGATAGGGGAAACTCAGGCTACCCTCTGTGTCTAGCCTCATCTCCCTGCTGTAGCACATATCCTGTCTCCCCTCTCAGTCCCCACTATACTGCCTGCAGTGGGGGAGGCAAAGAGTACCCATTGACTGGCAAAGGGTACTGTGGGCATGTCCCAAGAAGGAAGGGCTTTTCTATAAGTTGGCACTGGTCACACATAGAGGTCAGCTTGTGAGTGAGATGCAGTGCTAGGTCAGCCTAGCCCAAGGGATCAGAGGCATAACAAAAGGTGTTATGGGGCTGCCCTACCCAGCCTTCCCAGCATCAAAGCAGGCGACATTGGGGGCCCACAGATGGAAAAATGCAGTTACATGTAGAAAAGGCCTGTTGTCAGCAGGAATGCCCTGAGCAGGGGGCCCGTTAGGAGGAGACCGGGTTAGTGGAGCCTGGTCAGGTCATGTCATGGCTTCAGCAGACCTAGCTCCCACTGGTACATTTGTCCCCCTCTGTTGGCTGGTCCACAGAAGAGTCTACTACAGCTGCTAGCTAACAGAGTTATCCCCAGCAGGGACTCATGCTGTTAATGCTGAGAACTTCAGGCTCAAACCCCAGGATGGGAAGGTACAGTGACTCACATTTTCAGGATGATGATCTCATTCTTGGCTGCCTTCCGCACCTTCCGTCCATCTCTCTTCAGGAACTTCTTGCACGTGTAGAGCTTTCCCGTCGTCTTCTCTTTGGCCCTGAATATTTCACAGAATTCCTCCCTGAGGAACGAATCAGCATGGGCCCTGTTAGGACTGTCCCAGATTGCCCCATGTGGGGATAGTGCTGGCAAGAAGCCCTATGTGTTACCTTCTGGGAGGGAGATGCAAGGATCGGCTTCCCTAACTGCTACCTTGATGCCCAAATCATGCTGTCAGAGCAGAGGTCAGTTTGGTAGCATGCATCAAACCTAGCATCAAAGAGCTATCTGTGTGCCACCAGCTACCCAACCAATGCTGCAAGGGGCATACACTACGGGATGCAGGGCAGGTAGGAGGATGCACTTGGTGGGGGGGAAGAGTTAAGGTTGCTTGGGTGCCACCTCCACGTTGCACCTGCGGTTGTTGTGGCTCTCAGCAGCACACTTGCCCCGCCGTGGTGGGAGGAGCCTCCTTGCACTTGGGGAAATTCCAGCACCAGACAGAATTGATGCAATGTAAAAGTGAGGCTGCAACTCCTCCATCCGGCATAGGAGCCCCCACCTGGGCTGAGGCTCCCATAGGACACTGCCTTTCTTACGGGGAAGGAGCTCTGGACCTCAGTCCTGCTTCTCCAGGCTTTTTTTTTTTTTTTTTACAGATGAAACTCACATGTTACATTGGAAGTACCATCTCCCCTGCACCCCGGAAAGCCAGTTAAGGGCAGCAAGGAAATGGGTGTCTAATGCCATTAACTCCCCTCCTCTGCTTGGAATGGACTTTGCCTAGCATCATGCTTGCAGCACACCCACCACTACTCCCAGGACTGACTGCTCCAGTTCCACCTACTCCCAGGACTCAACCAGGCCTTAGCACCAAAAGGTATCCAACCACCCCAGCGAGTCAGACTCACACTTCGAGTGTCCAATGGCACAGCCCGATACTTCACCTATCCCAGCCCATGTTGGGAGGAACTGTCCCAGGAACCAGCAGAGCAGACCTAAGAAATCAGATTCCAGCCATCTACCACCTCTCCACTGCCTGGGAACATTAGCTAGGCATGGGCCCAAAGCAGGCACACAGAGCTACCTGAACTAATATTGACACCAATCAACGCAAGCTCCATCTCCAACACCCATGACCTTGCCAGTTATGAATCCCCTGATCTAGCCTGCATCTTCAAGGCTGGATGATGCCGGGAGCCCTGTGCTAGCCCACCTAACCTCTCAGGACAGAACACACCCCTGAATTCACACCCTTTAATCTTCATATAAAGGAAGCCTTTTAAGGTATCATTTGAAAAGTTGTAATTGCTGGGCAGTATTGTCCTGGTAAAATATGTGTGGCAACATTGTATGTGAAGTTATAGCAAAACCATACAGTAGAATGTTAACACAGGTTCCAATCCCCATAGCCCTGGGCCAAGAGAAGTCTGCAAACAGGCCTGTCCTAAACAAAGGAATGTGTGCTCTACTTAATTTGCATTGAACCAGTAAACAGAGTCATCAAGCAGGAAGGTAAGACAAAGAAGTTCAAACAGGTGCAAAAACCATAAGAAGGAGGGACAAACACTCCTTTCCTATCACATTCTCTATACCTGAAGAGACAAAGGAAGCAGGCTTTGGACTCTGGGGAGGGGTCCTGACCTGAGAGTTTGGTCAGTAAAATAGCTGGAGCATGTGGTGAGAAACTTTGCTTGAACCTATGATAGTTTGTTAAATTAGGCATTAGTAAATGTCTTATCTTTATTTTTTTGTAACCATTTCTGACTTTTATGCCTCATTACCTGTACTCACTTAAAATCTCTTTTGTTGTAGTTAATCACTTTGTTTTACTGCTTTATCTAATCCAGTGTGTTTAAATTGAAGTGTCTGAATAACTATTTGAGCTGGCATATTATTCCCTTAAAGGAATAATAAATTTAAAATATTTGTACAGTCCAGGAGAGGGCTGGGTGGTACAGGACATATATTTCTGGGGGAAATCCGGGACTGGGGGTATGTTGGGGTCACTCTGCAATATAACCCAGGATGGTAAGAGCTGGAATATAACCCAAGTGCGGTTGGTGGGCTGCAGTTACATACAGACACTCAGGGTGTGGCTTGTATGCTGTTAGGCTGTTTGTGAGCAGTCCAGATTCCTACTTCAGCAAGGCATTGTGAGGCACCCAAGGTTGCAGGGCAGGGGTGACACAGCCCCCAACTCATCTGCACTTTACCCTGGTATGTCACCCTCACACCCCCAGAAGACTTGGTACATCACAGACCCAGACAGGACAAGAAGGCAAACAGCACTGCATCCATCTCCTCTACAAACATCAAATCCAAGAAAGGTGCCTCAGATAAGACAAGGTCATTCAAATTCATTAATCTAACACTAGAAACAAGAGCCAAAGCTAACACAGATGTTATGCTCATTTACAGACTAAAGACGAAAGGGTTCACGAAGGAACTCACTGACAATGGTGGTCATTCTGGGAGATTTCAACATTCATGTCAAAAAGGCTGCAAAGACAAACCCCCCACAAACGACTGTCCTCATCTCTGGTGAGCCCACCCAGCTGGGCACAGCCTGGACCTTATCTTTTGTCTAGATGTCAATATTAAGGACATGACAACCCAGCCACTGCTTTAGGCAAATCATCAGTTCATTAAGGCAGTGAACAGCACTCTTCCAGGACCCAGCATCAGAAAGACAGGCAGCACAGCAGGATCTGGAACAGCAACTGTATTTCTTGTGCAGCTGTCTCAGCAACATCTCCCTGCTCTGTAGAGCCAGGGTCACCTGCAGGCTCACTGGTGCGATCACAAGTCACTGTCTGTGGTTGTATTGTAGGCTCAGTATTTTCAACAGGTGTCACGGGTGTAAAACATCCTGCTGAACCTGTGCTCAAAAGCGTTTCTGTGTCTTCTCCAGGACATGTTTGGTGTCACTTCTACCCGTTAAGGCAGGGGACCAGTTTGTGACACAATCACTCCAGTTTTCCACCAATTATCTTGATCATCTCTTACTACTACTTTTTCTCCCACGTGGAAGCTGTGCAGTCAGGTGTGACCATCTGATCACACTGTTTCTTGTGAACTCACTCTATAGCTCAGGCCAAGAAGTCCAGGTGTTATCTTAAATTATGTCCCCAAAACATCCTTGTTGGGGTCTGATTTGTAGCAGCATGAGGTGCATTCCTATAGGCAAATAGAAAATATGCAGTCTTGTGTTGTAAGCTACCCTTACGGATCATAGCCAGGGGTGAAAGTGAGCCGGTACGGCGTACCAGTAAGAACCCACACCGGCCCATACCCAGCCCACATTAAAGCGCTGCAGTGGCAGCGCTTTAATGTCCCTGCCCCTTTTGCTTCCCCTGTTGGTGGCCCTGCTGGTGGGGAGAAAAGGGGCAGCAAACTTAAAGCGCTGCCCTTTGCTGCAGCAGTGCTTTAAGGATCCTCAAACTGCTGCCGTGGCAAAGGACCGTCCTTAAAGCGCTGCTACTTTAAGAGGCAATGCTTTAACGTCACTGCCCCTTCCCCCTGTCGGCGGCTCTGCTGGTAGAGTCCATACTGGTAGGTCTGCCGACAGGGGAGGCAAAAGGGGCAGGGACGTTAAAGCGCTGCTGCAGCAATGCTCTAATGTTCCGGGGGGTGGGGGGAGGGAAGGGGCAGCAACAGTAAAGTGCTGCCGCGGCAAAGGACCCTGCAGCACTTTAATGTCCATGCCCCTTTTTTAATGTCCATGCCCCTTTTGCCCCCCATGCAGCCGCCAACGGGCGGGGGTGTGTGTGTGTGTGTGCGCAAAGGGAGCAATTGCCCTGGGGCTGGTGATTTAAAAGGGCCCAGAGCTTCGGACGCTGCTGCCGCTAGCACAGTAGCGGCGTCTGGAGCCCTAGAGGACCTTTAAATCAACACGGGAGCCCCGGGCAGCGCAGGCGAGGTGGCCTGGAAGGGCTGGTTGGGGGGATGCTGACCCCCCCAGCCCCACCCCTTCTGCCCACGGCCCCGCCCCTTCCGGGGGGCCAGAGGCCCCCCCGGTCTCATACCGGTAAGTGTCCTGACTTACTTTCACCCCAGTCATAGCATGGGTCACTTACTAGAATGTCTAGACAAACCTTTCCACTAATCCATTTGTGGCAGGCTGGAAAGGAGCGAATGTGGCATGTTTGTTCTTTTGACAAACAACTGAAACTCTTTGGATGTTGTCATAACTAAAAGGGACGGGTAACACCCCTCCTGTGTACGATACTATAATCCCTCCTGGCCAGAGACACCAAAATCCTTTTACCTGTAAAGGGTTAAGAAGCTCAGGTAACCTGGCTAACACCTGACCCAAAGGACCAATAAGGGGACAAGATACTTTCAAATCTCGGGGGGGGGGGGGAGGCTTTTGTTTGTGCTCTTTGTTATGGGGGTTGTTCGCTCTTGGGACTAAGAGGGACCAGACATCAATCCATGCTCTCCCAATCTTTCTGAACAAGTCTCTCATATTTCAAACTTGTAAGTAACAGCCAGGCAAGGCATGTTAGTTTTATCTTTGTTTTCTCAACTTGTAAATATTCCTTTTGCTAGAGTGTTTATCTCCATTTGCTATAACTTTGAACCTAAGGCTAGAGGGGGTTCCTCTGGGCTCCTTGAATTTGATTACCCTGTAAAGTTATTTTCCATCCTGATTTTACAGAGATGATTTTTGTCTTTTCTTTAATTAAAAGCCTTCTTTTTAAGAACCTGATTGATTTTTCCTTGTTTTAAGATCTAAGGGGTTGGATCTGGACTCACCAGGAACTGGTGGGGGAAAGGAGGGGGGGGATAGTTAAATTCTCCTTGTGTTAAGATCCAAAGGTTTGGATCAGTGTTCACCAGGAAATTGGTGAAGAAGTCTCTCAAGGCTATCCAGGGAAGGGAATTAGCACATTGGGAGTGGTGGCAGCAAAAGCAGATCTAAGCTGGTAGAGAAGCTTAGAGGTTTTCATGCAGGTCCCTACATCTGTACCCTAAAGTTCAGAGTGGGGAAGGAACCTTGACACATATGAACTGAGTTCTGTTGTCACTCACAATCTCCCAGCCTTGACAACAAGCTGGGTCATCATCCGAGACTGCTATAACATGAAATATATGGCAGAATGCAGGTAAAACAGAGCAGGGGACATACAAATTCTTCCCCAAGGACTTCAATCACAAATTTAATTAATGCATTATTTTTTTAATGAGCGTCATCAGTATGGAACATGTCCTCTGGAATGTTGCTGAAGCATAAAGAGGCATACAAATGTTTAACATATCTGACACGTAAATGCCGGCTACAAAGGTGCCATGCAAATGCCTATTCTCACTTTCTGGTGACACTGTAAATAAGAAGAGAGCAGCATTATCCCCCATAAATGTAAACAAACTTGCTTGTCTTAGCGATTGGCTGAAAGAGAAGTAGAGCTGAGTGGATTTGTAGACTCTGAAGGTTTACATTGTTTGTTACATAACTGCACTCAAAACAAAACAAACAAAAAAAATCTACATTTGTAAGTTGCACTTTCAGGACAAAGGGATTGCACTACAGTACTTGAATGAGGTGAATTGAAAAAATACTACACCTCTACCCCGCTATAACGCTGCCCTCGGGAGCCAAAAAAATCTTACTGCATTATAGGTGAAACCACGTTATATCGAACTTGCTTTGATCCACCGGAGTGCTCAGCCCCGCCCCCCCCGAAGCGCTGCTTTACTGCGTTATATCCGAATTCATGTTATATCAGGGTAGAGGTGTATTTATTTTATCATTTTTACAGTGCAAATATTTATAATAAAAAATATACACTTTTATTCTGCGTTGTAATTGAAATCAAATATATATGAAAATGTAGAAAAAGATCCAAAATATTTAATAAATTTTAATTGGTATTCTACTGTTTAACAGCGCGATTAAGACTATGATTAATCACGATTCTTTCTTTTTTAATCGCAGTTAATTTTATTGAGTTTATTGCGAGAGTTAACTGCAATTAATCAATAGCCCTACTTAAGTGCTTGTGATTTACGCAAACCAGCTTTGTCCATGTCACTGTAAGGATCATGCCCAGGACGTGGGTGATTGGGCCTTATGGTCAGAGCCATAGGGATGGCCAGGCCTGGGGGTTAGAGCGGAGATAGGCTGGCATGAAGAATTAGGACCACAGGATGCTCAGGGACATAGTTGAAAGTAGAGACATAGGTTGGAGCCAGGGTTCAGAAGCCAAAAAACAAAGCTGATAGGCGAGCTGGAGATGTGGCCGGGGAGAGGAGCCGGAGGCCAGAGCCAGGGGTGTCAAATACAGAGAAGGGCAGGCCAGGGCTGGCCTTACCATGAGGCGAACGGAGCTCAGGTGCCAGACTGGGGGCGGGGAGGGTGCTCCTAGAACCCAGAGTGTAGAAAATTGTGTCTGCTGCTGGTGCATATATATTCTCTCTGCTCTAGATGCACAGAGATGGTGGAGTGCTTTGCTGGAGGAAGGAGGGCACAAGAGATACAACAGGCAGGCAGAAGAAAAGGTGAGAGCGAATAACAGAAAGCAGCAGGAGCTGCAGGGAGAGAGAGAGAGGAGGAGGAGCCTCTTATGTACCTCTCTAGCCCCCCCCCCCCCCCCCCAGGAGCCTGGACTGATTAACACCAGCTTCTCAGAGAGCTTCCTGTTTCCTTCTGCTTCCCTGAACCCACTTGAGAAGAACAGGCAGTCAACTGAAGTAGTAGGAGCCAGTTAGGCCCTTAAGATGCTGATATCTTCCCTCACTCAGGCCCTGCTACCAGCCTGCTTATTTGTCCCCTTCAACTGAGTGTTAAGAGCCACTATAGCTGGCACAGAACACACCCCTCTGGGGCAGCATTCAGAAAAAGCAAGCAAGCAAAGGAAGCTTTTCTATCTAAGCAGGAAGGAGCTCTCCTGAGATACATAGATAAATGTTCAAGGTGAGCCTTCCAGCCCCAATGAGGATGTGAGTGGTTAGGAGATGCCTGATCTTCCAGTTAGTCAGAGTGCAGGTGACTTGGCAGCTACTGCAGCATCCATATCTCCATCTCAAATGGATGTAACCATGCACATTCCTGAAGAAAAGTGTAGATCAGAGAAGAGTGTGGTGGAGGCGCAAGAAACAGCTGCTGCTGAGTTTAGTTCCTTACGTCTAGATGATCCAGGACTGTGGACGCACTTGAGCAGTAGCCTGAGGGACTTCCTTGTATTGCAAGGGCCACAGCAAGTGAAAAAGCTTGTTTTCATTGTCTTTGGGGAACATGAAGTTTCCATCCAACACATTATTGGCACGAAATCCCCAATGGTGACAAAGTGGAGAGGCCATGGCTTATGTACTGTGACAAGGCACCTTCTCGGGTTCACCAGCCTCGTCTGCTTTTTGCCTTGGCAAGACAGGCTTGGGTAAAATAGTCCCTCTTGGTGGCACAGGGGAAGTCTGTTCCTTCTCTCCACCAGTCTTTTTAGCTTGTTTTTCTCCCTTATGGGAGGGAATGCAGCCTCTCCTGCTGGAGAGGCTCGCTGTCTTGCTGCTCCTGACCTACTGGCAGCAGGACTCCTTCTCTCTCCCCTCTCCTCCCAACAGGGGAGGGTTTAAAAAGGTCTCAGGCAGCCCTTAGTTGGAATCAGCTGATCCTAATTTACCTCAGGTAACTCCCTCTCAGCTGATCCTAATTGATTCTCTGGTAGCCCCTTCTCAGCTGAACCTGATTGACCTGTAGTTACCCCTCCTCAGTTGATAGGGAGGAAGGACTTTTAACCCTCTGAGATGGTTTTCTACCCCCCCTCCCCACCCCTTGCAGCTGTCTGTCCTGAGTTTATCACATATCCCCACCCCCCCACGCTCAACATTACAGGTTTGGGCTACTTGGGTCGACAAACAAACAGTGTACCCTTGAAAGGCCACCCGCATTGCCATGCTTGATTCTAGACCTATGTTGTACTCTGAAGTGGAAGGGTTGTAGCGACAGCAACCACCTTGTTACTCTTGCATTTCTCTCTTTGTTTTGGTGCATCCACTTCAGAGGGGCATGGTCTGTGACGAGGATAAACCTCCGCCCGAGTAGGTAGTAGCGAAGGCTTTCTATGGCCCACTTTACCGCCAGGCATTCCTTTTCTACTACGGCATATTTACATTCCCTGGGCAGGAGTTTCCTACTGAGGAACAGGACTGGATGTTCCTCTTCTCCGACCATTTGTGAAAGAACTGCTCCCAACCCAACCTCAGAGGCATCGGTTTGTAAGATAAACTCTTTCTCCCAGGCTGGAGCTACCAGCACTGGGTCGGTGCAGAGGACGGTCTGCAGATCTGCAAAAGCCTCCTCAGCTATGCTAGACCATCTTACTATGTCTGGGCCACGGGCTTTTGTTAGGTCTGTTCAGGGCCGGCTTTAGGAAGTGCAGGGCCCAATTCAAACATTTTTGGCGGGGGCCCCGGCAGGGATGACTTGGAAAAAAAAAAAAAAAGCCAACATGTAAAAAAAAAACAAAAAAAAAAAAAACAAAAAAAAAAAAACACCTTTAATTTCTTCCATGTAGTCTTTACTTTCCATAACTGTGGAATTATATATTACGTACATTGCTGGCTGGAGGCAGGGCAGGGACTGGCTGGAGGTAGGGTCTGGCTGGAGGCAGGGCAAGGGGTGCGGGGCTGGCTGCGGGCAGGGCAGGGGGTGGAGGGCTGGTACGGGCAGAGCAGGGGGTGCAGCAGGGGCTCCCCTGCTTCTACCGCCCCGGCCCTTTAAATAGCTGCCGGAGCCCTGGGGAAGCAGCGGGGCTCCGGTGGCTATTTAAAAGGGCTGGGGCAGTAGAAGCAAAGGGAGCCCCTGACTTTTTAAATAGCCCCCAGAGCCCCGCAGTCCTACCCCAGGGCTCCAGAAGTGGGGCTCTGGTGGCAATTTAAAGGGCCTGGGGCTCCAGCCCCTGCCCTTTAAATTGCCTCCTATGGAAGCCAGGCCGCCCCAGTACGGCGTACCGGCGGCAGCAAGGGCCCGGGGCCCGATTCAGGGGAATCGGCTGAATTGGCCTAAAGCCTGCCCTGGGTCTGTTAAGGGGCACGCCCTGGAGGCAAAGTGGGGGGGGATGAACCGCCTGTAGTATTCAACCAGTCCCAGGAATGCTCTGACCTGTTTCTTCTGGACTGGTCGGGGCCAATTCTGTATTGCTTCTAACTTGTTGAGTTGGGGCTTCACCACGCCCCTCCCCACTATATACCCGAGGTATTTGGCTTCTGCTAGCCCAATTGCGCATTTGGAGGGATTTGCAGTCAGCCCTGTCTTCCTCAGGGTGTCCAGGACTGCTTCCACCTTCCCCAAGTGCGTCTCCCAGTCTGGGCTACATATAATGACGTCGTCGAGATAGGCAGACGTATACTTGCCATGTAGATGCAACAGTTTGTCCATGAGTCGTTGGAAATTTGCAGGCGCCCCATGTAAACCAAAAGGGAGGACAGTGTACTGATACAGTCCCTCTGGTGTTGAAAAGGCTGTCTTCTCTTTGTCGGCCTTGGCCAAGGGAATTTGCCAATAACCCTTGGTCAGGTCAAGGGTGGACAAAAATCATGCTTTTCCCATTCGGTCAATTAGCTCATCTATCCGGGGTATAGGGTATGCATCAAATTGGGACATTTCATTCAGTTTCCGGAAGAATCTCATACTGCCATCCGGTTTAGGTACTAGGACCATTGGCTATGAGACTCTTCAATGACTCTTAAGTTCAGCATTTTCCTGACTTCTGTCAGGATCTCTTTTCTTTTCGCCTCCGGGATCCAGTATGGCTTGACATTCACCTTCACTCCAGGCTCTGTGAGGATGTGATGGTGAACTCCGGTAGTCCTGCCTGGCTTTTCTGAGAATATGTCCTGTTTGCGTTTGATCATGTTGATCACTTCAATTCGTTGGCCAGGGGGTCAATTCCGGGGATATTCCCACTTGGCCAGGACGGTTGCTTTCGGGGGGAGGTGATCCTAGACTGACCACATGAGCTTCTCTGTCTTGCCAAGGTTTCAACAGGTTTATATGATAGATTTGTTCCAGCTTCTGGCGACCAGGCTGTCGGACCTTATAGTCGACCTCTCCAATGGCTTCTATTATCTCATACGGCCCCTGCCATCTGGCCAGGAGCTTGCTCTCCGCTGTGGGTACGAGCACCATTACCCGATCTCCCACCTGGAATTTTCGGATCGTTGCTTGGCGATTGTAGCATGTCTCTTGGGCCCCTTGCGCCCTCTCCATGTATTCCCGCACTATGGGGGCAACTTGGGCTATCCTGTCTTTCATCTGCAACACATGCTCGATGATGTTTCTCCCTGGGTTTGGCTGTTCTTCCCAACCCTTTTTGGCAATGTCCAGTATGCCACGGGGGTGGCGACCATATAACAGCTCAAATGGGGAAAATCCAGTTGAAGTCTGAGGAACCTCCCTTATAGCGAACATTAGGTAAGGCAGCAGGGTGTCCCAGTTCTTCCTGTCCTGGCTCACGACCTTTCGAATCATGTTCTTTAATGTTCTATTAAAACGTTCGACAAGGCCATCAGTCTGCGGATGATAGACTGATGTCCTTACGGTCCGTATGTGGAGCACTGCACATAAATCCTTCATTAATTTAGATACAAAGAGGGTTCCTTGATCTGTCAGGATCTCTTTGGGTATTCCCACACTAGCAAAAATTTGGATTAATTCCTTAGCTATGGTCTTAGACATAGTGTTCCGTAGGGGAACAGCCTCAGGGTATCGGGTGGCATAATCTAGCACAACCAGTATGTGCTGATGGCCTCAGGCTGATTTCTCTAGTGGCCCTACTAGGTCCATCGCTATTCGCTCAAATGGGACTTCAATAATTGGCCGAGGTACCAAAGGTGCCCTTAAGTGTGGCCGAGGGCCATGTAATTGGCATTCCGGACAGGAGGCACAACATTGGCCCAGAATTTATGCGGCGGTCCGACAAAAAAACCTCTTCAGAATTCGATCAAGGGTTTTATCTACCCCTAGATGTGCCCCGAACAGATGGCTGTGGGCTCGCTCCATCACGCCCCTCTGATGCTTCTGCGGTACTAAGAGCTGTTCCACAACTTGCTCTTGGACCCAGACTACTCTGTATAGCAGATCCTTCTTTATCATATGATATGGCCCTGAGCCCTGGGCTCTCCCTTCCACAGGGATCCCATTCACTTCAGCTACTTCTTTGAGAATATTGTTGTATATTGGATCATTGGCCTGATTCTGTCAGAAATTCTCCAGTGAAGGCCCAATTTGCCCAAACTCAGGGGGTTCTATTTCCCT
Organism: Malaclemys terrapin pileata; assembly: GCF_027887155.1. NCBI lineage: Eukaryota > Metazoa > Chordata > Testudines > Emydidae > Malaclemys > Malaclemys terrapin. The sequence continues at coordinate 51,198,859 of NC_071511.1, read as the reverse complement.
CTCCAGGGAGGTCCCTGGGGAAATGGGTCCGGCTGCTGGTTCATTGACCCCCTGTATAGCCCCCTTGTCAGTTGGGCCAACTCTTTCCCCTACTAGTATAGGCTTCTGGGCCAAGATTCTCATTCCCCTCCTCTTATCTGCCCTCCTTTCTCTTAGAGTCTTCCTGGTTTTCCCAGCGGGAGAGAATAAATCCGGGGCAAATTCATGGAAGACTGGGGGGGGGAGGGGCCGCGGGTGCTAACTATCGAGGTCATCCCATTGCTCTCAGGGTTATTACTTTCGTCTGACTCCTCTCTGGGAAGTAGACCGCCAAACCCTGGGAAGTCTTGTCCTATGAGGACTGGGTAGGGGAATTTCAGGACCACCCCCACTGTCACCTTAGTGGGGTTTCCCAGGACTTCTATTTTTACCGGGATGGTCGGGTAATAATTGACATCCCCATGTACACAAGATATTCCTGTGCGCTTGGCCCGGGATAGCTGGTCTTGCCCGACCAACTTTCCCGAGACCAGCGTGACAGCACTTCCTGAGTCAACTAACGCGGTGGTCTCTATGCCATTCATTTTAACTGGCCTAATATATCTATGAGGGACCATCACAACCCCTACTAGATTTATTAGGTTGCATGGTCCTTCTAGATCTCCCAGGTCGCATTGCATGGGCTCTTCTAGGTTCAGGCATTGGGCAGCTATATGTCCTATTTCTCCACATGCATAACATCGGTACCCTACCCATAACATAGGGCAGCCCCCTATTATTCGGGCTGTTAGGCCTTCCCCCCGCCCCCAGTCTCTCCCCCCCCCCCAGTCCCCAGATCCTCCGAGATCTCCGGCCGCCCTTCAGCCTCTTTCCTCCCCCCCATAGTTCTGCCCGGGGCTACGGAAACTTGGGCCCTCAACAGAGACTTGCCTCCTGTTCTGGCGCCTTCCTTCCCCGGTGGTCTGAGAAAGTTCTTGGGCTGCTCTCTACGAGGGCAACTAGCTCATCATAGGAGGAGGGATCATTTTGACTGACCCATCCTCATATGTCTGGTGGTAGCCCTCTCACGTATCTGTCCAAAACTATGATTTCCACAATTTTCTCCGGGCAATGGGTCTCGGGGCACAGCCACTTCCTAGCTAGGAATCAGGTCAAACAGCTGGGACCTCGGCGCGTTGCTGTCTTGGTATTTCCACTCAAGGAACCGCTGTGCCCTTATAGCTGTCATCACACCAGATCTCGCCAGGATCTCCCCCTTTAGCTGGGAGTAATCGCTAGCTGCTTCTGTTGTCATGTCAAAATATGCTTTCTGTGCCTCCCCACACAGAAAAGGAGCCAGGATACTGGCCCACTGATCTTGGGGCCAGGCCTCCCGCGGGCCGTTCTCTCGAACGCGAGGAGATATGCCTCTACGTCGTCGTCTTCTGTAAGTAGCTGCTCACCCTCAGGGGCCGGGTCCCATAGGGGCCGTGCGTCAGAGTGGTCAGGGCCTTTACTTGGTTCACAACCTCATGCAGGGTGGCTCAATCCTGAGCCGCCTGGCTCATCAGTAGTTGATTTGTCTCCTGCTGTATTTGCACTGACTCCTAATGGGTAGCTATCTGCACCCGGGTAGCCTCTTGTTGGGCCCCGGAGGCCTGCACTAAAGCCTTCACTACATCCTCCTTTTTTTTGTCTTTTTTAATGGGGGATGATTTACCCTTCCCTGAGATGGTTTTCCACAAAGTCTCACTCACATATCCCACCCGACACCACGTGTGACAAGGTACCTTCTCGGGCTCACCAGCCTCGTCTGCTTTTTACCTTGGTGAGACAGGCTTGGGTAAAATAGTCCCTCTTGGTGGCACAAGGGAAGTCCATTCCTTCTCTCCACCAGTCTTTTTAGCTTGTTTTTCTCCCTCTCGTGAGGCTCTCTGTCTTGCTGCTCCTGACCTATTGGCAGCAGGACTCCTCCTCTCTCCCATCTTCTCACAACAGGGTTTAAAAAGGACTCAGCCAGCACTTAGTTGGAATGAGCTGATCCTAATTACCTCAGGTAACTCCCTCTCAGCTGATCCTAATTGATTCTCTGGTAGCCCCTTCTCAGCTGAATCTGATTGACCTGTAGTTACCCCTCCTCAGTTGATAGGAAGAAGGGCCTTTTAATCCTCCAAGACTGTTTTCTACCCACCCCCCTTGCAGCTGTCTGTCCTGAGTTTATCACAGTACTCAAAAACCCAGAATGCTGCATACTCTTTTTGTTGCAAACTCTTCCAGTCTAATGTTTCAGCCACATTGGGTTGTACAGGAACAAAGGACTGGAAAAATGTATATATACATACATACAGAGAGCATAAACAGGTGGGAGTAGACAACTCCCACCTGTTTATGCTCTGTGTGTGTGTGTGTATATATATATATATATATATATATATATATATATATATATATATATATATATATATATATATATATATATATATATATATATATATATATAAAAAAATATCTATCCTCAATATTTCAATATTTATTCCACGCTATATGCATCCGAAGAAGTGGGCTGTAGTCCACGAAAGCTTATGCTCTAATAAATTTGTTAGTCTCTAAGGTGCCACAAGTACTCCTGTTCTTTTTGCGGATACAGACTAACACGGCTGCTACTCTGAAACCCGTAAAGTTAGTTTCCATCCTGATTTTACACAGATGATTTTTACCTTTTTCTTTAATTAAAAGCCTTCTTTTTAAGAACCTGATTGATTTTTCCTTGTTTTTTGATCCAAGGGGGTTGGATCTTGATCCACCAGGAGTTGGTGGGAGAAAGGAGGGGGGATGGTTAATTTCTCCTTGTTTTAAGATCCAAGGGTTTTGGATCTGTATTCACCAGGGAATTGGTGAAGAGTCTCTCCAAGCTACCCAGGGAAGGGAATTAGCACTTTGGGAGTGGTGGCAGCAGACCAGATCTAAGCTGGTAGTTAAGCTTAAAGGTTTCATGCAGGCCCCCACATTTGTACCCTAAAGTTCAGAGTGGGGAAGTAGCCTTGACAGCAACAAAAGTCAAACAGACGATTGTGGCAGATCTGAAGTCAGCAAGCTATTACTCTGTTATTCTGGACTGCACACCTAACAAATGACTTTAATGGTGCATTTTGTAACAACAGAACCTAGTGAAAGTGTCCCTGCAATGGTGACTGTCAGAGAGCATTTTCTAGAATTTATTGACACTGATGATACTACAGGAACTGGTATAACAAATGTGCTTCTTAAAAAGCTGGAAGATATGGGAATTGTGATAGCGGACATGAGAGGTCAGGGCTACGATAATGGTCCAACATGAGAGGAAAGAACAGAGGAGTGCAGACACGGATCCGAGAGTTAAACCCTCGAGCTTTTTTTATCCCATGCAGTTCTCATTCATTGAACTTGGTGGTCAGTGATGCAGCATCAGCTTCTTGTGAGGCTGCTGAATTTTTTAATGTAATTTCAAAGCATCTATGTATTTTTCTCTGCATCAACTCATCGATGGCAAATTTTGAAGCAACATCTGAGAACATCCTCTCTGACTCTGAAACCACTGAGTACCACACGATGGGAAAGTCAAGTGGAGGCGATAAAGCCTATCAAACACCAAATTGGGAAGATGATGCCATAGTTGCCATTATGGAGGATAATGCTATGATAGGAACTGTTCGTGGGAGAACAGTGGCAGAGGGAAATGGAATCATCAGAAACATACATAACTTCAAATTTCTGTGTGACTTAGTGTTGTGGCATGACATACTGTTTGAAATAAATGTTGTAAGCAAGAGACTCCAAGGTGTTGACCTTGATATATCTGGAGCAATGGAACAACTGGACAAAGCAAAGTCATACCTACAGTCTTACCGGTCAGATGAGGGATTTCAAAACGTTCTGAAGAGTGCACAGAAGTTGGCAGAGGAACTTCACACTGAAGCTATTTTCCCACCCATTCAAGAGTCACCAAAGAAGACATTTTGATTATGAGGCACAGGATAATCCTATAAGAGACTCCAAACAACAATTCAAAAGTTGAATTCTTTAACCAGTTGCTAGATTGTGCAATACAGTCAGTTGAAGAATCTTTCATGCAGCTCAAGGAACACAGCAGTATATTTGGGATGTTGTATGATATTCCAAAACTCCTCACAATATGTGAAGAAGACCTACACGAGCAATGCAGGGCACTAGAGAGAGTGTTGACACATGATGACATGCACGGTATTGATGCAAGTGATTTAGGTGATTAACTGAAAGTTCTTTCAAAATACATTTCAGCAGGATCAACTCCAAAGGCTGTTCTGGAATATATGTGCACAAATAAGATGACCACCCTCTTTCCAAATGCTTTTGTTGCACTGCGTATACTTCTAACACTTCCTGTAACAGTTGCCAGTGGCGAACGCAGCTTCTCCAAGCTGAAGTTAATAAAAAACACATCTACGCTCCACAATGACACGGGAGAGGCTGGTTGGCCTTGCAACCATCTCAATAGAGCATAAGCTGGCCCAGACCGTGGACCTTCAGGAGGCAGTTCAAATCTTTGCAACCAAGAAGGCACGGAAAGCACCACTTTGATTATTCAAACAGATAAAAATGCCAGTGTTTACTATGCAGACAAGAAAAATTAACTTTCAAATGCCTGAACAGCAAATGTAAGTGTTACTTAAAATTTTTGAACATGCCATTTTAAGTTGTTAGTTCTTCTTTATTGGGGTAGGTAGCAGAGCAGTACTATGAGAGGAGTAGAACAGGAAGAAGGCAGAATTGAGACCTTTCGGAGTTTCGGCCCAAGCCAGGGGGTGTCATTTGAGCTCCCCACCTCAGGTGCCAAAATGTTGTGGGCTGGCCCTGGGGCAGGAACTGGGCTGGACAGGGCAGGGGGTAGGACCAAATGCAGTTGCAGGCAGGGAAGGTGCTGAGCAACCACGAGCACTGGCTGCAGCGGGGTCAAGCAGTTGCTAGCTCCACCCAACCACCAGTCGGGAAAGGCCGTTAACTGGTCAGCCCTTGCTAGGGTCTGCTGTGTCCAATGTCTTGACTGACTCTGCTGCAGCTGGCTCCCTGTCAGATGTGTCCATGCCATGCAGCTGAATCTTGGAAAGGTTCCATTTCTGTCAGCCTCTGCTCAGCCAGCATCACACGGAGCTTTGGGGGGCCCCCACGCTCCCATCCTCATGAGATGGAGTGCCAGCCGTGCCCTGTGGCACCTGCTCCAGGGCTCCCTGCCAAACAGCAGGTGCAGCCATTATTGCAAACACCAGCCGGTTAGACTGAAATAAGCCCTTGTGTGTGATAATTGTGAGTTTCTTCTCGGCACTGCCTCCAGCCTCCATTTGTAGGCAGGCTTGAATGAGGTCAGTCCTGAAGAAATGCTTCTCATTGGCTAACGAGGCCAAGACTGCCTCTATTCGAGGCCAAGGACACTGATCTGCATGTAGTGATGGTGAAGGATAATCTTGAAATCACACTGGTTCTAGACACCCCATTCATTTCACTGCTGGCTCTCTCGGGGGCTCCTTGGCTGGAACTCCAGCGCCCTCAAAGAGTGGAAATTCTGCCTCTCCCTTTGGCCATGTTGCCAAAGATGTTGGGTGAGCTTTGCACAATTTCCAAATCACTCGCTCTCTTCCAGCATCGTCATTTGTTTCCCGATGCCATCAGCTTCCTTGTCCCAAAGTTCCACTCGTTTGCGTATCAGTCCGGAGCTCCGCAGTTCTTTAACGCTGCAGGGGTGTGTGTATTGCCATGGCAGGCCAGCTGAATCTCTCAAACAATGCAGGACCCTCACACTTCACAACATAGAGATTTAGCAGCTGCTGGTTACAGTTAGATGTTACCTTCCCTGTAATAATGCCCAGGGGAGAGAGGGTTTCTCCTTATATTTTCTAGTAACACAGAGACCTTGTGCTCTCTGATAACCACCCTGTGAAATCCCAGTCACAGCAGAGCCTCGATCCAGCTCCATTTTATATCTTACCCTTCCCATTGGAAAGAAATCCAAATAACCCTTCATTTATTGTCTTCTAAATGTAAGTAACTGTACAGATGCTGCAGTGGTTGTCATATTGTGAGTTGGGACCCCAAAGTGGGTCCTGACCCCATTTAATGGGGTCACCAGAGCCAGCATTAGATTTACTGCAGCCTGGGACTGAAGCCTAACTCCAAGGGCTTCAGCCTGGGGCGGCAGGGCTGGGGCTTTGACTCCCCATGCTGGGGTGGCGGGGCTCAGGCCCCACTCCATCCAGAGTGATGGGGCTTGGACTCTGGCCCCCATCCAGGGTCATGCAGTAATTTTTGTTGTCAGAAGGGGATTGTGGTGCAATGAAGGTTAATACAGCATTCTCCAGACTCCCTGTTGTCATCTGCAATGCTGAACTCCTTGGGGATGGCCCTTAAAGCAGCGGTTCCCAAACTGCGGTTTGTGAACCCCGGGGGGGATCGTGAAATGTTACAAGGGGTTCTTGGGAAAAAATTCCCTAATGGCAGACAGCTGTCCCTAGGGAGCATGAGGCCAGCAGCCCAGAGCCCCTGGACTTCAAGAGCTAAGCAAATCAAAGCAAGCATATCTGTTACACTGAGGAGATTTAAACTTCAAGACTCCTTATAAGAAATAGAAGGTGGATTTTTTTTTTTTTTTTTTTGCTGTTTAAAATTAAATAGGCAGCTAGTATTGTTTTTAAAATTATTATGAAGAACAAGTTTAAGCTTTGTTGTAACGTGCGTTCTTTGCCTGGACTTTCTCTATGGGGTTAGTAGGGGCTGGTAAGCTGCACAGCCGGTCCTACATTTTAGCCCCCTTTACACTTAGTAAATCCGCTACCTCTGTCTCCCCAGTGATACTGTTATAGATGATCTACTATTCCAGTCTCTCAATCTAGGTGAGCCATAAAGGAATACCACCCACTTCCCACACATTGCAGAAAGGATGGGAGAGTGTAAATGACAGAGAGAGCACAGCAGGAGGTGCGGGGGAGACGGCGGGTAGCATCCGGTCCAGACTCACGTTTTGATGACCTGTCCCAGGTCATATCTGTCAGTCACCTCAGATGGCTGGTTGTAATCTTTCTTGTCTCCCAGGGTGACGCAGCCAAACGGCATTGCCGGGTCCGGTGCTGGAAGGCAAAGAGGCAGAGTTAGATTTCCTGTATTTTGAGGGAGTTTTGTGTGAACCTGCCACTTGGCCCTGTTGCTTTACTCCTTGCCTTCCTGATTCTAGACATACTGAGGGACACACATGGCTGCAAGGATGGAGTCTCAGGTTTAAGTAGCATTCATGCCATCGCTAAGGATTTACTCCCTTTGCATTAGCCGCCTTATTTCATTGACATTTCCCTTTCTGAAGCTCAGCGTCAAGGTCACTTTTTGGTGTCTTCCTCACCCCTTAGGGTGTCAAATCTAATTCTGTTGTGTGGTCACTGTAACTTAGTGGCTCTGCTACTGTCACTTCTTGAATTAACTCCTCTGTGTTAGCGAAATCAGCCACTCTCTGTGTGCTTTAGCTAGTCCACGAAGTGACTACTTAACATGTTGAGAAATGGTTTTCCTAATCTTGGTTCCATTTCCCCAGTTGCTAAGTGGGTAGCTGAGATCCTCTTTGTTCCCATTTTGTCAGACTTTGCTGCCTTGTTGATCTCTCTCAGCACTGTGCACTCCATTTCCTCTTCTTGGTGCTAGCATCATTACAATTAAGGCTCAGACTAAACTTACTGCGTAACAATTGATTTTTTTGAATTCTCAAAAATCCATATCCAAACTCTGATTGCCTAGAAATGTGCTGTGCCTCAGCAGTGCTCGTGGCAGGTGGTCCAAATCCAGGCTAAAGTTGAGCCCGGGGTTTCTAAGACACACCTGAAATTATCACATTACAGCAAAGTGTTTACGGTTTTTATAACATTTTTTGCACCCACCTGGGGCTCAAACTATTGCCCTGATCCTGCCTCCTATTGATCACAGCTGGCGTCTGGCACCTCCTGCCCCTTGGGAAAGCAACATTTCCAATGTGCTGTGGGGTGAGAGTTAGATTCCCCCAGGCAGCTCACGCCTGCGGAACAAGCCAAGGAGAGTGGTTGGAGTGCGGACAGGAGGACTGCTGGTCAGCAGGGGGCAAAGGACACAGCTGCCTTAGAGTCACAGAGTAGCTCATGGCAACAGCCATGCTCAGCCCCTACATGTTGGCAGGAAGTTCAAGTCCTGCCCTCTGCAGATTTCTGAGCTTGTCAGTTGTGCCAGTTCCATCTGTGTGTGCATGGGGGCCGGGGGGTGTCACAGGGCTTCTTTCGCTCAGGAGCAAAGCTTTTTCATTAAGGACTGATCTTTCCCAGTGCTCTAAAATCCACACACAGTCAGATTGTTCTGAAAGCAGCCTCCTCAGGGCCGGAGGTGGAGCAAGTGCTGCCAAGTGAGGGCTGGCCTGGCGCCGGTTTTGAGGCTGGCTGCATTCAGCGATCCGGAAGGGCGCTGTACACTGCCACTCCCCGTGAGTGGGCATTAATGCAGCTTTGGGGCAGTGGCTGTAGTTCCATTCTCAGCCCTGGGATTCGTGTCCCAGGCAGATCCAGCAACATGAGCCTCTGCTCTCTGAATGTTGGTCACGCAAGCTTCTATGGTACCCTTTAAGCACAGTGCTGCTCCCCCACACTCCGACCTCTCAGCTTCCCACCCATACCACACCCCTGAAGTACCCCCGGTCCCATGCTCTCTGGCTTCGCTGCCTTCTGCAGCCCTCACCCTCCACCCCCCAGCTGCCCTGGATTAGACTTTTGGCCTCCAGAGCATGCCAGGCCCCACTACCAGTGCTGTCAGGGGGCCCCAGCCAGGGCCGGCTCCAGGCACCAGCCCACCAAGCTAGTGCTTGGGGCGGCACCTGGAGGGGGGCGGCGCGGCGCTCCGGCCCCCGGGGAGAGCGGGGCCACGGCCGGGCTCGCTGCCCTCCCCCCGGCGCTCTGGCCGCCCTCCCCCCCCCCTGCAGGGGCAGGGGGGCAGCCGGCAGCTTTTTTGCCTGGGGCGGCAAAAAAGCCAGAGCCGGCCCTGGCCCCAGCCCAGTGGATTCAGCACCCCCTAATGCCGTTTTTTGGTCCTGCCTGGCCTCCCATCACTGATCCTGCCTGGCACTACACAGACAGGGCCTGCAGGAATCCCACTGAAGCAACTGGCAGCATTTGTGCCACCTCCATCTGAGGCGCAGAGGGGGATGCGTCACCCACACAGACCCCCAGGGGGCCGATGCACCCCAGGCTCTATTCTAAGGCCTATGGTGACTGCAGCCCCTCTGGGATTACAGCTGAAGGAGCAGCTGGCCGTGTGTCTTTGTTCACCGTGCGCCAACTGCCCCACATAGGAGTCTGCGTAGGTAACTCAGCATACAGCGGGCACCCTCCCACAATGCTGTTCCCTGAGTGCCCTGGGGAGAATGTGGGATTAAAACCAGCAACACCCTGGCTAACGAGGGACAGACGAGGCGGGAAGGCCCAGAAGGGGCAAGACTGAAACTTATCCAAATCAGTTCTTCTCCCCAGGAGCTCCACAGCCTCTGGATCTCCAGGCCACTCCCTCTGGTCCCTAGAGTGAAACCACAGCACAGTGCCCTACTGCTGGGCTGTGCCGTTGTGCCCCATAGCAGGGCCCTACAGCAGGGCCGTGTCACTGTGCCCCACGGCAGGGCAGGGCTGGGTTGTGTCGTAGAGGGCCCAGGAGCTGCTGCTGGGCTGGGATCAGAGCTGCAAGGGGATTGGGACGCAGGCACTGGCTACAGCTCTCGCTGTGTCACATGCTGTCATGAATATAGAGGGAAGGGTAGCAACCTTTATGTATGCAGTAGCATAAAATACCTCCTTGGCCGCTGTACTGGATTGCCTTACCTGTAAGGGGTTAAGGAGTTCAAATAACCTAGTTGGCACCTGACCAGAAGGACCAATGAGGAAAGAAGATATCTTTCCCCCCCAGATTTGAAAGTGTGTTGTTGTTCTCTCTCCAGAGAGAGAAGCCAAGCAGGTACAACATCTCCTGAAAATATACCTGGAATAATCCATCTAAAAACCACAGAAACTGAGTAGGGCAAGGAAATGCTTTAGGTTATCTTTTGTTTTGGCTTGTATGTATTTTCCTATGCTACAGGGGTAGTTTTAATCCTTTTTTTGTAACTGTGAAGCTGAGCCCAGAGGGGAATCTTCTCGGTTTTAATCTTTTTATTACCCTGTAAAGTTACCTTCCATCCTGATTTTGCAGGTGTGGTTCTTTTATTTATCTATTTATAAAGCAAAGTTATTCTTTTAAGGACCTGATTGATTTCAGGGTCCTGAAGACAAAGGGTCTGGTCTGTGCTCACATTGCTAAGGCAATTGGTTGGTATATTATTCTCAAGCTTCCCCAGGAAATGGGGTGAAGGTGGGGGTATATTTAGAGGGAATAGGAATTCCAAGTGACTCTTCCATGAATATTTTGTGTAAATCACTTGGTGGTGGCAGCAATACCAGTCCAAGGACAAGGAAAGGGGTTTGTGCCTTGGAAAAGTTTTAATCTAAGCTGTTAAGATATCAGCTTGGGGGGGGGTGTCTTTCATGTGGGTCCTCACATCTGTACCCCAGAGTTCTGAGTCGGGGGGGACCCTTACATATGCACATTGCAGGAGTGACCAGAGCCCTGCCAGGATCCAGACCCCCACGGTGCCAGGTGCTGCACAGACACCAGGAGACCCAGCCCGGCCAGGAGCGGGCTACAGTCCAGAGGGACTCTGAAATCCAGGCCATGGTTTCCCTCTGACTGTCCAGCTCCAGCAACTAGTCATTTAAAACATGGATAATATAAACTGGACCTGGATTCATGAGCCCCTGGATTGGGCACAGGGGGGCAGCCCCAGGGGGGAAGGACAGGCCTAGATTCCCGAGCCCCTGGAATGGGCACTGGGTACTGTACGGTGAGCACTGGCTCAAGGATGGGCAGAGTGGCCTGCACTGGGTGAGGCGGCAGTTCCATTAGCTGTTCCCAGGCTGTGTCGGGACCCCGGAGCTGGCACATTGGACGGGGACTGCACTCCAGGGAAGTGACCAACAGTGCAGTACAGACGCAATGAGATTTCAGGCATCATGGGTCTCTGGAGGTGCTGGGGGAGGGGGAGGGCAGGGACAGCCCTGCAGCCTGACTGGTCCTAAGGCTCCTGGCGCAGTGATTCCCAGCCCAGAGCCCTGGATGCATTGGTGGCAGGGGGCCCTTGTCCTGTGGCCCTGAGGCACAAGCTGGGGGTTGATGCAGTTACTGCTGGGCTGCAGCTGCCCCAGGGCTGCCTCCAGCCATGGTCAACCTGATCCCCTCCCCCCAGTCTATCATCTACCTCACACCACCGGAGCGAGGAGGGGGATGGGGTCCCAGGCTTGGGCTGCCTCCTGCTTCTATTGAAACCAACAGCAAAGCCCAGCAGATCAGCAAGGGGACTGGACTGAGCCTCTCTGTACAAGAACCACTTTGCCTGCTGCAGAAATGCAGCCACTGCTGGGGCGGGACATACCACTGTCAGCAGCCACACAGCACAGCAGCTCAGGCCAGGAAGGGCAGGGGAGCCCATATCCAATGGGCAGGGGGAATTCAGGATTCACGCCATCACCCAGATTGAATGTGGCCTGTACACCACAGTTTTGGAAAACAGCAACCCCCTGCTGCTCAGCAACAGGGTCAGCCCCACCTGAGGGGAGAGCGCCACCCACCAGAGCCCCCTACCCCCTCCCTGCAGCACTGCTCCCCCCCAATGTGGTGCAACGGGATCAGTGCCAACACGAGCCCCCCAGTTCTCTGCTGCCCCTCAACACACTGTGGTTCCACCCTGCTCCCCGCACCGCAAGAGGGCTGCCACCCGACACCTACATGCAGAGCCGTTGCAACGGCCCACAGTGCAGCAGGATCATATGCCCAGGGTTAGGTGGGCATTTTGCCCTGCCCCAGTTGCTGGGATGGGCGGCGTGCCCGAGCCCAGCCCTGCTGATGGCTCTGCCCAGTACGAGCCCCAGGGGCAGCATGCCTAAGCCCTGCCCTGTGGACGGCCATGCCCAGTATGAACCCCGGGGCAACGTGCTCAATCCCTCCCCTGGTCTTGGAATGGCCATGCCCAATGTGAGCCCCAGGGGCAGCGTGCCCAAACCCTGCCCTGGGGATGGCCATGCGGCACCGCAGAGGGCTGCATGCACAACGTCCAGAGGCAGCGCCCACCCCACACCCTGCACAATCTGAGTGCCCCTGGGGACAGGGACTCTCACTGGGAAAAGCTCCTAATCAAGGGGGTAGGGTCCCTTGTGCTCTCGCTTCCCCCTCTCCTGCACACAGCAGGCCCAAGAACTGAGAGAAGCAGAGGGTCTGGGCTGGGGTCTCTACACCTATTAGGTGGAGGCATGGGGGGAGGGAGGGGAAGTGTACAGAGCTCGCTGCTCTGGGTACCAGGCGCTGAGCCTATTGCTATGGAAATGGGAGTTGTACAAGCAGGATAAAGGCAAGTCCGTGAGGAAGGGGCGAGGCCAGTCTGAAAACCCTGTTAACTGGGAGGGGGGGGGCAGGGTCTGAGATGCTCTGTTGGCAGGAGAGGGGCAGGAGGAGGGTCTAACACACTGCCTGAGTAGGGGGGGAGGACGGGGTGGTCTCTGGGCTGCAGGATTCATTACAGAGGCTGCTGGACACAGACAGATCCTGTGGTTCTCTCAAGGGCTCTGGTTCCCAGCCTGTGTTGCCCTGTGGCTACATGGCTAGGAGGCTCCCCACCGCCCAGCTGGGCTGCAGGGGGTAGAGGCACAGCTGCAGGCACTGCTGTGGCAGTCGACCCAGATCAGTACCCCCCACAAGGCCAAGCCAATGGTTGCCCCATTCTGTGGCAGGGCACCCGGGCTACCCGGTGCTGGGGCAAGGGAGTAGGGTGGCATGGTTAAAGGCCAGGCAGAGAGGTGCCGGTGTCAGGGCTCCAGGAGAGGCCCCAGGGCCTTTCCCTGCAGCAAGATGGGCTTGGTGGCAGAGAGCCCTGGTCATAATGCGCAAGATAGTCTCCAAGTCCATTGCGCCCCACCCTGCCCATGGAGGGCCCCAGGCACAGATCCCTGCTGCCTGGAAGCCTTACGCCCCTCAGCTGCCGCTGCCCAGAGTCCTGGGCTGAGTGAGGCAGTGTGAGCATCTCAGTGCCCAGGCGGGGCATCTGGGTGGCGCAGGGAGTGGCACCAAGGCACCAGAGGGCACTGCAAGACAGATTCCCACCAACTTCCTCTAGCTAGAGCCAGGTGCCACAGAGAATGAGGTGGGAGAGGGTGGGGCACTGGTCCCCATCTATGCCGAGAGCCAGGGGCTGACTCAGAGCACAAAGGGCCTGGCCAGCCAGCCTGCTGTAGAGGCAGTGCAGCTGGGTCTTACCCCTAGACGCTGTTGGGGGGGAGCAGCATTGTGGGTCACCAGAGCAAAGCCATGGGGGGGAAGCTAGCAAGACTGCAGGGGAGGGGGTTGGGCACATGCATGACTGGCCCAGGGAGCTGCGACTCCCCCCAGTGGTACAGGAGAGGGAAGGTGAGGGCTGCTGGATGGGGAGGGGTTGAAAAGGGAAGGCAGAGAGGAGGGCTTGCAGGGAGGCTCCAATTCCCCAGGCAGGGCTGTTTGCAGTATCCAGGCAGCGCCAGGCAGCCCCCTCTCCCACGGGGACAGGGCTTTGTGCCTGCACTCCGGCTCCTCGTGCTGAGGGAGAGCAGCAGCGAGAGGCCAGAACCCCCTACTCCCACTCAGAGGGCCAAGCTGGGCTGCAGCAGGCCCAGCAGGGATGGGGTTGGGCTTGCAGGGTCAGGGCTGGGCCAAGCCTCCTCACCCGTCCCAGCCCCAGCACAGATTTGGGGAAGTCAGGGGCGCCGGGAGCTTATCTGGGTTTGCAGGTGCCCACATCACCACCCCACAGGCAGCTGGCTGGGAGGGCATGTGCAGTGTCCCCCCTCAGCCCTCCGGGGGCACCCCAAAGGGCACTAGGGTAGCTAGCCTGGCTCACCCAGACTCACAGGGCATATCCCGCTCTGCTGGGGCTCCATGACTTGTGGGAATCCAACTGCGATTCCAGCTCCTGGAAGGATCCAGTGCAGGATCTAGCTAGGGCAGGATCCAAGCTCCCCAGTAAGGCTCCCACTCTCTGGGGCAGGTGGGGAATCCAGAAGAAGATCTGACCAATGTGGAGTGAGGAGGCTGGGACTGAATGGAAGGTGCAGCCACGTGAACCAGCCACAGGTTCCTCTCTGGGGTAGCTGAGTCCCTTCGGTTCCTCTCTGTTCCTGCTGTGATGAAGTGGGGGGGTTTCTTGGCTTTCAATGGTTTGCATGCAGAGGAGGTGGGACGCAGTTTCCCTGCATGTTACTGCTTTAACGAGGGGATGGGAGAGGGAGTTTGTTGTTACAGAGGACCGGCAACAGTACTTGGGACCCCAGCCAAAGGCTGGGAGAATGAATATCCCAGTGACCAGGAGGCCCGCTTGGGAGTCACAGCTGGTTCTGCCAGTGGGAGGACAATGGGCTGCTAAGAAAGGACCCCAGTGACCTGGCTGGAACCAGCTGGTCAGAGGGGTACAAAGGATGGCTGAGAGGAGGCCCAGGCAACCCTGTTTACCTGGATAGAAGACAGTGGACAGAGGCAAGGCTTGGGGGGAAGTGATATCAGATGCCCAGCTGGAAAGCACAGGGCTCGGGACTGGAGAGAGAGAGCGGGCAGAGCCCACCTGGATGCAGGACAGACCTAGATGTACTGTGCTGAGGGATGCTAGGCCTGATGGCCCCTAGGCCTGAGGGCCCAGAGAGTTTCCTGTGCTGGGTTCAGATGCTCAATAAACCCTCCTGTTTTACGCTGGCTGAGAGTTGCTCCAGTCTAGAGAACAGGGTTGCATTATTCCCTCTGGGCATTGAGGCCCCAGGGGTCGAGAGCAAGTGGACTCCCTGAGGGGGCCCACGGCAAAAAACAGGCATGCTGAGGGCTCAGAGAGATGCATTTCCAGGAGGCAGAGGAGCCTACGGCTTAACCCCCAAGAAACAGTGGTCCCCTGAGAAGGGCTGTCACACTGAAGGGGGTTCCTCCCAGGGACCACACGGGGCCAAGAGAGAGCATGAGTCCTGTGAATCCCTGACAGGCCACAGGGAGGAATGTGGTGCTGGGGGAGCAGGGGCCATGGCCTCACTCACTCCTGTCCTGGGAAGCAAAGGGGGCTCAAGGAGATCTTGCTGTTCCATCTCGGCACATCCCAAACCAAGGCACAGTTGGCAGGGTGTACACCAGGGAGCCCAGGCCTCAGATAACAGGGAAGCTGCTAGAAAGGAATGAAGGGCATCAGCAGAGCTCAGGGACGAGCCCAGGGCTGGGCCAGCAGGTGGCTGCAGGGCAGGAGTGAGGGGCACTGGCAGAACTGTGCAGGAGGAGCTTTCCTTTTCCTTTGCTTTGTCAGTGACTAAGAAGTACCAGATTTGCGCCCATTAAACAGTTTAAACTACCTCGGTGCCCCATTCTCAGCAGGTGCTGGGGGAGGAGGGGTACAGACAGCCTGCAATGGAAAAGCAGGGACACCAGGGGTTGACTGGTTGGGGGAGGGGCGCTGACAGCTTGTGGGCAGGAGGGGAAAGGACACATAGTGCCAGGCTGGCAGGGAGCTGCACCTCACAGACAGGCTCAGAAGCAGCAGGACAAGCCCCAGCGCAGCTGCAAGGCCTGGAATTCACATGCATCCTGCCCTGCCCTCCCCTGCTGGAGGGAGCTGCCATGGGGAAGGCTGTGCCCAGCACTGGGGGAAGCTGTGGTATGCAGGGAGCAGGAGGCACTTGCCCTGCACCCTGCCCAGGATGGGAGGCTGTGTCCCCTGGAAGCCTGCCGGCCTGGCACCTTGCAATCTGCCCAGACTGCCCAGCCCCTGCCTATACCCTCATCTGGCTCCCCCAGGAAGGGACAGTGGGTTTCACTGGCCGATGAATGGGGAGGGGAGGTTACACGTCATGCAGGAAGTGGGGCTGTTACAGAGTCTGGCTCTAGCTCAAGCCATAAAGACTCAGGTGTTCAGCCCTCAAATTCCCTGGTGTTGGCCATGTTGGCAGCCAATGCGCCAGCAAAAGCTGGACCCAGGATGGGCCCCCTCAGCCTGGGCCAATTGCTTTTCTCTTCCCCCCCACCCCCCCACATTCTTCTCAGCCTGCCCCAAGCCCTCTCAGGATCTTCCTGCTCCGTAAGTACAAGCCAGCCCATCTGGCTTCTGCCTGCTACATTCAGCATCCCATGGACCCCTCTCATCCTTTCTGGGGAATCAGGGCCTGCCTGGCATTCACCTGTCCACCCTCAGGAACGAAGAGAAGAGCAAGGTGGCAGAGCCCTGAGCTGCCTGCGTGTGGAAGGCATTGGAGCCCTGTGCTGGGGGGGGGGGGGGAACGGACGGGTGGGGGAGAAGATTCTTTTCTCCCTGCCACATTCCATGGGGGTTATGTGGATGTGCCTCATTAACACCCCTGGAGAGCAGGGATGGCATTAGGCACGGAGGTGGGGCCCCAGGGGCTTGGGCACATGGCAGGGTGTGTGCGAGATGCAGTGTGTTGGAATGGCACCGGAGGGAGCCGTGCATGGAGCACTCGCTCGCATTGCCTGGTGCTCGCAGGCCCGTAATGAAATGCTTTGCTACTTTATGGGTCTAATAAGGAGTAGGGAAGCCAGAATTAGTGACTCACCCTCGTGCCCTGGCAGGGGAGCGCAACACCAGTCCACTTTCCAGGCACTCTGGTGGGCTGAGCCGGCACACAGAGCATGCCTTCTCTGGTTAGTCACAGGGGCAGCACCAGCAGCGGCCCAGATTCGGCAACCATCTGCTTGCCAGGGCCCAAGCTGCAGGAGCCAGGCAGTGGCGGAACTGGGGCAGCGACCTTCCAGGGCAACACCAAGGGAGCCCCACCCAGGCATGGGAGGACGCAGGCCATGAGCCAGAAGAGAACAGGTGTGCGTGGGAGTATCTGGACTGGACAAGAGCAGGACAGGGCAGAACTGAGCTGGGCCAAGGTGCTGAAAGACACAAGTCTAGTGAGAGGGGGACAGCAGCGGGAGCAAGACAATGCAGCCTGGTAATCCTCATCTGGCTTTGGGACTTCTCTGGCCTCCATCACTCTAGTAGGTGGGCACCTCACCGTCTGTCTCATCTGTATCGCCACAGCCCCCTGGCAGGGGGGGTTGTCCCCATGGGAGAGAGACGACACAACTGGCCCAAGCTCACACAGAGTCTGCAGTGGACACAGGAACTAAACCCAGGTCTTAAGTCCCAGTGAGCACCCTAACCACTGGGCTATCCTTCCCCATGAGTGCAAGGCCCCACCATTCCTCTGGAGCCCATGTGGGTCCAGCAGGGGCTACTCAGAGCTGGGGCTAGATGCTAGAACCAGCCCAGGAGTTGAGATGGAACCCAGAATCAGCTGAGGTGGCATAGCGAAGAGACAAGGACGAACAACACCCAAGGGGGGCCAGGGAATGAAAGGAACTTTTTCCAGAGAGATAACATGACTCTAGGAGCTGGGGCTATAAGGAAAACAAATAACATGGGACATACAATAAAATTCACAAGAACTGGTGACTGAAATATTTTTGACTCCTGAGTAATCTGACCTCCTTTTAAAACTGTCATTGACAACAAAAATGAAGGAGGGGGGGGAAAAAAATCACTGGGAAATCTGAACCTAGTTTTCAGGGCCCTGTGCATCCCCAGACCACAGAATTTGCTCTGGAAGCCACTCTTTGCAACCATAGGCGCTGACTTCACCTCTGCCCCATGGGTGCTCAACCCCACCCCCGGCCCTGCCCCTACCCCACCTCTTTACTGCCTCCTCCCCCAAGTGTGCCGAGTCCCCACTCCTCCCCCTCCCTCCCAGAAAGTCCTAAGCACTGCCGAACAGCTGTTAGGTGGCAGGCAGGCAGTGATGGGAGGGGGAAGAGCAGGGATGTGGCACGCTGGGGGAAGGAGGAGGTGGTGGGTGCAGAGCACCTGCTAATTTTTCCCTGTGGGTGCTCCAGTCCCACAGCACCCACAGAGTCAGCACCTAGGTTTGCAACTGAATCATGTTCCAGAATTGATTCATTTTGCTTTAAAAAAAATCCTTATAGTCACAAAGAAAACCCTTAAAACACGACCCAGCCTTATGGTGTCTGCCAGAGTTTGCAGAGAGCCCCAAGCGATAGCTGTTTGCATATGCCCCTTTGGCTCACCAGATATTAACTCTGAAACATAATGTCTACTAGTTCACACGTTCAGCAGAAACGGCCAACTAACGTGCTTATCCCAAAATCTCAAATTCCCCTCCACCTTCACACCACCACTGTTCTCCGCATGCACACACCCTAACAATTTTGTCGCTGCAGGTGAATATTGTCAACACAATCTGCACCATATTAAAAAGGTGGGGGACGTGTAAAATTCAAGAGAATAGTGAAAACAACATCTGTATCTGATGAAGTGGGTCCACGAAAGCTTATGCCCAAATAAAATTGTTAGTCTCTAAGGTGCCTCGTTGTTTTTGCTGATACAGGCTAACACGGCTACCACTCAGAGAATAGTGAGACACACCAGGGGTATTTCCTGGCTGTGTCGGTCATTGTACTACTTGAATTCAAAAGCAATAAAGCAAAGACCTCAAGTTTTTAATATTACTTAAGTGGATGCTGCATTTCCAGTCTGCTCCACCAGGGGGCAGTCTCATGCACATTAGGTTGGGCTTGCACAGCCACAAATCAGGTGGCATTCCCATGCACTTGGATATGGAGGGAATTGGCACAGAGTCACTGCCCCACCAATGGCAGCTTTAGGGACAGGGGGGAGGAAGAGAGGCAGAAGCCAGGCGAAGAGTGAATGTAGAGCCAGGCCCTCGCACAGCAAAGGAGAACATCGCCAGCTAGGTCTGACTGTCTCAGCCAGGCAGAACGGGCACTAGCCAGGAAAGAACCTGGCAGCTGTTTGAGGAGAATGGAACCAGGAACAATAGGCAGCACTTGGCATTCTAAAGGAAGAGGCTGTGCCAAGGAAACGCGACAGCTTTTGGGTTTCTATAATCACGGGCTCAGGGGAGCCAGGGCAGGGTAACTCGGATATTACAGCAGCATTCCACAGCATCCAGTAACACCTCACATGGCTTGGCTGGGCCTGATTCTGCACATCCTGAGCACCCCCTAAAAGGGGTCACATGCTCTCCACTCCCATTGACTTCAGTGAGCACGACCAGGCCCCATGGATGTGGGTTGCTGCCCCAGGCCATCCATGTGCCTAGCTGGGGAAAAGGGGCTGTGTGGGGTTGGGCGCAGGTCCAGTTTTGCTAACATCCTTGTTAAGGCTCTGTAGGAAGCTCACTGTGTGAACACACAGATAAGACCACACAGGGCAGTGTCACGGAGAGCAGGGGAGGCAGAGCTAATTCAAAGGAGCCAGGGGATTCACCGTGGGGCAGCTGCAGCCAACACCGCAGGAGCATAATTCTGGTCACAGGCACTGAGTGGCAGAGATCTGCACCCTGGTGATGCCAGCAGAGTCCTGGGGGTGGCAAGGGGAGCAGGCAAGTTAGGAGTTTGTTGATGTTCTTCGGTCTGTTACAGCAGACCCCCAACCAGACTGGGGAAGGGATGCTATGCACACACACACACACAAAGCCCCTGCCCCCAATTGCTTAGCATCTAATTTAAGACAAGACGCAACAGCATAAGACAATAGCTGGGGAAGTGGGAGGCAGGGCGTGGATGGCATGAGGAGATGACGCAGCTTTCACAAGCCAAGGAGCCCAATTCAACATAAACATCCCTGCTGCTGTACTGCGGCTTTAAATTAGCTTCCCAGCCCTCACCTGTCCACAGCCCATACACATAGCCCCGGCCTGTTACGCTCTCACCCCCACCGGACTCGTTTTTCACCATCCAGCCTGCCATTACAGTCTGAGCCCAACCTTGGAGATTAATAAGCAGCCACCTCTGCCTAGAGCTTTCTGGAGCTCTGCTTCCATTTCCAACTAGGCAAGTGGCTGCCAGAGAATGGAGCAGCAAGCAGGGCAATTTTGCTCACTCAAGGGCACATGTATCCGGGAGGAGACAGCTCGCTCCGGGCGACACTTGGGCTACCTCTCCAGAAATAGTGGCTTCTCTTCTGACACTGTCAGACTAGAGAGGGACTGAACCCAGAGGGAAGAGCAACAGCCACTGATCAGGCCCCCGAGATGGACCTAAATAATGGGGCTGTGATATCAGTCCCCAAAACAGCCTAAAAGGGATGGTTCATGGGGGTTCAAGGAGTAAGATGGAGACCACAGGGGTGCTAAGTTGGGATTGAGTGGCACTGGCAGAGCTGGGATGGGATAGAAGCACAGGGCTGGCATAGCAGGGGGCTGCAGGTTGGGACTAAAGGGGCATTGGCAGAGCTCCATGCAGGGAACCCATCAGAGCTCTCCCAACCAAGTATCAAGCAGGGACCAACCCTACTTAGCTTGTGAGATCTGAGGAGAACAGAGCTCAAGTGAGATGGCTGCAGATCATAAAGAAACCCTACGAAAGAGCCTTTATTGAATCTAATAGCCTCAACATCAATCACGACAGCAGAAAAAAGGAAAGTCGGCTGCTGGGCTGTATTAAAAGAATGGGGAAGGGGGAGTGCTGTTTTATAAATCAGTGGTTTGTTCACACTTCAAACCCTGCACTCACATCCTGTCCTTGTAAAGGTGAACGTTGAGAACAGATCAGGATAAGGCAGTGGGGATAGGGGGGAGTCAGGGTGATAGAGGGGAGGGGACATTACATATAAAAGAGTTGGGGGTTGCTAGGGTCAGTGCATCTGGAACTGCAAATTATTCCGAGTGGACTTGGCTGAGGTTTGCAAGGATCCCGCAGGATCTAGTGGAAATGACATGGTTCCTCCCTAATCCATAACAGGAGAACAGGAGGGAGGCTCAGCTGATAACCTATGAAACTCACTGCCACATGACACTCATGAGTCACATGCTGGAAAAGGAGTTAAAGGGACAGAGACATTTGGGGAATCTGAGTAACACTGCGGTGCCTCCTAGGTGCATTAGGAGGCATTTTAAGGGGGCCAAGGATGCTTTTAGTCACAACAAATCCTACATCTTGGCAGGGGGGTAAACTAGATGATCCTTACGGTCCTGTCTAAGCCCATGGGTCTGTGATTGGCTGAAGCACAGAGGCTGGGGCCCAGCCTGTAGGCACTGATGGCTCTTCAGCAAGGTACCAGGGAGTCTGACTCCTGCTCTCACACCTGAAACCAACTGCCTTTGCCCATGGAGTTCTGCAAACCCCTCCAGCAGCTGTCCCAAACCAGGGCAAGGCTTGTGCTGAGCAACAGACCAGCCCCAGCCAGCCAGCCTCTGACTTCAGTGAGCACTCCCGCTCCCTGCAGTCTAGCACAGTGCTGGGGCTACTGGGAGGGAAAACCCAGCCCATGAACTCTGACAGGAACAATACATCCAAACCATCGCTGGCTCCCAATAACAACCACTCACAGTACTCCGAGAGAATTCACCAGCCCCACCCACCAGCTGCTCCCAGTGAGAGACGAACTGGGACACGGTGCCCCAGGAAGCAAGAGGGGAGACTAGCACTGGCTCTGCAGCATCCTGGGCAGCTCAGACATGCCCCCCAAAGTCCCAGGTAGCATTAGGTCATCCATAAGCCAAGTGGCAATGGGAGGTTATTACTTGGCCTCATTCCCTCTCTCTGTATGTTTTCCATTCCTTAATTCCAGCCCCAGGTGATGGTGAGTTCTGGCCTCAAGACAGACCCCACTTCAGTGCAAGCCCTTGGCTTGCCACTTGGCCCAGGGGCTACAGCAGGGAGCTCAGACCAAGGGAAGGCATCAGGATGCAGGAGGGATCTGAGGCAGCGGGGGTCAGAGCCCATCGGAGGTAGAGAGGTCTGACAGACTGTGTTAAAGGCTAGGGGGCAGAGGACCACAGGGTTGCCCCGGCCCTACCCTCCAGCCTTTGCCCAGATGACTCTGCAGAAGGCCAGAGCCCAGCCAGAGCCACATGCAGAGGGCAGGATGGAACAATCTCACCCAACCCCACTGAGGGTCTGAGGCAGGAGCCAGGGCCTGACACCCTACGAACGAAGGTCAAGGAAGGGGTGAGGGCATCTGGCTTTGTGAGATAGCTCCAGCTAGGAAGTCATGGGGAGAAAGGGGGATGCAGAACTCCAACCCCTCCCCCTTCTTACATACATAGCCATCACATGTGCATCCCCACCCAGGAGCCAAACACAGCACACGTGGCTAACGTCACAGCCCTGAGCATGTGCAAGGCTCTGCTGGAGTGGATGGAAACCAACTATGGGCAGCACCCCCTGTCGCTGCACCTGCTGGAGGTGGGGGGGAGGGGAAGAGAATCTACTTGTTATAACATACTCCCCTCCTGCCCAGCGATGGCTCCACGCCGCCCCCCCTCCAGCTCTGCATGCTCTGCCAGCGGCACGATCCCACAGGTACCACCTGCCCACCCCAGGAGGGCAGCCTGCGAGCCCCCTGCCCGCGCAGGCTGAGCAAGGCAGACACACCCCTGCAGGCGCAGGCGGGCATGGCCCCAGATACAGGCATGCTGCACCCACCCCCACACCGGCGCTGGCACAGCACGCGGCCCACGCACACAGACCCCTCGCCCAGGGCGTGCCCCCTCCCCCCCATTCTGCCTGGCAAAACTTGAACACCCGCTGGAGCCCAGCCCCCCCACGCCTTCCCTTTATTTGTGACATTAGCGGTTGTCATGGAAATTAGCGCCACGTCTCTCGCAAGGGGGTGAGCTAGGGGGAGGGGATGGAAGGCAAAACAGCCCGAGCTGGGCGCAGATCAGTCCTCAGCCCCCCGGATCCTGGCCAGGTGGACTCCGCCGCTCCGGCTGCGGGGTAGCCCCGCCTGACAGCCCGGGGTGCTGGCCTGTGGGCACTATTCCCCGATGGCTCCCGCCCGGTGCCAGCTCCTGGCCAGAACGGAGCAGAACAGAGCATTCCCCCTCCCCCGCACATGCTGCACCGGGCGCCTGCAGCGAGCTGCATGAAAAGGAGCCGCTAACGACTGGGGGGGGGGGGGGGGGGGGCGGCGGCAGCTCTCCTGCAAAGTGCCCAGGCACCGCCACAGGCTCCCTCCCCGGGTAACTTTGTCCGGGCACCCCCCGTGCTCGGCTCCAGCCGCTTCCAGCTCCTCGTCTCTGCCCCGCCACCGTCCCCCGGGAGGCGCAGCGAGCCTCTTGCAGCCTTCCTGCCTCCCGCGCCATGGGCGCTGCTGTCCCCTGGCCGGGGGGAGGGAAAGACTCATACCAGAGTCACTCTCTCAGCGCGAAGGACCGGCAGCCGAGCACCTGTCCGAATTACAGCCCCTGGCTCCACACAGCGCTGACTGCGGGGAGGGGGCCACACAGCATGCACGGCGCGCCCCCTCCCTTCAAATCGGGCGAGTTCGCCGCCCGAGCCTAGCCCCGCGCCCGCGACCCCTCGGACTCACCTGCAAGCCTGCTCCAGCCGCGGGAAGTTACCGGGTCCTTCAGCCCTGCCCCAGACTCTCAGGTCTCCCGTGCCGCCCGCCCCGCCGTGCCTGGGCTGGGGGAGCCGGACGTCACTTGGCGGCGGGCTCCTGAGGGGGCCGGGCGGGGCAGACAGAGCCAAGCGCGCTCCCGGCTCCGGGCACCTGGAGCATCTCCCTAGAGTTCGGCGTGGGAAAGTTACAGGGACTGGACTGATAGGGGCCCGCCCCGGGGCGGGGCCAGGACCCGCTGACGTCACATGCAAACTTTAGACTCCTCCCACTGATGGGGGAGCGGGTGCTGCCTAGACAGGGGGCCCCCAGCTCCCTCTGGGCAGCCACGGGTCAGCTGGCTGGGGAGGGCAGCGTGGGGGCGTCACTGGCCTGCCAGCACCTGTAATGGGGCGGGAGGTGCGGACCATGGAGAAGAGCCCTCCCAGGGTGCAGAACTCCACTGGGGGGCCCACAGACACTGCAGATTACCCAAGGTGCTCCATAGGGTCAGAAAGGACTACGCTGATCATCCAGTTTGACCTGTAGCAGGTGAGCTTTGGGGGCAGCCTACACCTGCAGCGCCAGCCTGCCTTCAGTGTCACTAGGGCACTTGTTCTGGTGCTGAAACATTCACCAGCCCTGCGTAGCGGCAAAGTGCCTTACAAATGTGATCTGACTTACACCCCCAGGAGGCAGATTAGTTTTACAGAAAGGGAAACTGAGGCACTGAGCAGTGAAGGCTGGACCTTACCTCACTGCCAGAGCTGGGATTG
Source organism: Malaclemys terrapin pileata (assembly GCF_027887155.1). Taxonomy (NCBI): domain Eukaryota; kingdom Metazoa; phylum Chordata; order Testudines; family Emydidae; genus Malaclemys; species Malaclemys terrapin. Next base: position 51,174,619 of record NC_071511.1, on the reverse strand, counting down.
GAATCTGAAAGTCATCCCTGGGGTCTAATCACTAGTTTATGCTGAATAGCTCCCTGTTGTTAAATTAGGGCCTGTATTTAATCATCCTTAGGCCTTGTTTGTTATTTATGTCAGTAGTGTCCCGGGATCCCAGTCAGGACTACAGCCCCATTGTGCTTGTTATGTTATGTGGAAAGAGCCAAGGTTCCCCCAAATGGATGCCTGTTGCAGGAATAAAGTTGTGTGAATAACAGACTCTGGGCTCTGCAGCAGACTGAAATCCACACAGCGGTACCAAGCCTGCTTTATACTGAGGTACTACTTATGAGGAGGGGAAATCCATCTTCACACAGCATTTTCTGGGCAGCAAACCTGCTCTCATTTGTACTGCGAGACGTGGAATAGTGTAGGTTAGTGGTGGCTCATGGACACCTACAATAGCAGCCTGGGCTAGGGTTCCTATGGGCTCTCAGGGAGGAAGGCTGTGTTACCCGTCAGCCCATGGATGCTGCCCCTATGTCTCACAGCCTAGAGAAACCACCCTCGCATTTGTCTTGGCTTCTGCCTGGAAACGCCCCATTCCAAAGCCCTTGTCTCAAACAGCTCTGCCCTAGCTCCTCAAAAACCACCAAAACCCAAAGCAAAATGGGCCCAGCTGGCCTGCAGCCTACCCTGGTGCTTCAGAGGGAACTCCCCTGGGTTCTAACTTCCCACCATCTTCCATGTCAGCCCCAAGGCTAGAAGATTTAGAGGAATGGAACTCTCTGCTCCTCCTGTAGGTAAGATGGGGAAAACCTAGCTCTGTCTAGACTCATTGACATAAATTAGAATATTGTTTCCTCAGAATTCCACTTTCTGAATTTTGTTGCTTTAGCTGGCCTTTGTTTATGTTTGGATTGTATACAGTGGAGTCACATCTTATGTGGAGGTTAGGTTCTAAAGTCAGCGTGTAAGGCGAAAATCGCGTATAGTCAAAATTACCCTTGAAAATCACTTAAATCGCCCATAAAGTACAATATACTGTACATGGTTTTGTGTATACAACCTGTACAGTAATATGTATAAATGTATAATGTATACAGTAATGTACAGTATATAATAAAGAGTACATATGCAAAATATAATTTTACAGTACTGTATTTTTAATTACAGGGGGTCGTCAGGGCTTGATATCGATCCAGGAAACGGAGCTTGGGTGATGGAGAGCGAGTCACAGACGAAGTGGTTGGCTCTGGTTCAGCTCAAGAAGTTGATTGCGTAGGCTCATCTGCTGCTGGCTGTTTTTCTTTGAAAAACATGGTGATCAGTAACTGTCGCTATTGTCTCTTGAGTTGCTCAAACATTTCTTGATACAGTCTCAAATCGTCCGTAATACTACGTGTGATTTTGAGGCTTTGTTCCATAGAGGGATCATATTCAGAAATTAAATCATTCAAGTGTTTCGCTGCTTGGAACACTTCAGCAAATTTATGAAGATTCCAACTTCCTGGCTCTTCCTGTTCGTCATCATCATCTTTGTCTTCTGTAGACGATTTTATCAGTTCCTCTAACTCTTCGTTAGTCAATGTTTCTCTATGGCTCTCAATTAATTCTTCAATTTCTTCCTCAAGGATGTCAACGAAGCCATCACCACCCACTTGCCTGGCCACCTAAACAATGCGTTTCACTTCTTTGTCAATGGTCGGGAAACCTTAAAATCATTCACACATTCTTTCCATAGGTTTTGCCAACATGCATTGACTGTTTCAGGCTTGATTGCTTCCATTGCCTGTTTAATATAAGTGATGCAATTGGCAATGTTGAAGGACTTCCAACACTCCATCACATTAAGATTGGGATCAGCATCCATAGTGCTACGTATCCGTGAGAACGTAAGCCTTGTGTACGTGGCCTTGAAAGAGCAAATCACGCCTTGTTCGAGAGGTTGGAGGATTGAGGTGGTATTGGGGGGGAGAAAGACGACTTCAACGTCGTTGTGTGCAAACCGGAGTGCCGCAGGGTGGCAGGAACATTGTCTACAATCAGCAACCCTTTAAAGTCAAGTCCTTTCTCTTCATGGTACCGCTTGACCTCTGGAATGAAACACTTGTGGAACCAATCCAGAAATAATGCTGCCGTCACCCAAGCCTTTTTATTTGATTGCCAGAACACAGGCAGGATATTTTTGTTCTTGCCTTTTAGGGCATGGGGATTTGCAGCCCTGTAGAGCAAGCCCGGCTTTATTAAATGCCCAGCTGCATTGCCACAAAACAACACAGTCACACGGTCTTTAGCTGCTTTGAAGCCAGGGGCTTGTTTTTCTGATTTCGAAATGTAAGTGCAGTTGGGCATTTTTTTCCAGAAGAGCCCAGTCTCGTCAGCATTGTTCCGGAAGATAACCCTTTTCTTCTATGATTTTCTTTAATTGTTCGGGGTAGGCTTTTGCTGCCTCTTCATTGGCAGATGCAGCTTCACCAGCAGTCTGCACGTTTTTGAGGTTGAAGCGGTTTCTAAAACTGTTAAGCCAACCTTGGCTGGCTTTGAATTCCTTCTCATCAGAAGGCTGTCCCTCTTCGGCATGAGGTTTGAACAGCGCGTAGAGGCTAAGAGCCTTTTCTCGCAACGTGTTGCCATCGATAGGCACACGTTTATGATTCATGTCTTCCAGCCATAAGTTTAATGCCTTTTCAGTCTTCACTAAAGTCTTATCACGCACCTGGCTCATCACCTTAGCAGTTATTGGAGCACTTGATGCCACGGCTTGACGAATTTCTCTCTCTCTCATCTTGATGGCACGGATGCTAGATTTGTTGCGGCCATATTTACGTGCCACGTTGGAGACCGACGTACCGTCTCTCAATAAGTCCAACACAGCCAATTTTTCCTCCAGCATTGGAACAGATCGCTGTTTCTTCGGTTGAGCACCAGATGAAGTAGTTGGCTTGCGTTTAGGGGCCATGTTGTATGAAAAATACGTATCTTTAAACACTAGAATCACACTCAGCGCGGCGAGATGCTGACACTATGAGAGGCACGCGGGAACTGAGACCGACCGAGGGAACAGCAGATTCATGTCTCCCATCTCACGCTCACTCCGGGGCATACACTCATTGTGTGGAATCGCCCGCACTATTTACAGGTATCTTGTTGTTTTTCTTATTTTTGCCGAGCACGTATAGTTGAATGCACTTATGATGCGACTCGCCTGTACATCAGAACAGATGATTATCATTACTGTAGTCATGCAAGGTCTAGGGGTTGTGCTGGGCATGCCCTGGTGTGAGTAGGTCATGCTGATGTAACGAGTAGTGAACTTTAGTTCGGTGATGAAATGCAAGCTCAGCAGTTACTATGGTTTAGTTAAAAGCAACAGAGGGTCCTGTGGCACCTTTAAGACTAACAGAAGTATTGGGAGCATAAGCTTTCGTGGGTAAGAACCTCACTTCTTCAGATGCAAGTAATGGAAATCTCCAGAGGCAGGTATAAATCTCCAGAGGCAGGTATGGTTTAGTTGTGGGGCTTAGAGTTTAAGGTATTGTCCACATTTTAGGTTAATTTAGCTACACTCTAGAGAGGTGCAGTCAAGCTGATCTGGGTCCTGGTATAGATGCTGCTAGGCTGATGGGAGAATTCTTCTATCAATATCTTTCCCTAGGGGTAAGTTTATTATAGTGCTAGAAAACCCCCTTCTCTTGCTCTAGCAGGTGCATATGCTACCCTGGTGTACCTGTAATACTGTAGCTGTGCTACTGTAGTGCTTGTAATGTAGACATACCTTAAGAAGTGGGGATTTGAGTGTTTCCTCATCTGGGCAGTCTATGCACAGTGAGTTCCTGTGTTCTAGCTTCCCGTTGTCCACACGGATGTAGCCTTCCTTTGTTTGGGATATTGGATGCCATCACCACGAGTGCCTGAAGGGCCTGTCCCACTTGTTCTATGCTCCCTGTCCCCAAGTATGTACTTCTAACAGGGAGAGATGAAAGAACAGACAGGAGGCCTCTTTGGCCTCAGTCATGTCACACTAACTTCTCCCCATGCAGACTGCCTTGCTATGCCTCAGAGCTAGCACCTTATGCAAAGTCTGATCCTGCCTTGGGAGCAGAGATTTCAACAGGGCTAAAGAAAGAAGAGGGTAAGCAAACAAGCAGTGCCAGTATGGAGGCAAAGACAGCCAGGGGATAGGGCACCAGGCTGTGAGTCAGGGAACCGGCTTCTATTCTTGGCTCTTATCATGTCTTGCAATGGGACCTTGAGGATGCCACTTCCTCTTTCTGTGTGGCAGCCCCCGCCTCAAGCAGTGCTTATCCACTGAGCAGAAAGTGTATGGAGCGAGAGAAGACAAGCACTAAATATGATTAGTAATAATCCCAGGGACTATCAGATAACATTAACTCATTCCTGCCTTCAGAGCCAGGCTTGATTTGTTTTGGACAGCGATTGTGAATATGCTTATAAGGGCTGATGGATGGGGGATGGGGAGGTGTAAGGGATTTGGGGTGGCTGCATTACTCCCCAAGTGGCAATGCAATATATGTGTGAAACTATATGTTCTGATCTTATAGGATAGGAGAGCACATGCTATTCCTTAAATAACACAGTAGCCTACATTTTCTTCTACAGCCTTATCACTGGAAACACAGAGGGATGGATTCTCCTCTCGCTTAAACCAGGAGTAAATCCTGTAAAGTCAGTGGAGAGACATTGGTGTGAAACTGCAGTGAGAGAAAAAATCAGGGCCAGCAATGTGTTTGTGTGTGCATGTGCGCATTGTGTGCTGTGAATTTAAACATCCAGTTTCGATAGCTAGCTTTGAAAATCTCAGACACGGGGTTTGCCTCATATATATGTATATACATATATATGAGGCAATATACACATAGACTTGTCAGAATTTGTGTTTTTTTTAATATAATTTCACCAGATAATATCAATGTTTATTTTTAAGCTTTTTTAGGTTTTAATTGATTTACATTTTCACAGTTGTGCACAATTATGGGTTTAAAGCATTTTTACAGTTGCGGGAAATTATGTGGCGGTGGTCAGCCAAGGAAACGAGGTCAGACAATAATTATCTAATGACAGTAGATATTGAGATCCCAAAAGTTAAAGCTTTTACAACCTGTAAAACACAAACTGTTGACATCACAGGCTAAAATAAACAAAATAAATCTCCTTAAATCAAACTGTAACAAGTTCTGGAGCAGCCTGTTTCTTACTTTGCCTATCTGTAAATTTCAGTTATTATAGATGGAAATATTTTTCATCAGTTTATGAGTGCAGTGTAAAATTGACCTTTACCGACATTTACAGATAAAAATCTTATCCTTCCAAGCCTATAAATACACATCCACATCCACCCTACAGTACATATGTAATGGTGAAAAGTGAAATCCTAGTTGTAGCCTCACTGCATTCACTAAGGGAGGGGGTCATAATTCACAAGGGGTGGAGTCTTGATGTATCAGGAATACAGGGGGTACCGAGATGGGCAGTGAAAATGCTCCAAGGCTGGAACCATGCCCATGTTAAGAGAGACAGGAAAGACTGGGATGGCTCCGTTTAGAAGAGAGGAGTGAGAGCAGACACGACAAAGAGCTACACACTGAACAAGTGGAACTGAACAGGCACTCCTCTTCTGCCTGCCTCCTAACTGACTGCTGTTGTGTTCCAAGGAAAGTCAGCACATTTAAAAAGGGGAAAAGGACAGTTTTTCCACACAACACACAACTAACCTGTGCAACTCACTGCCACAAGATGTCTCTGAGGCCAAGAGCTTAGCAGGATGCTTAAAAAGGCCTGGCCATTTCAATGGATAATGAGAACATCTAGAGTTATAATAGCAAGGATTAAAAAATCCAATCTCCCCCCATCTCAATCCCTAAAGTTTGGCTGCTTCATGGGGCAAACCAACCTTGGACTCACAAAGGCTGGAAACAGGTTTCAGAGTGGTAGCCATGTTAGTCTGTATCAGCAAAAAGAATGAGGAATACTTGTGGCACCTTAGAGACTTTGAGCAATTTATTTGAGCATAAGCTTTCGTGGGCTAAAACCCACTTCATTGGATGCATGTAGTGAAAAATACAGTAGGGAGCCAATCAGAGGACAGATTGGGGCCAGCCAATCAGGGCCCAGCTCAGCCATATAAAAGGCTGTTCAGAGTGAGAGCAGTCGGTCTGTCCCAGGCCTTCAGAGGGGAAGGTCTGTCTCCAGAGCTGGGAGGCCAGCACCATGGACAGTGCAGTGCAGGCCAGATTTAGAGAGTGGGAGAAGGCCCTACTCCATAGCCTGCTAGCCGGCAGGTCTAGAAGGAGGAGGCCTAGCACAGAGAAGGGCCATTGGGGAAGCGGTCCAGAGGAGTAGCCAGAGGAGGAAGGAGAAGGAGGACAGCGAGACTGTCGCCAGAGGGCCTCTGGACCGGGACTCAGAGTAGTGGGTGGGCCTGAGTCCCCCGCCCTTTTTGTTCTATTGGGCCATACACCCAGCCATAGGCCGCAGGGAACCACGCCAGATCCTGGACTATAGGGAACCACGCCAGATCCTGGACTATAGGGATTGGGCTTGAAGGTGTGGGGCTGTTGATTACCCCCCACTGGAAGGGGGTGTGAATGGACAAAGAGACACTGTCGGAGGACAGTGTTCCAGAAGAGGATCCACTCCCAGTCTTTATTCAAGCCTAATTTAATGGTGTCCAGTTTGCAAATTCCAATTCTGCAGTTTCTCATTGGAGTCTGGTTTTGAAGTTTTTTTGTTGGAGTATTGCAACTTTGAGAACTGTAATTGAGTGACCAGGGAGGTTGAAGTGTTCTCCGACTGGTTTTTGAATGTTATAATTCTTGACGTCTGATTTGTGTCCATTTATTCTTTTGCGTAGAGACTGTCCAGTTTGGCCAATGTACATGGCAGAGGGGCATTTCTGGCACATGATGGCATATATCACATTGGTAGATGTGCAGGTGAATGAGACTCTGATAGTGTGGCTGATGTGATTAGGTCCTATGATGGTGTCCCATGAATAGATACGTGGACAGAGTTGTCGATCTGTTTCTTCACTTCAGCAGATGGGTATTGTAGTTGAAAGAATGCTTGATAGAGATCTTGTAGGTGTTTGTCTCTGTCTGAGGGGTTGGAGCAAATGCGGTTGTATCTTAGAGCTTGGCAGTAGACAATGGATCGTGTGGTCTGGATGAAAGCTGGAGGCATGTAGGTAAGTACAGCGGTCAGTAGGTTTCCAGTATAGGGTGGTGTTTATGTGGCCATCACTTATTAGCACTGTAGTGTCCAGGAAGTGGATCTCTTGTGTGGACTGGTCCAGGCTGAAGTTGATGGTGGGATGGAAATTGTTGAAATCATGGAGGAATTCCTCAAGAACTTCTTTTCCATGGGTCCAGATGATGAAGATGTCCTCAATGTAGAGCAAGTTAGGGGACGAGAGCTGAGGAAGCCATAAAAATGTTGGCATACTGTGCGGCCATGTGCGTACCCATAGCAGTGCCGCTGAAAGAAAGACTGGAAAGAGCGTTACCTAGGAAGTGGTGGAGTCTCCTTCCTTAGAGGTTTTTAAGGCCCGGCTTGACAAAGCCCTGGCTGGGATGATTTAGCTGGGAATTGGTCCTGCTTTGAGCAGGGGGTTGGACTAGATGACCTCTTGAGGTCCCTTCCAACTCTGATATTCTATGATTCTATGAAAGTTTATCCACCATGGGATACTGTGGGGGGTCTTGCACCTTCGTCTGGCAGCGACTGGTGTGAGAGCTGATGTAAAGAGCTGCACACAAGAACCCATTTACAGTGCACAATGACAAGAGTTAATGCTCCTGCAAAACCCATGATCTACACTGAGTGCCATCTGCTGGCACCTTATCTACTAACCAACTATTTACAGCTACCAGAGACAGACATAACGCACTATCCTAGCAGAGGGTCCTCTCCGCTCAGACACAGATTCCTGGGTCACGTAGATCCCTGGTCTGTTTCGCTCTGTCCGTTCCTCCATTCTCCCCCCTTCGCCACCACTCTGCTGTTCGGGTAAAGCTGGGACCCCTCTGCCCACTGTTACCTGCATCGTTCATGCCATGGGAACGTTTGAACTAGAGACAAGGACACATACTGCTGTGACGAGGCCTCTTGGCAGCCCACTGATGTGGGGATGCAAGTTGGGTCTCATCGACTATGGGGGTCAGGATGCTAGTGGTGGAGGGGGTGCCTGAGAGAGGAAGACGATGGTCAGGCAAAGGGGGCAAATCTCTGGTCCTCTCCCTTTAAATGGTGCTCTACAGTACATAAAAATATGAACTGGGCTTGCTAAGAAAACGCTTTCAGCCCCCAAATCAGAGCATAGCTCTGAGTCCCTTGGGTTTGTATCATCACTATTAATGTTTTGGAAAACGTTACCTACCATATAACCTTGTTATAGTTGTAAGGATTTTTTTTCCTGACCAGAAGACTTTGGGGAGCCTTACAGTATATCCCATCCCACTGGGTTCCCCCTTAAGTCCATCTATCAGAGCTGGAACAAAAGGACCCACCACTCGAATATAAACTCACAACAACACTTTATTTACTAAAGGAGAAGGAAGGAAAGGGGGGGCGGAATGGATGATGGACTCTGGAGATTTGGTATAGAAAACACACGCATGCACATACACTCGATAAAGCAAAGGTGTTCTTCTACGTTTTCCAGGAGCTGATGACAGAGAGGCTGCAGAATCTGGATCAACGAGATCAACGATGAACGCCAATGGTGGATCACAGGCGTAGAAGACAAGTATGTAACCCTATCTCAGACCCCTCCCTATCCCTCGCTGCATCGTCTAAGGTTGTAAGTCTGAGCTAACTAACCGGACCAAGTCTGCGCATGCAGGTCTGCTTCCCAAAAGAAAATAACACACAAATCCCAAAACATTTAGTGAGTGGTTACTGCAGGCCAGTAACCAGTTTGACAGGGTGTGCCACACCGTGCAGAGAGAGAGAGAGCATTGGACACCCGAGCCCCCAAAGGCTCAAGAGCTCTTGGCCCCTCCCCTTATCTGTCTTTATAGGAACCTGTTGCTTAGCAACAACATATTCCCGCTCTTTATATTTTCCCGCCTTTTGCTCAGCGTAGGGGAACAAGAACCTGTCTCAACATGGAGGTCCCCTTGTTCTTATCCCAGACCAAGATGGCCACCTAATAATACTTAAAACCCAACGTTGGTATGTATCTTTCCCAATAATTTGGCAGGGGCGAAGCTGTGACTAATAGTCAGTGCTGTCTGTTCGGTAAAACCTGTTAGTTAAATAATAGCTGTCATGGCTTGTTACTTTTTTCCTAGTTTTCTTCTCTCTCCGACTTTCATCAGCTTTCGGCCCCATGTGCTCCAAAAGGCCCTGATGCTGCAAAGACTTTTACTCACATACTTATCTTTCTGTACTGTGAATATTGGCTTAAATGGGACAGCTTACAGTGTGCAAAGTTAAACATGTGTGTAATGCTTTGCTGGATTAGAGCCAGAATCACCCGAACCAATTTCAACTTCAACAGAGGATTGGAAAATTTACTGTTCACATTGTCACCACAAAAATTGTCCAGTCAGGGAATGGAAACTTTACCACGTGGTTTATGCAACCTACCAACACAGCAAGAATTGCAAGGTGAGCAATCTGACATTTGTCAAAGAGATCATTGGTTATGATGGTGCGCTCAGCTTTACATAGAGCCAGGGGTATTTATTCCCTGGCAAAAATAAAATAAAGTGTCAAGATACAACCTGTAAATAGGTATCAGTTAAATTATCCCAACATTATTAGAGTGCTGTCAAGCAAACTTCTGTAACCCTGAACACCCCAAAGTTAATGTTTACATTTAAAAACATACAGGAGCAGAGCCATGGATCTTCTAGCCCTGTGTTCTGTCTGACCATGGCAACTATCACTCTGGGGCAGTGTGGTCCAGTTAACAGAGCATGGGTCTAGGATTCAGGAGACCTATGTTCTGATCAGTGATCTGCTGTGGGACTTCAGGCAAGTCATTTCACCTTTCTGAGTCTCTGTTTCCCCAGCTGTAAAAAGTAGATGATGATACTCGCATTCCTTTGTAAAGTGCTTTGAGATCTAGGGATGAGGAATATAGGAACCAACAGGCTGCTTGGGAGGAAAGGACAGGAAAACCTGCAATGGACTGTTATGGAAACTAATTGTGTAGAAAGAATTTCTGGAAGTCAGGAAATGTTTGATTTTTCTACAAATGACCTTAACTCTGACCCCACCCCCCTGTTCAATTATCTGCTATTTTAATAGCATCAGGAGTTTGCAAGAAAGTGATAAATCCAATCAGTGTGTGTTTTGAAAGGTGGCTAAGGCAGAGGTGTTGGTTTGACTGTGATACAGTGTAACCTGTGCTTGGAATTTGCCAGCTCTTGGAGCTCCAGACATCAACCTTTAGAGGGGCCTACTGAAAGGACTACAACTAAGATGGCTGCCAGAGGCCTCTGATACCATCTCTCAGCATGCGTGGAGTCAGAGTTGGAGACAGAAGGAACTAGAAACCCCTTCTGAGGCTGGTAGGCAGATTCATAGATTCCAAGGCAGGAAGGGATCATTGCGATCATGTAGCATGACCCCCTGTATTACCCAGGCCATGGAGCCAGAGCTGCTCAGCCCCAGCGAGGGGAGAACTGACACGGAGAAGCAGTTTTGGTTTGGAAGCTGGGGGAAAGACAGCCCAGTTCCAGGCGTCCCTGCTACACTTCCACTCCCCTGGAGGGCATTCTTTCACAGCTGTGAGATCTAGTCCCTATATCAGGCAGTTGCAGCCCTGCAGTGACTGGATCCAGGTGGGTGCTGGCTCCTGAGACCCCCACAGGGAATCCCAGACCAGCAAGCCTGGTGGGAGCCTGGAGAGGACCCTGCCCCACTCCTGTGCGCACACTGAGTCACCTTAAGTGGAGGCACCAGGTGCCAGAAAAGCACTAGGGAGAGAGATGGGGGACTTAAAGTCACACTTCAGGGGAGGGGCTACAGAGGTACCACTGGACTGTACACAGAAACAAGATTCTTGAAGTAAATGGGGGAGGAGAATCTGTTCCCAGGTCAATGGCCCATCAGGAGAGTGAGTGATAGATATGTATGTAGACTGAGGAAGGAGTTAAGGAGAAGTAATGTAATGATGAATTTCTTGGTGTTCAAACAGTTATTTTGTAATTTTAACCTTCACTTTGAATTCCCAGGATTTCAGACATTTGGGATGATTTTTAGGTATGTATATATACATGAAATCACAGCCTTAAGAACATAAGAGTGGCCATACTGGGTCATACCAAAGGTCCATCTAGCCCAGTATCCTGTCTTCCAACAGTGATACCAGCCAGGTGCCCCAGAGGGAATGAACAGAACAGGCAGTCATCAAGTGATCCATCCCCCTTCCTGACCCAAATCCTCAGCTGGGGTAAACTGGTGTAGCTCCATTGACTAGTGTTATGCTGATTTACACCAACTGAAGAGATGGTTTGTTATTTTAATTTAACTGAGATCAAGTTACAACCTTAACTGAATTGTAACACAGTTTGTTCCTCAGGGAATTCCCTTAGGTTTTTTAGAGAAATATTTTAAAACTTTGAAATCTGAGCCCTTTCTGTCAGTTGTGATCCCTTCTTCAGAGGGAACCGATGGACTTTGTTGTAGTTAAAGCTGCGGAATGACGACAATTGACATTATTCAGTAAAACATGAGGAATGTTCTACTCACAGTCAGTGCTCCAGTCACCATCTTGAACCCCTGTTTCAGCTGACTGTGCCATTGGGGACTTTCACCTCTTTGGAGCAGAGCTACTCAGTTGATGACACTCATAATCTCAGCTGATTGGGGCCGGGTAATTGAGTCTGTAGCTACCTTGCTCCTTAGTGTGGCTGGGCCTGTTTGCTGATCCCAGTCATTTCCATTCTCAGGGGCTGGGCTGGGATTGGTGACGTCTGTCAGCAGATTCTGGGTGTCCCCAGGCAACAGAGGGCCAGTGTGCGCCTTGGTTTCAGTTTGACGTCTCTGTTCGTCACACAGGACTCTTCCTCGGGGGGTGGGGAGAGGGAACTAAGGCAGTTTCTCTGCACTTGAACATGCTCTCCCACTGGCAGTGGGGTAGGGGTTTGACATGTGAGATGTGCAGCATTCTCCCCTATGGAGAGATGATGCTCCCTTTCTAACTCACACTGATCTCCACCAGCCCTGGACCAAGGGCGAGCAGGAATCTCACTCAGGTTCTGGGGCTCTTTTGCATCCTGTTTCCTGGACTGATTGCAGACTTCACACTTGGGTGCCTTGTCCAGATCCTCAGCTGGGTCCATTGGTGTCAGTCCATGGACTTTAATGGAGCCGTGCTGGTTCACACCAGCTGAGGATGTGGCCCCTTATCTTCGATAGCTGCATTTGTACCTGGTCAGTGCCAGACACCTCAAGCTCTGCTCTGACACTTCTCAGTGCTCAGCGTGGATGCTGCTTAGCAAACCTCGTGCTGGCTGCTGCTGAGACATGGTGTCCTTTGTGCAGAATCTAGCAATTTCATCTCCATCCCTTCAATATGCTCGGAGGGGGCAGGGCCTTTTCAGTTGCCCACCCATGTAGAATGACTTACTCAAGAACCTGTAAGATTGAGTCATTTCCTGTTTCTTAATTGATCTTGTCAAATTTTATTTCAGGAATGGGCTGTACTATATTTACTTCAAACCCCGCTTCCTGCAGCTCCTGCTCATGCCTTTGATGGGCACTCCTTGATGCATGTCTGCTATAAGACACCCCTGACTGAGTATTGTATCTTTGTGCCAAGTCCCTTTACAATTTCAGGATTGCCTTCTGACATTTAGCCTGTGCATCACCCAGCGGTGTCTGTATTCTGGCTCCCAGCAATTTGGGATCAACTGATTCCTACCCACAAATGTATTCATGGGACTGCCCACTGCCAGAAGGAATCAGCTGCAGTCCTCTCTGATCTGAGCCCAGCACTGCCATGTTCCAGTCAGTGCTTGGGAAGCAGGTGCCGTTGGTGGATCACCTTGCAGAAGGCAGCATGGCCCCAAGGAACCTGCATTGACTGAGATTTAGGCTCTTTGTTAATCTCTAAATATTTCAGCACCATGTCACTAATCCTTTTTTTAATTCCCAAAGCTGTCCCCCTGTTGTCCACCCCACTGCTGCTCTGGCCCGATCTGTCCCCAGGCAGCAGTCTGGGAGGAACATCTCACTGTGAGCAATGAGGGGTGAATTTGCTTCGCTATGTTAACATGCCCATGAAACTGTGTGTGGCCTCCATGGGCTGCGATCTTTCCATCTGTACCATTCCCTCTCCCTACTCCAGCCAAGCTTCTTTGTCACTGAGTGTGTAACCCATATGACCAATCCTGTACCACCTGATCTGGCATTTGCTCCTGTTTAAGGCTCTGTCCTGTGTCACCTTTTACAACATCTCAGAGCCCCTCCTTGGGGGGTTGGGCATTTTCATCCTAAATCAGCAGCTGGACAGCAGTTCCTTTTCTCTCCCCCGCGCCCCCCCCCCAACCAGCTCCCCAGCTATCTGGGATGTGATGTGATAGTGGCTCTCAGGTGTTGAGGCAACCCCAAATGGAAGCCATCTATGCCTACGCCTACCAAAAAGGGAGTTCACAGTGCAGTGTTGGGTACTATGTGCATTGAATTGAACCATCTGAAACTCTTGACTTGCATTCAAAGTTGAACCTGCTCTTGCATGTAGAAACCTAGATGTGACATTCCCATGGGGTAGCAGCACTTATGTTCTTGAAAAATGCAACTTTAAGCAAAATGATATTAAGCAAATCCAATTTCCCCATAAGAATTAATGTAAATGGGGGGGTTAGGTTCCAGGGAATTTTTTTTCACCAGACAAAAGAATATAAATATAGATAGATATATGCACAGTATAAGTTTTAAACAAACAATTTAATACTGTACATAGCAATGATGATTGTGAAGCTTGCTTGAGGTGGTAAAGTCAGAGGGTGGGATATTTCCCAGGGAATTTCTTACTGCTAAATGCTGAACTAATACTCGCCTGAGCCCTAAAGGTTTAACACATTGTTGTTAATGTAGCCTCACACTCTACAAGGCAGCACAAATGGCGGGTGGGGAGACAGCATGGCAGACAGACACATACCCTGTGTGAGAGAAATGTGCATTGTCCCTTTAAGTACACTGACCCCATTCTAAGTACATTGACTTTTTAAGTAAATCAGCAAGTTGACATAGCAGCTGCTGCCAGCATCTCCCTCTGTCCTGAGCCCTGTTGTGTCCTCCCCTCCCCACCCGCTCTAGGGAGATGGGGTAAGTGGGGGGCAGGAGCAGGGGGGAGGGGGACACCCTGACATTAGCCCCCCTGGGCACAGCAAGCAGGAGGCTCCCGGCAGCAGCTCCAAAGCAGAGGGTAGGAGCAGCATATGGCCGTGGGGGGAAGGACACCTGAACTGCCGGTAATTGATAGCCTGTTGGGCGGCAGCCACACAGGGAACTTAGGGGAGCGGGGAGCTGATAGGGGGCTGCTGGTTCACCCTGGTTCCTAGCCCCCACCAGCTCGCTCCAACGGGCTGTTCTTTTTGCAAGCAGTGGACAAAGCAGGCAGCTGCCAAACAATGTTATAAGGGAGCATTGCACAACTTTTAATGAGCATGTTCTCTAAGTGATCAGCAATGTAACAACAAAACAATGTTAACCAGGACGACTTTAAGTGAGAAGTTACTGTACCACTATATAAATCAGGAGTGAGCAAACTTTTTGGCCTGAGGGCCATATCGGGGAATAGAAATTGTATGGCGGGCCATGAATGCTCACAAAATTGGGATTGGGGTGCAGGAGGGGGTGAGGGCTCTGGTTGGGGGTGCAGGCTCTGGGGAGGGTGCTCTGGACTGGGACCAAGGGGTTTGGAGGGGGATCAGGACTGGGGCAGGGGTGTGGGAAGGGGTGCAGGTTCCAGCTGAGGGTGCGTTCTTTCGGGTGGGGCTGGGGATGAGAGGTTTGGGGTGCAGGAGTGTGCTTCATGCTGGGATCAAGGGGTTTGGAGAGCAGGAGGGGGATCAGGGCTGGGGCAGGGGGTTGGGGTGTGGGGAGAGGCTCAGGGATGCAGGCTCTGAGCGGCACTTACCTCAAGCATCTTCCGGAAACAATGGCAAGTCCCTTGTTTGGCTCCTGGGTGTGGGGCGGCTCCTGACCCTCAGAGCAGGGCCATGCAGCAGCTTCTGGGAGCCGCTTGGTGTGGCCCCCGACCTGGCGCCCCGGCTAGAGTGCCAAAGTGGGGCTGAGCCGTGTGGTGCAGCCCCCGATCTGGCGCCAGCGCCGGAGTGGGGCCGACCTGCACGGTGGGGCCCCCAACCTGGCTCCCCAGCGGGAACTCACCGCCTGGCTTAAAACAGCTCGTGGGCCAGATGCAGCCCATGGGCCGTAGTTTGCCTACCCCTGATATAAATTCATGGTTTGCTCACACTTTTGTGTGCAGTTGTGGTCAAGCCATCTCAAAAAAGCTATAATAGAATTGGAAAAAGGACAGAGAAAGCAACTAAATAAGTAGGGATAGGGGACAGCTTCCATATGAGGAGAGATTAAAAAGCCTGGGACTGTTCAGCTTGGAAAAGAGACGACTACGGTGGGATATGATAGAGGTCTATAAAATCATGACTGGTGTGGAGAAAGTGAATAAGGAAGTGTCATTTACTCCTTCACATAATATTAGAACCAGGGGTCACCCAATGAAATTAATAGGCAGCAGGTTTAAAACAAATATAAGGAAATATTTCTTCACACAGTGCACAGTCACAACAACAACAGCCGATGTTTTGAAGGCCAAAAGTATAACTGGGTTAAAAAAAGAAATAGATAAGTTCATGGAGGATAGATCCAGCAATAGCTCTTAGCCAAGATGGTCAGGGATGCAACCCCATGCTCTGGGTGTCCCTAAACCTCTGACTGCCAGAAGCTGGGAGTGGACGACAGGCGATGAATCATTTGCTAAATGCCCTGTACTGTTCATCCCTGTGAAGCATCTGCCACTGTCAGAAGGGAGTTAAAACCTTCACAGTTTAAGCCCATCTCTAACTGAAGGATCAGGATGAGACCTTCATGGGAACAGATCATCTCACATCTGCTGCTGCAGGGTTCTTATGCCTTCCTCTGAAGTGTGTGGGCTGGCTGGACCTCGGGTCTGATCCAGTCTTGCCATTCCTTTGCTTCGGGACTCTCCCTAGATCAGTCCTTAGTGTATATCGTTTTATCTGCTCAGCTCCTTTCTACAGTGAACTGTCACAATTATGTCAATCTCGCTTCATCACAGTTTTTCCAGGCCCTTGATTGTTCTGATTGCCTTTGTAGCAGTTTGCACTGACCCGAACATGAAATTACTGCCCGTCTTGGCAGCCCACAGAATTCCTAGTGACTGAAAGGGGCAGAACACACTAAACAAAAGGTAGCAGAACAGAACTGTGTGAGAAATGCCAATTATATTTGATGGGAAATTTTGAAAACATTTGGTTTTATCAATTTCTGGTGTGTCGCTTTTGTTTTTTTCCACCAAAAAATGGAACCAAAACCTAAAAATGTTTGGTTTTAAGCAATAGTTTTTGGTAAAAATTCTGATTTTCATCAAAAACTAAAACATTTTTCATCAGAAAACACTTTGGGTTTTGTTTCCATGATATAGCTGTCTTTGGTCAAAAATCCAGGAAATTTTGATCAAAATGCATATTTTCGATAGAATTTTTCATTTTGGTCCCAAACCCAATTTTTTTTTGGAAAAAAAAAAGTTTTTGATCACTTCTGCACTGAGTGTAAGAGACATTCTCCCCAGCATAACTAGATCGATGTTTCAAACAGACCTGGGCAAAAATTTATCACCGAATAGTTTATTCCCTGAAAAATACAGTTTCGGTTGACCTGAAGCTATTTGGTATTTGTGTCAAGTTCATTGAATTGTTTTCACCAGACTAAAAAATCAGAATTTTTTATTTTTCTGGGCTGGAACCATGGAAGGGCTAGAGACGGTGGGTGGGGCCTCCTTAAAACCTTTAGCCCAGAGATTGCAACATCTGTCTGGGGTGAGGGAAGCCCTGTTTCAATCCTCCCTCAGTCAGGTGTGGAGAACGTGGATCGCCCATGTGGGAGGACCATGCCTTAGCCACTGGATGATGGGATAGCCTGGTGTGGGTCTTTCTGAGTCTCTGCTGTTGAAGGGGTTTCACTTTGTATAAAGAATTAAAGTTATTGGAGGAGGGAGATGAACTTGAAAGCCCTGACATGAAGCATCTGGGCCCTGGAAGGGGATGAGAAGACCTCCCCTCCCTCAAACCTCCCGCCCACGTCGGGGTAGGCAGCCATTTGGATGCTCTCCCCCTTATCCTGTCTGTGCTGGCCCTCTCCCCTAGCTCTGCAGAGGTATAAATAGCTGTGCCAGCTGCAGCTCGCAACTGCTGCCAGGTGGGAAGGCCGAGCTGGCTGTGGAGTCTTGCACTCTGTAAATAACTGGGTGACAACTCCCTGCTGTGAAAATCACACTCTGCCGGAGCTGGGAAGTGGCTGCAGTGCCCATGGAGGGCGGGGGCAGGCATGTACCAGGCTGTCTGGGGCATGCACTGAGGGTAGCATGCACAGCAGGAGCATATGGGGAGAGGAGCAGAAAGGTGTGCCTAGGGAGAACACAGAGGTGTCTGCGGGAACGGAGGGCAGCAAGGCACAAGGACAATCAAAGTCCTTTTTAACCCCCCCTTCAGCTCAGATGACTAGGTTGTCAGGGCCAGAGGGTCTCAGGGGTGAAGAGCTGCTAGGCAGCAAATGCCACCATGCTGCCACTATAACCATTTTGTGCACTGCCACCTGTGATCTGCTGCAGACACAGCCCAAGGGAAGCTCCACCTCAAAAGGTCCTCACAGCTCCTGAGTGGCTCCCATCCTATACAAACCTAAGGGGTGATCCAGGAAATGTCCGGGCAACAGAGCAGATCTCTGGTAGCCACCACGATAATTCCTGCTCCCTGCTCTTGCACTCCTGGCTTTGGCCTTGGCTTGATTTGGGTCTCACCTTCTCACCTGGACTCTGATCCTTGGTCCTCACCCTGGCCTGGAACCTGTCTACATACTTCTCTTAGCCTCTGGTTTGACCCTGCTCTGACCCTTGTTCCCAACTGCCCTTGTGTAAGGGGACTGTTGCCCCCTTACTAACATTCAGTGGGGTGTTTTGGTTGCTAGCTCCCAGCACTAAAAGGGGAAGGGTCGATGGCAAATCAGGAGCCTGAGACTGACAGTCCCCAGGGGCAATGGGGAGAGGCCAATGCTCCAGATCAGCCTGATTGACAGGGCGGGCAGGCTAATCAGAGAGTCAGGAGGCCAGGGTGGGTCCCGTCCTCCATGTGAACTGGAATGGCCTGAGTCAGACAGATTGGGGCTGAGCTAAGGAGAGAGCAGGGGCCCGAGCTGAGCTGGGGAGCAGAGCTGCAGCCCCAAAGCCAGAGCACAGCCCAGAGAGAGCAGCCCTGCCCTGGGAACAGAGCTGTAGCAACCAGAGCCAGAGGGGCCAGACAAGCAGCCAGGAAGCAGGTCAGAGCTGGGAGCAGAGTCACAGAAGCAGCCTGCAGAGCAGAGCTGTGCTGGGGGCAGAGCTGCAGCAACCAGAGCCAGAGAGGCCAGAGAAGCAGCCCAGGGAGCTGGAGGCAGAGCAGCAGCAGCAGCCGGGCTGAGGCAGAGTGGAGCTGGAGCCGGAGCTGGAGCCGGGGCTGGAGCCGTCCGGAGCTGGGTGCGGTGAGCAGCTGGGGAGAGTGAGGGGGACCCTGGGCAGTGGGCCCAGCACAGGGAGACGCCTCAGCCAAGAGGCCTTGCAGGCCAGACTTGCAGGGGGATCATAACCCCGACCGGGCGGGGGCGACACTGGGAAGAAGGGTCCTGCCACCTAGAGCCTGAGAGCGTGTGGCCACCACCGGAGCAAGTGTCCAACCCACAGTGTCCCTGCAGCACAGCCAGGGCCTGAGAAGCAGGCCTGGGACCTACAAGGAACAGACTGAACTGCCCTGACGTTCCAGAGACACTGTTTGTAATGTTCCCTGCCACAGAGCAGGGTGATGTGTTTTCCTTTAACCTTTCCCATTTTTCCTTATTCTTTTTTAAAATTAATTGTTAATTAAACAACTTGTATTTGCTTTAAATTGTATGAAATGATCAGTGGGTCAGGGAGGTGCCCAGTGCAGAGAGAGTACCCCGGAGTGGGGACACCCTAGCCCCTGTCCTGGGTGACCACCGCAGGGTTGGGGGTCGAGCCCCCCGGGAATCCTGGGCCCAGCCTTGTCGGGGTTTATGAGGACTCTGCCAGACAGGAGAGTGAAAGGGGAGTCCTCAAGGGCAGGGAGGCCCCTGGGTAAAGGAAGTGGGAGCGAGGACTCCGATCCTTTCGCTAGCCCACTTCACCGGGGTAGTGCAGAAGCCAGGAAAGTTCCCCACAATAGCGGGACCATTCCCCCGCTTACACTTGTCAGGATTCTGACAGTCTGCCTGGATCCCCTTGGCTTGCGGTGAATGCCTGCCTGGGGGAACATGGAGGCAGGGGGTCACTCCCTGCCCAGCATGCCCCAGAGGGCACTGGAGATGCCTAAACGGGCTGACTTCTCTCAGGAGGAGCTTCCCACATTTGAGCCCAAGTCACGCAGCTCACAGCAGAGAGCCAACCTCCATGCAGGCCCCACCCAGCTCCATGAGGAAAATATGGCACTGCAGGTCCAGCACGCCGCAGAGAACCAGCTGCTAGGAGAGCAGGCAGCCAAGTTGAAGGACGAGAACACTGCACTACAGGCATGCACTGTGGCCAAGTACCCAGACCCAGGCCCCCTCCCAGAACGTTTTGATGGGGACTGCCAAAAATACAGGGGGTTATTAACCAATGCTGTATGTGTTCCTCCTTGTGATGGGGCAGAGCAGCTCCGCACTGGCACAGCAGGGGTTAATTCTTCCTTCCTGGCAGAGGGAGCTCCGCCCCGGAAGCTCTGCTGGGCATGCTCCAACTGGAGGCTAGGTATAAAAGCCTGCAAAGCTGCTCAGTTGGGATTGACCACTGGAGGAGAAGGACGCACACAGCCAGCTCCTGAGGAGAAACAGCCCACGTTCCAGGCTCCAGGAGCCAGCCTAGCCGGCCTGAACCCTGCATCTCAGACGGAGGACCCGCCAGAGGGGAACAGACCAGAACCCACGTCTCTGGAGGAGACTGCAACATTGAGGGTAGGAAGTGACCCAGGGGAACTTTAGGGATGAGCCGCGTTAGAGCAACGCTGATGTTCGTTGTGCTGCGGCCAAATCCCCGCCGAGCCAACGGCAAGGGGAATCCTGCCATTAGGAGAGCCCTGGGTCGGGACCCAGTGGAGAGGGAGGGCCCGGGTCCCCCTACGCCTCTGGCCGTTGGGCCACACTACCCCGCAGCTGAGGGGAGTTATATGGACTATGGCCGTTGGGCCGCGCTACCCCACAGCTAAGGGGAGTTATATGGATTCTGGCCATTGGGCTGCGCTACCCTACTACTGAGGGGCGTTATATGGACTCTGGCCGTTGGGCCGCGCTACCCTGCTACTGAGGGAGAGACAACGGACGGGACACCACCAGGAGGGGGTGCTCTGCTGGACAGAGCTAATTCCCAGAAACAACCAGTAGGAGGCGCCAGGTGGTGAGTCCCAACCCCGTTACACTCCTCCATCCCCAGTCCCACACCACCGGCCAAGCAAAAGTAGGACTCGTTATAAGCCTTCTGATGGGATATGCATTGGACTGGGCCTCGCCCCTGCTCAAACAAGCGAGCCGGATGCTATCTGACAAGGATGCCTTCCTCCAGGCGTCTCCTGCCATATCTGATGATCCCCACAGTGCTCACTTGCTAGAGGCAGCCCTGCAAACTCCAGCCTGGGCAGAGACCTCCTCTGACGCCACCCATTTTCAGAGACTCGTCTGTGACACCCTGCTTCTCAGTATCCCTCATTCCCACCTCCAAGGACCACGTCTGCCCTCAGCCACAGCGCCGCACTGAGTGCTTGTGTTCAGTCGGTGGCCACCAGAACCCCTGAGCCCTTTCCAGGGGCAGCGCTTTCTTGGCTACCACCCCAGCCTGTGTGTGACCTACATTCTAGATGTCTGACCTTGCATTGGGCTGTATGATGTTTGAGGCTCACCAAGCAATCCCGATCACTCTGTATCGGCGAGCTGTCAGCCCTCTACATCCCCTGCCTGTCCATGTGTCACTGGCACACTTTACCAGCAAGGGTTTTATATATTCTTCCAGAGCATTGAGCAAGATATTGAATGGCACTGGGAGGAGAACAGAAGCTGGAGGACCCCACTAGAATCTCTCCCACCAGTGGATGAATCCCCATCCATGTTTTGAGGTCTAGCAGCTTTTAAGCCCTTTCAGTCTGGACAGGGCTAATTTTTTAAGGAGAACATCATGTGGGACTACCTTACAGAAGTCCAAGAATATGGTGCCAATGCAGTCACCTTTATTAACTGACCCTGAAATGTCATCAGAGAGCAAGGTCAGGTTCATTTGGTGAGAAGGGTTCCATGAAATGATGTTGACGGGTACTAATTAAATTACCATCCTTTATTGACTGAGTCCAACACCAGCCATGCCATAATTTTGCCCAGGAGTGATGCCAGATTAACCAGTTTATAGTTACCCAGGTCATCCCATTTATCCTTTTTATGAATTGATACTGGATTGGATTTCTTTGTCCTTTGGAGCTTCTCTAGTTTTCCAAGATTTATTAAAAATGAACATGACATGTCAATTTGCTGCTTGGCCAACTCCTTTACAACTCTTGGGTGAAAATTCTCAGGCTCTGCAGATTTAAAGATATTTCCCTCTAGTGGATGCCATTTCACATCTTCCTTGATTGATGCTGGAGCAGGAAGTATTTCACCCTCATTCGGTGATCCTGATGCATCGTCTGACATGGTCAGAAACACAGAAGAAACATATTGTTTGAGCACCTCTGCCTTTTTCACAACAGCATTGATAGTGGGCTCCAGGGCTCTGGGCAAGCAGTGTCTGGTGCTCCCTATGCAGGGTTAGGAACCCAGATCCATGCTATGCTCTAGGGATCAGCATCAGCCCTTGTGATGGAGACACAGAGCTACAGACTCTGATCCAGGTGGGCAAAATGCAGCAGGGACTGACCCCTGAGGCTGCTCTGACCACTGCGTTGGGGAGAGCAGGCCTGTTAGATCAAGGTTGAGGCCCCAGTGGGATGCGGGGGACATTGACTGTTTGCCACAGGCCTAGTGGCCTCGCTTAACTGCCTGGAAACACACCACACCTACTAACTTTGGTACTCCTGGGCAGGGCCACCGAGAGCGGGTTCGGGCCCCGGTGAAAAAAATTTTTCAGGCCCCCCAGCAAGGGCGGACCGGCTAAACAGGGCCGACGAGGGGGGGGGAAGCCGGGCCCCCTTCCGGACCGCTGCGCCCCGGTAATTTGTACCGGCTTCCCCCCCCTCTCGTCGGCCCTGCTCCTGAGTCTGGGCAGTAGCCCCCCGCTCAGACACAGCTGGACGCTGATCAGTTTTGTCCTGGCCCCTTAGTGGGCATGTAGGGACTGGAAAGCAGGAGTGGGGTCCATGTGGTTCCCTGTTGGAGGGTTCGGTGGGCCATGGGTGGGTCTGTGTTCCTTCTGCCCTGGGGAGCTCTCCATCCATGTTTATGGGCAGGGGGGTGAAGGAAAGGAAGGGCAGGGGTGGGGCTAGTGACTCCTCCTGCCCCCCAGCTGCTTTGGCTTTGGGCAGGAAGGGGGGCAGACTTCTGCAGTTATGGGCGGTGGGTAGCCACACCATAGGTACCTCGTGCCTGGCATCTGGACTTGGCTGTGTTCTACACAGACATCTCCCATGTGCCAGGCTGGGGTGTATTTCCCCAGCTACCCCTGCTGGAGACATGGCACTAGCATCATGTCTAGGGCCAACTTGGCTACCAACCCAATTGGGTTCCTGTGGACCGCTCTGCCCCTGGCATCAGCAGCACTCTCTTCCCCCAGCCCCGTGCAGGCTGGCCTGTGCCGAACACGTTTCCCATAATGAAATTCAGCAGTTTGCTGAAAGCTGCTCAAATTGCTGCATGCCACTTGCTGGCATTCTGGGCCAAATGCTGCCGGTTGATAGCTGCAGAAATCCCCTGTGCCTGGTCTGGAGCAGAGGAGGCTGTGACGGGTTGGATTACAGAAACCCCGTTGGGGCTGCCAACTGATGTGCCAAGACTACTTTTGCCCCTGCCTTTTTTGCCAGCTTGGGACTTTAGCACCCTGTTTTGTTGAGCCAGACACGCCAGTCTGCTCCAACACCGACCCAGGGTTTGAACCACGTGCCCCAGAGCTGCAGACTTAACTGAAAGCAACTTAAGAAGTGTTTTTGTTTTTAACACTTAGGTCTGGTCTACGCTACGGGGTTAGGTCAAAGTTATCCGCATTAGGTCGATTTAAAAATGAATGTGTCCACATAACCAACCCCGTTCCGTCGACCTAAAGGGCTCTTAAAATTATCTTCTGTACTCCTCCCCGTCGAGGGGAGTAGCACTAAAATCAACTTTGCTGGGTCGAATTTGGGGTAGTGCAGATGCAAATCGATGGTATTGGCCTCTGGGAGCTATCCCAGAGTGCTCCATTGTGACCGCTCTGTACAGCACTTTGAACTCCGATGCACTAGCCAGGTACACAGGAAAAGCCCCGGAAACTTTTTGAATTTCATTTCCTGTTTGATCAGTATGGCGAACTCAGCAGCACAGGTGACCATGCAGTCCCCCCCAGAATCGTAGAGCGTAGAATGTTTCTACGCTCCCCCTATGATATCTGTCCCTGAGGTTATCGCAGATTAGAAGGCGAAAAAAACGCACTCGCAATGACATGTTTTCCGAGCTCATGCAGTCCTCCCGCACTGATAGGGCACAGCTTAATGCATGGAGGCATTCAGTGGTAGAGGCCAGGAAAGAATTAAGTGAGTGCGAAGAGCGGAGGCAGGACGCGATGCTGAGGCTAATGGGGGAGCAAACGGACATGATGAAGCATCTGTTGGAGCTGCAGGAAAGCCAACAAGAGCACAGACCCTCGCTGCATCCACTGTATAACCGCCTACCCTCCTCCCCATGTTCCATAGCCTCCTCACCCAGACGCCCAAGAACGCAGGCCGGGGGAGGATCCAGGCACCTAGCCACTGCACTCCAGAGAATGGCCCAAGCAACAGAAGGCTGTCATTCAAACAGTTTGATTTTTAGTGTGGCTACAATAAGCAATGTGGCCTTGTCCTGCCCTCCTCCCCTACCCCACCCGGGCTACCTTGTCCGTTATCTCATTTTTAAAAAATTAATTAAGAAAGAATGCATGGTTTCAAAACAATAGTTACTTTATTTCAAAGGGGGGAGGGTGGTTGGCTTACAGAGAATTAAAATCAACAAAGGGGGTGGGTTTGCATCAAGGAGAAACACACACCTGTCACACCAAAGCCTGACCAATCATGAAACTGGTTTTCAAAGCCTCTCTGATGCGCAGTGCACCTTGCTGTGCTCTTCTAATCGCCCTAGTGTCTGGCTGCTCAAAATCTGACGCCAGGCGATTTGCCTCAACCTCCCACCCCGCCATAAACGTCTCCCCCTTACTCTCACAGATATTATGGAGTACACAGCGAACAGCAATAACAATGGGAATGTTGGTTGCTCTGAGGTCTGACCAACAGCCCCAGCGAGCTTTTAAATGTCCAAAGGCACATTCTACCACCATTCTGCACTTGCTCAGCCTATAGTTGAACTGCTCCTTACTACTGTCCAGGCTTCATGAATGGATCCCCTGAGCAGGAGAGCAGAGTTGCTGCGGAAGCAGTGGACGAGGATGGTTAGCAGTCCTACTGCACCGTCTGCTGCCAGCAGCACCCAGGAGGACCAGAAGGGATCCCCTGGGCTTGTCGCTGGGGAATAGGAGAACAGAGGAGCAGGAGAGCAGAGTTGCAGCAGAAGTGGTGGAGCCGTACACCATGCCCTGGAGGTTGCTAGGAGCCGGGCAGGGAAGACATTCCCAGAACCCCCGGCCAAGCTACATGTCTGATGAGGACAGTTAGCAGTCCTACTGCACCGTCTGCTGCGAAGGCAAGGAACGGCTGCTGTGTAGCAATGCCAGCTGCTGCAGGTGTTTCTGTGTCGAATGCTTGGAAGTCTGGGTAGGGCAAGGTATCTCGGCCAAGGCAAAAGAGCAAGAGCCCTGGAGCTGTTACATGTGTCAACCACAGAAATGCTATGGGGTGTTACAGCGCCGACCAGACTGAAATGTATGGCTGTAAGACTTCTTCACCAGAGACAAAGGACAGGAATATGATGCACCTAAAATCTAAAAAGGCCCGCACATTTCCCAGAGTCACTACCCTTGATAACAGAATGTCAATGACTGCATTGGCTACTTGGATCACAGCAGCCCCCACAACAGCAGCAGTGATGGTGAGCTGAGTGGGCTCCATGCTTGCTGTGGTATGGCGTCTGCTCGGGTAACCCAGGAAAAAAGGCGCAAAATGATTGTCTGCCGTTGCTTTCATGGAAGGAGGGGCGACTGACGGCATGTACCCAAAACCACCCGCGACAATGTTTTTTTCCCCATCAGGCATTGGGAGTTTAACCCAGAATTCCAATGGGTGGCGGAGACTGCGGGAACTGTGCTAGCTACCCACAGTGCACTGCTCCGTAAGTCGATGCTAGCCATGGTAGTGAGGACACACTCCGCTGACTTAATGCGCTTAGTGTGGCCATACGCAATCGACTGTATAAAATCGATTTCTAAAAATCAACTTCTATAAAATCGACCTAATTTCATAGTGTAGACATACCCATAGATGGTTAACTTTTAATGGGGTTTAAACCCCAAATAAATTTGTTTTACCCTGTATAAAGCTTATACAGGGTAAGCTTATAAATTGTTCACCCTTTATAACACTGATAGAGAGATATGCTCAGCTGTTTGCACCCGCAGGTATTAATACATACTTTGGGTTAATTAATAAGTAGAAAGTGATTTTATTAAATACAGAAAGTAGGATTTAAGTGGTTTTAAGTTGTGACAAACAGAACAAAGTAAATTACCAAGCAAAATAAAATAACCACGCAAGTTTATGCCTAGTACAATAATAAAACTGAATAAAGATAAAATTTTACCCTTAGAGATGTTTTAATAAGTTTTTTTACAGTCTGGACGCCTTTTTAGTTTGGGCACAATCCTTTCCCCTGGTACAGCCCTTGTTTCAGCTTATGTGATAGCTAGGGGATTTTTTATGATGGCCACCTCTTTTGTTTTGTTCCACCCACTTATATATTTTTTGCATAAGGCGGAAATTCTTTGTCCCTCTCTGGGTTCCCACCCCTCCTCCTCCTCAATGGAAAAGCACCAGGTTAAAGATGAATTTCAGTTTAGGTGACATGATTACGTGTCACTGTAAGTTGCCAGCACAAACGTATACAGGAAGACTTACAAGTAAAACAGAGCCATCTACAGTTAATTGTTCTGGTTAATGAAAGCCATCAAAATTTTAAATGACCATTAATGGTCCACACTTTGCATAATTACAATAATTAAAGTTATATTTTATATTTCTAGTTTTAAATACAAAAGTAATACATTTAGAATAACCGCACTTAGTAAATTATAAGCTTTGTAATAATACCTTACAAAAAATCTTTTGCATAAAGCATATTTTAGTTACATTATGTTTATACTCATCAGCATACTTTTATAAAATTATATAAAGTGCAACGTCACAGAGGCAACCTTCTGACGCATTAAAATAATCCGTCCCGGCAGCTCCTGAGTTTGCTGGAGGCTTGGGACAGCGTCAGGATGCAAAACGTCTTCTGCAGACCCAGCTAGAGGCAACGAGGAAAAGAGCTGCAATCGCTAAGCAACCTACACTGGCCTGAGCAATACCAAGGAGGCTCAGGGGCGCTTTCCAGCCGTAGGGCTCAACACCCCTTGCCAAGGAGGAGAAGTGGCAGGGAGGGAGGCCAAGGCCCAAATTCACTCAGCATTAGCCGCTAGTGCAGCTGGTCTCTCCCAGCCTAGTTTCCTGACTACTGGATCACACTGCCTCCCCCGTTGCACTCCCAGCTACCCCATAATGCCAGGCATTGGCATGGAGCAAAGGAAATGCTCCCATAAAAATGGTAGAAATATTATAGAAATGAACGGCCCTGTGCCATCCCATGCTACCGCCCACAGCACTTTACCTTCCTGTATCCAGGTTGAAGTCCATGGGATTCAGTTTGGCAAACTGCTGGATTTCATATTTTCCAGGAAAACTCCCCGACCTGTCCAGGGTGGGTGTGGGATGTCCTGGGAGAAATGATCTCCAGAGATCACAGCTGTCACGCCACTGCACGCGCAGCCACTTGGAACATCACAGTGGCAGTGGGGAGAGCACTCCAATCCTCCTGCACCAGAAGCCATTGGAGCTATAGGAGAATCTCAACTAGCTGCTAGCAGCATTGGGCCTATGTCACAACTGAGCAGTTTGGATTCCACCCAGCAGAGGACAGCAGTGGCATACAGATGCACTGGCCCCTTCATTGTAATAGTTTACACTTGTATGGTGTCTTTCATTTGACAACAGAAAATCATTTCCCAAAGGTAACTCACTTCATTGTGTAATGTAATAGGACATAGTGCTTTTCCTCCCTAGAGCTCAAAGTGCTTTACACAGGAGGTCAGTATCATTAGCCCCCTTTGACAGATGGGGAAACTGAGGCACAAGGAGGGGTGATGTGACTTGTATTCACATCACTCCAGGAGCTGAGGCTTTAAGGAAATCACCAAATATTCTGAGACTCGAGATGAAATTATGAGAGACAGTAACACAGAGTACTGCATGGCCCATCAGCTGGAGGGGACGTGTTGTCAACTCCTTATGATTTTATCCCCAGTCTCATAGAAACATAGAATATTAGGGTTGGAAGAGACCTCAGGAGGTCATCTAGTCCAATCCCCTGCTCAAAGCAGGACCAACACCAACTAAATCATCCCAGCCAGGGCTTTGTCAAGCCGGGCCTTAAAAACCTCCAAGTATGGAGACTCCACCACCTCCCCAGGTAACCCATTCCAGTGCTTCACCACCCTCCTAGTGAAATAGTGTTTCCTAATATCCAACCTAGACCTCCCACACTGCAACTTGAGACCATTGCTTCTTGTCCTGACATCTGCCACCACTGAGAACAGCCTAGCTCCATCCTCTTTGGAACCCCCCTTCAGGTAGTTGAAGGCTGCTATCAAATCCCCCCTCACTCTTCTCTTCTGCAGACTAAATAACCCCAGTTCCCTCGGCCTCTCCTCGTAAGTCAGATGCCCCAGCCCACTAATCATTTTTGTTGCCCTCTGCTGGACTCTCTCCAATTTGTCCACATCCCTTCTGTAAAGGGGGGACCAAAGCTGGACGCAATACTTCAGGTGTGGCCTCACTAGTGCCGAATAGAGGGGAATAATCATTTCCCTTGATCTGCTGGCAATGCTCCTACCAATATAGCCCAATATACAGTTGGCCTTCTTGGCAACAAGGGCACACTGCTGATTCATATCCAGCTTCTCGTCCACTGTAATCCCCAGATCCTTTTCTGCAGAACTGCTGTTTAGCCAGTCAGTCCCCAGCCTGTAGTGGTGCATGGGATTCTTCCGTCCTAAGTGCACTTGTCCTTGTTGAACCTCATCAGATTTCTTTTGGCCCAATCCTCCAATTTGTCTAGGTCACTCTGGACCATATCTCTACCCTCCAGCATATCTACCTCTCCCCCAGCTTAGTGTCATCTGCGAACTTGCTGAGGGTGCAGTTCATCCCATCATCCAGATCATTAATAAAGATGAACAAAACCTGCCCCAAGACTGACCCCTGGGGCACTCTGCTTGATACCGGCTGCCAACTAGACATCGAGCTGATGATCACTACCGGTTGAGCCCAACAATCTAGCCAGCTTTCTATCCACCTTATTGGCCATGATCTTTGCTTATTTACATAGAGCCCCAGCTCATAGAGTCATGTGAAAACTCTAGAATCTCAGGCCTGGTCTACACTATGAGTTTAGTTCGAATTTAGCAGCGTTAAATCGAATTAACCCTGCACCCATCCACACAACGAAGCCATTTACTTCAACATAAAGGGCTCTTAAAATCGATTTCTGTACTCCTCCCCGACGAGGGGAGTAGTGCCAAAATCGATATTGCCATTTCGAATTAGGGTTAGTATGGCCGCAATTCAACTCTGGGAGCTATCCCACAGTACACCATTGTGACCGCTCTGGACAGCAATCTGAACTCGGATGCACTGGCCAGGTAGGCAGGAAAAGCCCCACAGACTTTTGAATTTCATTTCCTGTTTGCCCAGCGTGGAGAGCACAGGTGACCACGCAGAGCTCATCAGCACAGGTAACCATGCAGTCCGAGAATCGAAAACGAGCACCAGCATGGACTGTACAGGAGGTACTAGATCTGATCGCTGTATGGGGAGAGGATTCTGTGCTAGCAGAACTACGTTCAAAAGACGAAATGCCAAAATATTTGAAAAAATCTCCAAGGGCATGATGGAGAGAGGCCACAATAGGGACTCACTACAGTGCCGCGTGAAAGTTAAGGAGCTCAGACAAGCCTACCAGAAAACCAAAGAAGCAAACGGAAGGTCTGGGGCAGAGCCGCAGACATGCCGCTTCTACGCTGAGCTGCATGCAATTCTAGGGGGGGCCGCCACCACTACCCCACCCCTGACCATGGATTCCGAGGAGGGGATAATCTCAGCCATGCCTGAGGATTCTGTGGACAGGGAAGATGAGGAGGAGGATGACGACGAGCTTGCGGAGAGCACACAGCACTCCATTCTCCCCAACAGCCAGGATCTTTTTCTCAGCCTGACTGAAGTACCCTCCCAACCCTCCCAGGGCATTATCTCAGACCATGAAGCCATAGAAGGGACCTCTGGTGAGTTACCTTTGTAAATATAAAACATGGTTTAAAAGCAAGCTTTTTTTAATGATTAATTTGCCCTGAGGGCTTGGGATGCATTTGCGGCCAGTACAGCTACTGGAAAAGTCTGTTAACGTGTCTGGGGATGGAGCAGAAATCCTCCAGGGACATCTCCATGAAGCTCTCCTGGAGGTACTCCAAAAGCCTTTCCAGAAGGTTTCTGGGCAGTGCAGTCCTCCATGGTAGGACACTTGACCCGCCATGCTAGTAGCAAGTAATCTGGTATCATTGCATGACAAAGCCTGGCAGCGTATGGTCCCAGTGTTTGCTGGCATTCAAGCAACATCCGTTCTTTATCTCGCAGTGTTATCCTCAGGAGAGTGATATTGTTCATGGTAACCTGGTTGAAATACGGGAATTTAATTAAGGGGACAGAGGTGGCCGTTCCTACTGGGCTGTTTGCCTGTGGCTGAAAAGAAATCCTTCCCTGCAGTTAGCCAAGCGGGGGGTGGGGGGGATTGGTGCTGAGCTTTTCACGTTTGGCTAGCAGGGATCTTCCCTGATACCAGCCATGCGGTGTGGGAGGGGTAAAGCTATCATCCCAGAGAATTGGATGGGGGGGGTTAGTTTGGTTTCTGCAGGGATCTTCCCTGATACCAGCCATGCAGTGGGGGGAGGGATAAAGCAATCATCCCAGAGAATTGGATGGGAGGGGCTTAGTTTGGTTTCTGCTGCTGCACATTAACAGGAAAACCGCAGCACTCAACGGGCTTTGCTTGGTATGTGGGAAAGGAGGGCGCTGCTTTTCTGAAGGCTGCAGAAGCCGAAAGACAATGGCTTACCATGGCTGCGTGCAAGCCAAATTCTGTTGCCTGGACCTGCGTCTGTGATCTCTAACACCAAAGCTGCAGGCACTCAATATTAAGATGCAAAATGCGACCTTGTACTGAAATCACATGTGCTATGTAATGTGAATAGTGTTGTTCACCGTGAAAGAGTATAAGCATTGCTCTGTAAAATGTATCTTTTTAAATACTTCTCTCCCTTTTTTCCCTCCCTCCTGCAGCTGCAAATTTTTCAAGCCTCCCTCCTCCGTCCCGAAGGCTATCTCAGATAAAGCGGCAGAAAAAAAGGACGTGAGATGAAATGTTCTCTGAAATCATGGAATCGACCCGCAATGAAAGAGCTCATCAGAATGAGTGGAAGGACGCGGTATCAAAGTACAGGAAAGATGCCAGTGAATGTGAGGACATGAGGGACCAATGCGAGGAGAGGAGAGACGCTCGAGATGAGAGGTGGCGGGATGCAACGCTGCTGCTGCTGCGTGAGCAAACGGACATGCTCCAGCGTCTGGTGAAGCTTCAGGAATGGCAGCAGGATCACAGAATGTTGCTGCAGCCCTTGTATAACTGCCCTCCCCCCTCCCCATGTTCTATAGTCTCCTCACACAGACGTGTAAGAACACGGGGAGGGGGGAGGAGGCTCCGTGCACCCTCCCACTCCACCCCAGTGGACAGGCCAACCAAAAGGCTGTCATTATATTGAACTTTTTTAGTGGCCTTTTCCTTCCCTCCTCCCAAACCCCACCCGGGCTACCTTGTCAGTTCTCTCCCTCTTTTTATAATCAATTAATAAAGAATACATGATTTTTAAACGATAGTGACTTTATTTCCTTTGCAAGCAAGCTGTGATCGAAGGGGGTGGGTGGGTTGCTTACAGAGAACAAGTCAATCAAGGGGGCGGGTTTTCATCAAGTAGAAACCAACAGAACTTTCACACCGTAGCCTGGCCAGTAATGAAACTGGTTTTCAAAGCTTCTCTGATGCGCAGCACTTCCTGGTGTGCTCTTCTAATTGTCCTGGTGTCTGGCTGCGCGTAATCAGCTGCTAGGCAATTTGCCTCAGCCTCCCATCCCACCATAAAGGTCTCCCTGTTACTCTCACAGAGATTGCGGAGCACACAGCAAGCAGCAATAACAATTGGAATATTGGTTTGGCTGAAGTCTGAGCGAGTCAGTAATGTGCGCTAGCGACCCTTTAAACGTCCAAATGCACATTCTACCACCATTCTGCACTTGCTCAGCCTGTAGTTGAACAGCTCCTGACTACTGTCCAGGCTGCCTGTGTATGGCTTCATGAGCCATGGGTTCATGAGCCATGGCATTAAGGGATAGGCTGGGTACCCAAGGATAACTATTGGCATTTCAACATTCCCAATGGTTATTTTCTGGTCTGGGAAGTAAATCCCTTGCTGCAGCCGTTTAAACAGAGTAGTGTTCCTGAAGGTGCGAGCGTCATGAACCCTTCCCGGCCATCCCACGTTGATGTTGGTGAAACATCCCTTGTGATCCACCAGTGCTTCCAGCACCATTGAAAAGTACCCCTTGCAGTTTATGTACTGGCTGCCCTGGTGCTCCATTGCCAAGATAGGGATATGGGTTCTATCTATCGCCCCACCACAATTAGGGAATCCCAGTGCAGCAAAGCCATCCACTATGACCTGCACATTTCCCAGAGTCACTACCTTTGGTAGCAGCAGCTCAGTGATTGATTTGACTACTTGCATCACAGCAGCCCCCACAGTAGATTTGCCCACTCCAAATTGATTCCCGACTGACCGGTAGCTGTCTGGCGTTGCAAGCTTCCACAGGGCTATCGCCACTCGCTTCTCAACTGTGAGGGCTGCTCTCATCTTGGTATTCTTGCACTTCAGGGCAGGGGAAAGCAAGTCACAAAGTTCCATGAAAGTGCCCTTACGCATGCAAAAGTTTCGCAGCCACTGGGAATCATCCCACACCTGCAACACTATGCGGTCCCACCAGTCTGTGCTTGTTTCCTGGGCCCAAAATTGGCGTTCCACGGTTAGAACCTGCCCCATTAACAGCATGATCTCCAAAGCACCGGGGCCCGCGGTTTGAGATAGTTCTGTGTCCGTGTTCATGTCCTCATCACTCTCGTTGCCGCGCTGCAGTCGCAGCCTCCTCCTCACCTGGTTTTTCAGGTCCTGGTTCAGCATAAACTGCACGATAATGCGTGAGGTGTTTACAATGTTCATGACTGCTGTCTTGAGCTGAGCGGGCTCCATGCTATGGTATGGCGTCTGCACAGTTCACCCAGGAAAAAAGGCGCAAAACGGTTGTCTGCCGTTTCTTTCATGGAGGGAGGGGTGAGGCTGTACCCAGAACCACCAGTGACAATGTATTTTGCCCCATCAGGCATTGGGATCTCAACCCAGAATTCCAATGGGCAGCAGAGACAGCAGGAACTATGGGATAGATATGGGATAGCTACCCACAGTGCAACTCTCCAGAAGTCGATACATGGACGCACACCGCCAAATTAATGTGCTTAGTGTGTCCACATGCACTCGACTTTATACAATCTGTTGCCCAAAATCGAATTCTGTAAATTCGACGTAATCCCGTAGTTTAGACATACCCTCAGCTTCCATTTAAAAGGGACAGTAGTTCCCAACCCTGCTGGCTGCAGAGAAAAGCTGGAAAAGATGACCTGAGTGCTTTGACTTCCCTGGGTTTAAAATGCATCCTTATGCACTAAGCCTGGAATTCACCTCTGTCAGATGGCCCACGGAAGCCCCACTTTGCAGGTAAGAAAGATTTCAATGCCTCATAGACCTTTTAATGGCCCTTTGCGCAGGGTGAATTTCACTCACAGAGAAAGACTAAATCTGAATCCTTCCCACGCCGTCAGATATGGCTTAGGGCACGAATGAGGCTCTGCCAGCCCCGTCTGTACTGGGCCACCCTGCACATCTCCTGTGGTGTTAACTCCCATAAGTTGTCCCTCTCTGAGTACTGTTTGATGGAGGGGGTTCTCCTGGCTGGCCCTTGGCACTTTCCTCTCACCTGCCATGGCAGATACTCTGGCTTCGTTCTTATCACATGGCCCAGACGTTTCCACCTTCGTTTCTGGAGAACCTTAGGGATTGTTGAACTCTAACGAATCTTAGCATTTGTTTTCAGGTTGTTCCATTTAAGAGCTAGCATGCTCCTGAGACACTTGCTTGCAAAGGCATTGGGACAGCGGCACCTCTGGTGGAGTCCCAGCCTTCACAGTCAGATGTTATGGGGGAAATAACATGGGAGTTGCAGAGTTGTCGTTTGACCTTTAAGCTGCAGCTTTGTGAGGACCAAATCTTGGTTAAGATGGTGAATGCAGCTGCCAGTTT
Source organism: Malaclemys terrapin pileata (assembly GCF_027887155.1). Taxonomy (NCBI): domain Eukaryota; kingdom Metazoa; phylum Chordata; order Testudines; family Emydidae; genus Malaclemys; species Malaclemys terrapin. The sequence goes on along the minus strand of NC_071511.1, from coordinate 51,140,538 downwards.
GCCAAGCTGTGGTATTGTTTCCTTCCGGACGTACCTGTTGGCATGCACCATATTGCCCTGGCTCAGTCCCAAACTCCAACAGTGAGGGTTATTTTTAAATCTCATGCTTTGAGGAGAGGGCTGAGGCAAGGGGCTGGCTGAGCTGTGAGTGGGTCTTGAGGCCTAGCCCAAGGAGCAATGGCTGCATTTTATAGGTTGATAGAGTCTAAGGTCAGAGGGGATCCCTGTGATCGCCTTGTCTGACCTCCCATGTAACACAGGCCATGGGCCACTCTGAAGTACCTGCTGTTTGGAGCAGAGCAGAGTAAGGAAGGAGATGTTCCATTTCCCCTGGGGCAGAAGCCATGAGGCCGCAATACTAGACTGGGAGAAAAGAGCGCTGCTCCTCGTGGAAACAGAGTGGCTACCTGAGATGCGCCCGGTCTGTTGGACTCTGTCTGGGGCTGGGAAGTCCACATCGGTTGCTGTTGCCAGGTGTGATGTGTAGTGTCGTGGGGGCATGCGATCAAGGTTGCTAATATGGCAGGAATCACAAGGGGATTGAAATACTTGGGCTACCAAACAGTACTGGAGCTGCAAAAGCCCTTCTGTGCTCATTCTGCGACCTTTCTGCGAGTCCTTAGTGGATCATGGGGGCTGCTGCCAGAGCAAGGGGTGCACTTGGCAATACATCACCACAGACCATCATGTTCCAAGGCCCAAGTTCAACTACAATGGGACCCCCTGCATGTGATCTGCTGAGACACATTTGCTGCTAAAGGAGAGGCTCACATGTCAGTGCTCTGGCATAAGCTGATTCTGGCACAGCGGTGAGTGAGTTCCCTGGGGTGCCCAGCACTGTGTATGTATGTGCAGGTCCTGCTGGCTAGCCTGACCCCTGTCCAGTAGCAAGTACAGGGCTCTTGCAGGTGTACCAGGGCACAGTGGCTAGCATGCTGGCTCTCCCTGCAGCAGGCAAAGCTTTATTCCCTGAGAGGCACACAGCCTGGGATAGTAGTGAGTAGAGCTGGGCGCATCTCGGGGCGGGCACAGCTTCCCCCAGGGGGTGGTGTTTCCATAGGGTGGGAGTGCTACCCCCCAAGGAATTGGCTCATTTGGCAGGGCTGACAGAGCCCTCAGTGCATCCTCCAGGTTGTTGACAGCCCCAGCTCATCTGGGCTGACAGTAGTCACTGCAAACAGAGCCAGGAGAGGGAGGTGATCTGCTTGTCTGGTTTCTTGAGGGCATGAGTTTTGGACACATAGGACAGCTGGATGGGTGCTGTGCAGATGGACAGCATAACTTCTGACTCTGGAGGGGCTGAGCTGAGCTTGGAGTCACTGCTGGCTGGTGGCCAGGCGGGCCAGGTGTCTGGTGGCCTGTGGCTCAGAACCTGCCCAACAAGGTGCTGACAGTTGAAATAGTACAGGCTGGGCTGTGGTGTTCTGTGATGAGTCTGGGAAGCTCAGCCCTTAAAGGCACAGTCTCTAATACCACAGGTTTTGAGAGAGGTGGGGGGGGCCTCTGGAGGGAACCTTCCATGTGTCCCTAAGTGATCACAGCCTCTCTCCTGGTGATTGTTTAGGCTCATAGGAAGCATTACCAATGGATGCAGCCTCCATGCTCCTGTCCTGAGGCACTCACCAGCCATCGTCCCGGCCTGCCTGGTGCTGAGAGCCCTGCACCGCCACTGAAGCCAATCAAAGCCGAGGGTGCTGGGCACCTCACTGGACTGTGCCTCTAGGGACTGATCCTGAGAGGCGCTCAGCCCTGACAGCTCCCAGTGCATTTTGGGCCCTGAGAGCCAGCTGTGAGGGACTGACCACCAAGTGCCATGGAAGCCAGTGAGAGAGAGGCCAGGGTTCACAGGGGGAAGACACCCACCTTGCCAGCTCATTTGTCTGTCTAGTGAGCATTTTATTTGTAATCTGTTAGAACTACAGGACCCTGTCGAGTGAGAGACAGAGGCTGGGAAAGGTCTCTGTGCCTTTAACTGAGGCTGGGAGGGAATTCCCTTTCCCAGCATCGCATGCTGGGTGCAGAAACCCAATGGAGAGTGGTGCAGAAGGAGCTGTGCTTTCGGCAGTCTGACCCACCCCTTGCATTCAGAAATCAGGAGCCAGGCTCTCAAAATGAGGGGGTTGGCTTTAAAATCAGGTGGGTTTTACAACATAATAGATGCGGTGCTCTTTTCCTTCACCGTCTGGTTGAGCCTTAGATTGCACTCCGCTCACCTGTTCCGGCTTTCCTCAACCCCCAGGAAAGTTAGAAACACACTTTTGAGAAAAGTGGAAGCTGAGATTCATGAGACTCCAGGAGCTGGGGCTTTATGAACATCCCCAACTATCTCGAGGCTCGTGGTAAACCCGTGAGAATTGGCCACCCTGTTTTTATAAGCTTGGTCTCCTCAAGTGCAGCGTGAGGGCATTTTAAAGTAGGCCCAAGAGGCCCTGGGTGCAGATGTGGCTGTGGAGATCCCAGCACCAGACACAGGAAGGTGGAGTCTGCTTTGCACAGAACTATATTGCTATAAACTGTATCACTGGTGTCAGGCCTGTCAAGAGAAATTTGGGGCCTTAGGGCATCATGTCCGTTGGAGCCTCTCACCCCCCATCTCAGCCCAGTTACAGATGTTTTGGGGAGCCCTGAGTTCAGCACCCCAGTTCAAGTCCTTTCTCCCCCTCTTGTCAGCGCTGATCATCGGGGAGCTGAATCAGGGCACTGAGGGTGACGCCAGGGCTGGCCATGTGCTGGGGAATTATAGACCTGTTTCTAACCCACCGTTTTCCTGCAGAAAGGGCAGTTCTAAGAGATCCTAGTCTGGCAGCTCTTAAGTTTGTGGGGTGCATGGAGAGCCTGGATTGTTGTTGGTTGTTTAGCCAAACAGTGTCTGAGGCAGACTGGCCATGGGGAAATCCAGAGGTGGGTTTGAGGGATCCACTGGGATGAAAGACACTGTATAAATGCAAATTTCTCTGACCAGACATCACAGCTTCACATAACCGATGGCAACACATCCTGGCTGGGACACTGAAGTCCCTACCTCAGGGCCTGAGCCAATCTCTAGCTGTTAGACAGGATGAGACAGCTGTGCAGGGTGGATAAAAATCAATGATTTTTTTTAAAAAATCGGATTTTTTTTATTTAAATCAGAATTTTTTGATAAAATGCTTTTTGAGGGAAAAAACTATCTAAAGATAGTTTTAATTAAGATACATTAGAGCTCAAAGATATCTCATCATAGAATAGAGATTATGAATTCTAATTCTATAGTATGAGACAATATATTCATGTAATGTTTAAGAAAAGCTTTGTAAATGACTTCCACTAGTTCATGGATTAGGGACCCAATCTTATGCGGTTCCAGGGGCTTCTGTATAGATTATTTAGGTTAATCTTTCTATCTACCCAATGGGACTCAATGCTCAGTCTAGAATTTACCAAAAAAGATGCTTAGTTTTGCAGTTCTCAAACTGTGGATTTGTGTCTCCAGAGATAACATGCTTGTTAACAGCAAAAATGTTTTTAAATAAATAAATAATATATAGAGGTGAGAAATAACAGACCTCAACCCTATTGTCCCTCTGCAAAATTGTGTACACAGAGTTAATCCCTTACCTATCTCTAAAAGTGCAAAGTTTCAAAAAGTTCAATGAGTAGAAGATTGTTGGGGGCGGAATAGATCTGGGTAAGGAGAAGAAGTCTGGAGATAAATGTGAGAAGGGAGGGACAGGCAATAGAAACAAGAGTGGAACTGTTTGAGCAGCATATTCCAGAAGTCTTGAGGTCTTTCTGAGTGTAGCCTTCATTGATTTGAGATCTACCATACCATTCTCTCACTAGAAGCAGGGCCGGCCCCAGGCACCAGCTTGGCAAGCAGGTGCTTGGGGCGGCCACTCTGGAGAGGGGCGGCAGGTCCAGCTATTTGGTGGCAATTTGGCGGACGGTCCCTCACTCCTGATCGGAGCGAAGGACCTTCCGCCGAATTGTCGCCGCAGATCGCGATTGTGATCGCGGCTTTGGGTTTTTTTGGGGTTTTTTGGGGGGGGGCTGCTTGGGGCGGCCAAAACCCTGGAGCCGGCCCTGACTAGAAGGGAAAACCTATAATGGCAGCAGGCTGTAAAAGAGACCCAGTTTGGAAATATTTTAATGAAGTCCCTCAACCTGTGGGTAAGACAGGCGTGCGTGCAAAATGCAAACAATGCAACAAAGAAATGCAAGGCCTGCTTGCCCGAATGAAACAACATCATGAGAAGTGTTCCTTCTCAGGAGGAAGCTGCGTTGAAGATGTTGAAAGGAACATGTCTGAATATGCAGGATCTTCAGGTTAGTAAACTTTTTTATTTCACACTTCTTTCTTAAGAACTGCCTGTCTTCCTTCTGGACTATTCTTGAATCCTCATGTTTGAGCAAAAAATACAGTTGTTACTCTATGGTACTATAATTTTAGATGCAGTTGTGATAAAAAATAAATAGCTGAAATAGGCAGATCTTCCTTTTACAATTTCACCTTTAAAGTAGTACTGAGTGTCAGTGAATGCAGTGAGTAATACTAAATGAGCAGTGTGGTAATAATAATTAAATAACTGCATTGACTTATTTTGTTTAGGAGAATCCATCCTCAAAATACAGGATTCTGAAGACTATTCACCTTCAAAATCACCATCATTTTCTATAGTTTCAGAGTTATCTGCCAATGACAGTGTTTCAGTCACATCATGTATGTCACAAAGCCACAGTATATCACCTGTAGCAAAAAGAAAAAAAATATCTCCATCATCCAGAAACAACCATAGATAAGTTTGTGATAAGAATCAGCAGAAAGAGGTAATTGATGAAAAAATTGCCCAGTTTGTTTATGCAACAAACTCTCCTTTCCGTATGATTGAGAACCCACACTTCATTAACATGGTTCAGTCATTAAGAGCAGGATACACTCCACCCAACAGAGCAGAAATTGCAGGCAAATTGCTGGATAAAGTGTATGAAAGAGAAATTGAGCAGTGTGCAAAAGGTCTAGAGGGTAAAATTGTTAACCTGAGTCTTGATGGATGGAACAATGTCCACAATGATCCTATTGTATGTGCTTGTGTGACAACAGAAGAAGGGAATGTCTTCCTTACAGAAACAACTGATACATCAGGAAATGCACACACAGCAGAATACTTACAAGAAGTAGCAGTAAAAGCTATAACAAACTGTGAAAAAAAATTCAAATGTCTACTATGCAGCTTGGTCACAGACAATGCTGCAAATGTATACAAGATTAAAATAAATTATTTAGAAGATAGTGAAGAGAGTCCCAAGGCTAATAACATACAGTTGCAGTGCTCATTTGATGCATCTCCTAGCCAAAGACTTCAGTGTTCCAGAAATAAAGGCTAATGTTGTTGAAATTGCAAAATACTTCCATAACAACCACTTTGCAGCAGCTGCTCTGAAAAAAGTGGGAAGAACCAAGCTAACTCTCCCACGAGACGTGTGATGGAACTCAGTAGTGGACTGTTTTGAGCACTATATCAAGAACTGGCCTAATCTGATGACAGTTTGTGAACAAAATCATGAAAAAATAGATGGCACTGTCACAGCCAAAGTTCTCAACATTGGGCTTAAGAGAAATGTTGAACACATTCTGAGTACCCTGAAGCCTATTTCTGTAGCCTTGAACAAAATGCAGGGAAATAGCTGTTTTATTGCTGATGCTGCTGAAATTTGGAAGGAACAGAGTGAGATATTAAAAAGAAAAATATGCAATGACAGAGTTAAATTACAAGCATTAAAAAAACGAATGGGACAAGCACTATCTCCGGTTCATTTTCTTGCAAATATTCTCAATAGTCAGTACCAGAGTCAAACCTTAACTGCTGAAGAAGAGGAGTTGGCTATGACATGGACATCCAGCAACCATCCCTTCATAATGCCAACTATAATAAACTTCAGAGCTAAGGGTGAACCATTCAAGAAATATATGGCTGCTTTAAAAAAAGTCACACCAGTGAACTGGTGGAAGTCACTTAAGCACTTGGATTCAGAGACTGTAGAAGTCATAATCTCACTTTTAACAGCAGTAGCTTCTTCAGCCGGTGCAGAAATAATATTTTCTTCCTTTGGACTAATTCTTTCAAAATTGAGAAATCGTTTGGACCTGAAAAAGCAGGAAAGCTTGTTTTTCTTTTCCAGATTATGAACAAACAGGAAAATGAAGGTGAAGACGACTGAGTTAGCTGCAGAAGCCAATATTTTAAGTTTTTCATGTTGACCTGGCTGACATAGTCGATTTAATTTTTTTTTAATATTTCATTTAACTATTTTAGTTAAAAACATTTTAACAAAAACAAACCTGATTTTAAAAAACTTGAATGTTTAACTAAATTCAAAAATTCATATGATTGTTTTGTTAAAATATTATATGTTTGCTGTTGAAGGAAAAAATCCAGAATACATAACGTTGTTGTTTTAGTTAAATAAAACAATTTAAATGTCTGTCTCGTGATGTTCTCCTCCTAATACAGCATGTCAAAAAATCCTCCAAATATTAATGATTAACCTGTTGAATTGGAGATAGTTCACCTCCCAATGACTTCATAAATATCTGTTTCACGTACCTTTGGTAAATGAAATAACCAAATAATCATTCATTTTCTGATATAGCTGTAAAACTAATCTGAAAAGTTTTCAAAATAAATCACTTTAAAAATGTATAGTGTGTACCTTCTAAAAATGAAACCTACATCTGTCTCTGAGGTGTGAAGAATGTGTATTAAGGTTATAACAACCAACAAGAATGCACTTTTATGTAGAAATCCATGATTAAATCGAGTCTTCCTGACTAGTGATTTAAATCATGGTTTAAATCAAATGCACCCTGCAGCTGTGCGGGCAGATAATCCCCCATTTGACACTGCGGGGCTCTGACACGTTCCTCTGCCGCGGCTGGCACTGGCCACTCACTATCAGAGCTAGGATACTGGTCTGGATGGGCCTCAGTTCTAATCCAATCTGGCCAGTCCATGTTCCTCTGAGAAGCATCCTGCATGGCATCATGCAGAAACAACTGGTACCTGCTGATAGTGGGGAAGGGGCACAATTTAAAAGTTTGCTCCCCCCTGAACAGCTTGAGTCATGCCCCCCCTCACAGTCAGCAGCCCTTCCCTGTAGCTCCCAGCTGTTTGCTGCTGCCTCTCCCCATGGCTGCAGCTTGCAGCTCACCAGCTTCAGGAGCTGCTGCACAGGGAGGGAGCCTAGCCAGCAAACCCTGGCAAAAATCTGGTGGGCACATGACCCTGTGTGGGAGGAGACAGAGGGACCTGTAAGCAGAGCAGAAGGACAAGACAGAGCAAGAAGCAATGGGCTGAAGTTGCAGTGGGGGAGGTCTAGGTTGGATATTAGGAAACACTATTTCACTAGGAGTGTGGTGAAGCACTGGAATGCGTTACCTAGGGAGATGGTGGAATCTCCATCCTTAGAGGTTTTTAAGGCCCGGCTTGACAAAGCCCTGGCTGGGATGATTTAGTTGGGAATTGGTCCTGCTTTGAGCAGGGGATTGGACTAGATGACCTCCTGAGGTCTCTTCCAACCCTAATATTCTATGATTCTAAGGAGAGTGAGCTCAGCAGGCTCTGCTGTTGGCCCCCAGGCAGGAAGACTCAGAGTTTTAGTTGGGACAGAAAAGAACCTGGGGACTGTATTGCAGGCCAGAGAACCTGCCCCAGGGTCCCTGCAGCCGAGTGAGTCCCCTCTGGGAGCTTCCAGAATCCCCAGAGGATGTAAAGGGAGGTGGCGTAGGAGTGAAGGAGGCTGCGGGGGACTGAGAGATACCAACCCCAGCCAGTCCAATCTCCCTCTGAACCTGACTACATGCAGATGTGCAGCGAACCGGTACCCGATCGCCCAGCATCCAGCTCTCTCCTCACACTATCCCTCTCTGGGGGGAAGCTGGAGGGAGAGCCTCTTTCTCTGGCTCCAACTCTAATTGTTCAGCTGCACCTAAGGCTTCTAAGGCCTCTGCAGCCGCTGGGAAGCACAGCAGGCTGTGCATGGACCTGATCTCCGCAGCGGGGCCCAGGGCATGGAGCAGGAGCTGAGCAACTGCTCAGCCCCTGCCTCATGCCAAGGCACCTGGCGCTGCTTCACCCCTCATGGACACTAGCCAGGTAGCAAGGCGGAGCTGCCCAGCAGGCAGAATGTGGAAGGATTGCGGGGCATGTTCTGGCTGGTCCTGAAAGGGAGCCATCCTTCCCCCTACTGAGAGCTGTGATCACATTAACTGCAGACCACCTATGTGTGTAATTAACTGCTGGGTAAGCATGGGAGAATCAGCAGTATGCTGTAATTGGAGCCTCTAATCAAAGGTTTAATCAGACACCCTGGGCATGGCAAGATACACAGTTATTAATCTCTGAACTACTTGGTAACCTCAAGCATAATTCCCAATTAATCAGCGGGCGCCTGACATTGCTGGATACTTCCCCAGTGTCTGTTAGCTGCTGGAGCAGACATGAGGAGGCAGGGACACCAGAGACACAACTGCCCAGATCCGCTGTTCTAGGCCTGCGACGGAGTCCTGGCTAGAACATTCTGGTGTCTGTATTGCAGGGAGTCTCCCCACGTGACCTTCCCTTCCTCCCCCACAGCTCCCTGGGGAGGGGAGGGGGGTTGCCTGGGCTCTTCTCTGCACACAGCCAGGCTTCAGCCCAGTCTGACCCCGCTGCCGGGGCCTGCCCCCCCCTGGATTCTGCTCCTTGGGCTGCCTGGCCATGCTGTCCCCTTGGCTTGGAGCTCAACCTCCCCACAGATGGCAGGGTGCTCTCTGTGACCAGGGCCGGCTCCAGCATTTTTGCCGCCCCAAGCGGCCAAAAAAAAAAAAAAAAAAAAAGCTGCGATTGGCGGCACTTCAGTGGCAGTTCTACCGCTGCCGCTTCATTCTATTCTTCGGTGGCAATTCGGTGGCATGTCCTTCCCTCTGAGAGGGACTGAGGGACCCGCTGCTGAATTGCCGCCGAAGAGCTGGACGTGCCGCCCCATTCCGTTGGCCACCCCAAGCACCTGCTTGGTGCGCTGGTGCCTGGAGCAGACCCTGTCTGTGACACCTACTGGGGGCCAGGGGAAGCAGGAGCAGCATCTAGAAGTGGTAAGGAGGCTGCAGGGTGCTGGGGGAGTGTTATAGGGGCTGTTGCGTGCAGTGCCCTTTGCCTTCAACCCCCAGGCCTGTGCGCTGTGATGGACTAACCTGGAGGGGATGAAGATGTGGCTGGCTCTTTGTCTGGGGGTGAGGGGCTTAGTCTGCAGGCCAGCCCCTGGTGGTAGAAGGTGCTGCTCCCCACAGGTGCTGTGTGCGTGTGAGCAGGAGCCAGCATGACCCTGCGCTGCCTTGGCATCGGATGCCCTCCGCTAAGGGCCAGTGCATTGCCAAGGTCCTTTGCACATCCCCATCCCCTCCATCTGCCCTGGATGGAGCCCGGGCCACTTGCTCTCCACTCCTTGCCTTATTTCAGCAGCGAGAGCATTGAATCTAGAAGGACCCCGCACCCAAGGAGTCCGTGGTGACAATGGGGAGAGGGGCGGACTGGAAACAGCTGGAGGCTGCACTCCCATAGACCATGACAAGCTGAAACAGGATGGCCGGGGCAACCCCCACCTCCAAGTGCCAGGCTGGCCGGACAGGGCTGGTGCCAGCTATGGCCTGGAGGGAGATGGAGTCACTGGTGGCTCTCGAGGAGACGTTGGATCATTCTCATCCCCGGAGCTCCGCCCACACTCACAGGCACTTTCTAAGGGGCATGGATTATTCACCATTAGTATGGTAGCCCCAAGTCCCCAGTCAGGAATCAGGCCCCTGTGTGCTCGGAGCTGTACAGACAAGTAACTGCCAGTGGGAGTGGGGGGCAGTGGGTGAGTGGAGGGGCTGGAAGGAGTGGTGTGGGAGGAGTCTCAAGGATCGTGAGGGGAACGATGCCCCAATGAGGTGGGATTGTGGGGGTGCATCCCGCTCTCCCCCACTCTGAGCGGCTAGGATCCCTCTCCCCAGTGGGCCCTGGGTAGAAACCTGAGATCTTGTGGCTGCAGGCCTTGACCTTCCTCTTTGTCCCCACCATCAGCAGCATGGCAGCACCCAGCAGGAGATGCCCATCCCTCGCTCCCTGGTGGGCCCCTGCTGTCCCCACTCACAGAGAAGTTGCCCACCCCCCTTCCAACAGCCAGCAGGAGGTGCCCAGAGGCTGTGGAAGCTCTGACCTAGGGTGGAGCAGGGAGTGCTCCCGCCAAGAGGCCCGTCCCCCTCCATCACCTTGCTGCCAGCCCATGGGCTTGACCACTGATCCAGGCCTCTCTCCGGACAGTGTGGCTCTGCCTGCTGGACCAGGCAGGCTGGATGGGAGCACCATGTGCCCAGCGGACAGGGACACGTTTGATTGTGCCAACATCCGCCAGGGTGGGATGGGGCCACACGGATCTTTGGCAGCTCTGCAGCGTGAACCTTGTCACCAGCCCTGGCCCAGCAGCTGGGGGCTTGCTGGGAAGCCCCTCCTAGGAGATGGGGCCAGTTCAGCCCAGAGGTGACTCACCATCCGGCATGTGGGCATCTCTGGGTGTTCCAAATAACCATGGCAACCACCAGGCAATCAGCAGTAATTGCAGCTGCAATCATCATGGCAACTGGGAAAAACAAACTGAATTAGCTCCCATTTTAGGTAGCGAAATTGGCCCTCCTGGCCTTGCCAAGCCTGCCTGCTGGAGGGGGGTGGGGTGACAGGTGCCCCATGTCCTCAGGGATGGTACTGTGAATTGAGCCCCTGACCCCCAGGGATCTCCATGTGCAGAGGGAGAGACCAGGGCTTGAGCAGCTATGGTTATCCAATAACCCAGCCTGGGGAAAGAAGGGGGGCTAGCCAAGCCAGCGGTATAAGACAGGATGGGAAGTGTGTTCTGGGGCGGGGGGAGTGGGGAGTATACAGCAGGATGGCCAGCATGTTCAGAGTGGGAGGGGGGAGCTGGAGAGTAAAGGGCACCATGGGCAGTGTGTTCCGGGGGAGAGGAGCCTAGGGGTATAGGGCACGATGGGCAGTGTGTTCCATGGGGGTGGGGGGAGCAGGGGGCGTAGGGCATGATGGGCAGTGTGTTCTGGGGGAAGGGGGAAGCCCAGGGTATAGGGCATGATGGGAAGTGTGTTCTGGGGGGGAGGAGGGAGCGGGGGAGGTATAGGGCATGATGGGAAGTGTGTTCTGGTGGGAGAGGGTGGAGCTGGGGGTATAGGGCACGATGGGCAGTGTGCTCCAGGGGCGGGAGGGGAGCCGGGGATACAGGGCAAGATGGGAATTAAGTTCGGGGGAGGAGCAGAAGCCGGGGGGTATATAGCATGATGGACAGTGTGTTCTGGGGAGAAAGGGAGAACTGGGGATATAGGGTACGATGGGCAGTGTGTTCTGGGGAGGTGGGAGGGAGGGTATAGTGCATGATTGGCAGTGTGTTGCAAGGGGGAGCTGGGGATATAGGGCAGTGTCACGGACTCACAGGTTGTGCCCACTCTTGGCCCCATACGGTCCCTGGGGGGAACCCCCTTCAGTGTTACCGCCCTTCTTGGGGGTCCACTTTTTCTCAGGGGTTAAGCCTCTCCACCTCCTGGGACTGCACCGCTCTGAGCCTTAGCACACCTGTCTCTAGCCGTGGGCTCCCTCGGGGAGTCCACTTGCTCTGGACCCCTGGGGCCTCCACACCCAGAGGGAATAATGCATCCCTGTTCTCTAGACCAGAGTGACTCTCAGCTAGCATAAAACAGGAGGGTTTATTGAGCATCTGAACACAGCACAGGAAACTCTCAGGCCTGGCCTCCCTCAGCACTGTACAACTAGAATCCCAGAATATCAGAGTTGGAAGAAACCTCAGGAGGTCATCTAGTCTAACCTGCTGCTCAAAGCAGAACCAATCCCCAGACAAATTTTTGCCCCAAACCACCCCCCTCAAGGATTGAACTCACAACTCTAGGTTTAGGAGGCTAATGCTCAAACCACTGAGCTATCCCTCCCCACTAAGTCTCTCCTGCATCCAGGTGGGCTCTGCCTGCTCTCTCTCTCCAGTCCCCAGGGCCGGCTCCAGGCACCAGCAGAGGAAGCACGTGCCTGGGGCGGCACATGCTAAGGGGCGGCATTCCGTCCATTCTCAGGGTAGCACAGTCGGGGCTTTTTTTTTTTGCTTGGGGCAGCAAAAATGGTAGAGCCGGCCCTGCCAGTCCTGAGCTCCCTTCCACCCCGCTTTCCAGCTGGGCATCTGATATCACCTGCCACCAAGCCCCGCCTCTGTCCATTGTCTTCTACCCAGGTAAACAGGGTCGCTTGGGCCTCCTCTCCTCTCAGCTGTCCTTTGTACCCCTCTGGATGGAACCGGTTGGTCAGGTCACCGGGGTCCTCTCTTAGCAGCCCATTGTTCTCCCACTGGCCAGAATTGGCTGTGACTCCTGAGTTGGGCCTCCCAGTCACCAGATCACCAGTCACTGGGGTATCCATTCTCCAGGCCATTGGCCGGGGTCCCAAGTTCCATCCTGGTCCTCTGTAACAACAAACTCCTTCTCTCATCACCTCGTTAACCCAGGGAAACAGTGTCTCACCCCTCTGCATGCAAAGCATTGAAAAAAAACAAGGAAAAAACAAAAAAAACACCCCACTTCGTAACATCTCTCCCCCCTTTAAGTCTGAACCGAGTGGGGTCACTTACCCAGTGACCTGGGGAAGTTCAGGGCCCCTGCCCCGTGATAAAGCATCGGCTATAACATTGGCACTCCCCCTCACATGGACCACCTCCATGTCATAATCCTGGAGGAGCAGGCTCCATCTCAGGAGGTTGGCCTTAGCCCCTTTCATTTGGTGCAGCCACGTCTTGGCGAATGGTCAGTGTACACAGTGAGGCACCGCCCAAATAGATATGGCTGCAGCTTTTTAAGGGCCCACACTATGGCCAGGCATTTCTTCTCTGTGGCCACATAGCGCTGCTCCCGGGGCAGCAACTTCTTGCTCAGGTACACAACGGGGTATCTCTCCCCCCTTAGTATCAGTTTGCATCAGCACCGCACCCAGCCTGGTCGCTGAGGCCTTGGTGAAAACCAGAAAGGGTTTGTTAAAATCTGGGTTTACCAGCACCAGGCTTTGGATGCAGGGGCAGCTCTATGTATTTTGCCGCCCCAAGCATGGCAGTCAGGTGGCTTTTGGCGGCACGCCATACCTGCCATCGAATTGCCGCCGAAACCGCGGGACCAGCAGACCTCCCACAGGCACACCGCCGAAGGCAGCCTGACTGCCGTCCTCACAGCAACCGGCAGGCCGCCCCCAATGGCTTGCCGCCCCAGGCATGCGCTTTGTGCGCTGGTGCCTGGAGCCACCCCTATTTGGATGAGTGTCTCCTTCAGAGCACAGAGAGCCCTCTGGCACTGCTTGGTCCAGACCACCTTGTCCAGCTTTTCTTTCCTACAAAGCTCTGTGAGGGGAGCTGCTAGGGATCTAAAGTGTGGCACAATCCTCTGGTAGTACCCTTGCATCCGAATGAAAGCCTGGACCTGCTTCTTAGTCTGGGGAACGGGCCAATCCTTGATTGCTTTCACTTTGGCTGGCTCCAGCTTCAGGTGGCCACTCCCCACCTTTTGGACCATGTATGACACCTCTGCACTTTCAGATTTTATGGTCAGTCCTGCATCCTGGAGTGATCCAGCACCCTCTTCACAGGACACATGTTCTTCCCAAGTCTGGCTAAAGACAGATTGCAGGTCCTGTGACTCCTGCCAGAGAGTGCTTTGAGAGGAGTTTGGACTAGATGACCTCTTGAGGTCTCTTCCAACCCTAATATTCTATGATTCTATGATTCTATAAAGGTCCGGGATAAGTGTAAAGCAGCTCTGAATGCCCGGGATAAGTGTAAAGCAGCTCTGAGACCTTTGCCCATCATAGAGGAGCCTTTTGATGTATATATCAATATACATTAGAGCAAAATCCTCCATCCCCCTTAGTAACTGGTCCGCCAGGCGCTGGAAGGTGGCAGGTGCCCCCTTGAGGCCAAAAGGCAGGACCAGGAACTTGTAGAGCCCTGTTGGGGTGGTGAAGGCAGACTTAGCCCTGGCCTCTGGGTCCAAAGGCACCTGCCAGTAGCCTTTGGTGAGATCCATGGTAGTGAGGTACCGGGTGCCCTCCAACTTGTCTAGGTTCTCATCAGTCCTAGGCATGGGGTAGACATCGGACACGGTGATGGCATTGAGCTTCCGATTGTCCATACAGAAGCGGATCTACCCGTCCTTCTTGGGGACCAGCACCATGGGAGAGGCCCAGGGACTGGAGGACTGCTGGATCACCCCTAAAGCCAGCATGTCTCCGACCTCTCTCTCCAGGTCCTGGGCTGTTTTCCCAGTGACCCTGAATGGGGAACACCTGATGGGAAGGTTGACTCCCATCTCCACCCGGTGAACAGCCAGGTTAGTGAGCCCAGGCCAGTTGGAGAACAGCTACCAGTATGAATGCAGCACCTCTGATCTCAGCCTGCTGGGCAGGGATTAGCTTGTCTGAGAAGGGAATTGATTCCAGCAAGGGATCAGTACGCCGCCTCAGGGAGGAGTTCCACCAGGGGATCCTCTCCCTTCTCCTCCCAATGCCCCCACACAGCCAGCACCAACTTCTCCCTGTCCCAGTATGGCTTCATCATGTTGACATGGTACACCTGGTGGCTGTGTTCCCAGTTCGACATTTCCACTACATAGTTCACCTTGTTTACTTGTCTAATGACCTTGAAGGGGCCACCCCAGGCAGCTTGCAGCTTGTTCTTCCTCATGGGGATGAGAAGCATCATCACCTCATCCCCAGTAGCATAGGAGCAGGCACGTGCTGAGTGGTCATACCAGACCTTCTGCTTCCTCTGTGCCCTGGCTAGGTTTCCCCTGGCCAAACCCATGAGCTCTGCGAGCTTTTCCCACAGGTGGGGTAAATACTTGTCCCAGTCCTGCAGGTGCTGGTCCATAAATGTTTTCAGCATAATCTTTAGGGTCCCATTGAACCTCTCCACCAGCCCTTTGGACTGAGTGTGATATGCCAAGGCCCAGGTGTGGCGTACCCTACACTTTTCCCACAAGCACTGGAGCAGGGTTGACATGAAGTTGGACCCATGGTCTGTAAGGGCCTCCTTGGGGAACCCCACTCTGCTGAAAATGGTCAGCAGCGCATCTGCCACGGTGTCTGCCTCGATAGAGTACAATGCCACCGCCTCGGGGTAGCGCATAGTGAAATCTACCACCACCAGAATGTATTTCTTCCCTGACCATGTTGCCCTACTGAGGGACCCCACTATGTCCATAGCCACCTTCTGGAAAGGCTCCTCTATGATGGGCAAAGGTCTCAGAGCTGTTTTACACTTATCCCGGGCATTCAGAGCTGCTTTACACTTATCCTGGCCATTCAGAGCTGCTTTACACTTATCCCGGACGTTTATAGAATCATAGAATTATAGAATATTAGGGTTAGAAGAGACCTGAAGAGGTCATCTAGTCCAATCTCCTGCTCAAAGCACTCTCTGGCAGGAGTCACAGGACCTGTAATACTGTTGGACAGCGTCAAAGACCCTGGGCCAATAAAAGTTCTGCAGCAGCCTCTGTCTGGTGCGCCGGAGGCCCTGATGCCCTGAAAGGGGACTATCGTGGGCCAAGTACAACAGTCTGCGGTGGTACCTCTGGGGGACCACCAACTGCCTTCTGGCCTTCCAAGGTTCAGTTTGCCCCGAACCAGCCCATTCCCGGTACAGGAATCCCTTCTCCCACAGGAATGTCTCCCGGCGGTCCTTCCCCTGGGATTGTGTACCGCTCTGGCCAGCAAGAGCCCTCAGATTCTCTAAGGAGGAATCCTCCTGCAGCTACTTCTGGAATTCAGCTGCTGAGTTTGACGCTACAGGCCTGGTTGGCAGTGCCCCTCAGTTTCCCCACCTTGGGACAGAGGCTCCGGCCCAGCTCTGTCGAGTCCCACCCTCGGTGCTTCGCTCCCCTCCCCCCTTCAGGAGGTCCTGCGTCCCTTGCTGGCTCTGGCTCCGGGTAAGGACCAGGGCGCTCTGAGTGCCATCCGGCCAGTTCTCCAAGTCATTACCCATTAGCACCTTGGTAGGCAGGTGATTGTGCACCCCAACCTCCTTAGCCCCCCATTTCAGGTGTATCCTCGCTACAGGCACCTTGACGGGGGGGGGGAGCAAGCACTCCCCTCAGGGTCATTTATGCATTGGGCACTAGCTGGTCTGGGTCCACCACCTTAGGCCCTGGACCCCTGGACTGGCGGTACCCCCTCTCGGTGGGCTTCCACCCAGTTGACACCCTGCAGGATCTGCTTGGCTGCCATTTCCTTCATCTTCAGGCATTTTGCCACCTTTGGCCACAGTAATTACATTTCAGGTCACTCAAGTCCCACGAGGTGGGTTGGCCCACCCCGGCATTCATGGGCACCCCTGAGTTGTGCTTCCTGGAGTCCCACCTTTGAGAGGTCTCTGGGTAACTCCCCTTCTGAGTCCCTATACAAGAGTTGGCCGGGGCTCAACCCGCTCCGTGGTGGCGGGGAGCCACACCGACTCACTACCCCTTGGGACTGGGGCATTTTGTCCGGCGGCACGATCTTCCCTGGCAGCCCTTGCAGTCCTGAAAAGTACAATAGGCCCGGCCCTGGCTCAGGGCGGGCACCAACGTTATCCGGGCTCAGACCCTCAGTTAGGGCTGAGCAACGGTCAGCAAAGTATACAAGCTCAGACCCTAGGTCAGGGCTGAGCACCAGCGAACACAGTATATAAGCTCAGGCCCTAGGTCGGGGCTGAGCAACAGGAATACGCCTAAGCCTCACAGGCCTGGGGAGGGGGAGACTGCCACCCACGGGTTGAGTGGCAGGGGGGACGCAGGCCCTCCCACTCCACTGCGTCCCAGCCTGGGGCCCTAGCAGCGGCAGAAGACCCGCTGCTTTGTCAGTGGGGATCCTGGCTGCAACACACTGACATAGGCTCCGATAGTGCTGCAGCCAGACTGGGGTCGGCTGCCTCCGGGCTACTTCCACACTCCCCCTCGGGGCCTATCTGGGTGCTGGCGTCGGCCTCGGGGAGATCCTGGACCATGGGTTCATCCGGCCAGGGATCATTTGGCAGGTCCGGTAGTTCCTCCGGATAGGAGGCGCAGGGCAGGCCCGGTGGCTCCTCTGGGTAATAGGCGCAGGGCAGGCCCGGCGGCTCCTCTGGGTAGCGGGCACAGGGCAGGCCCGGCGGCTCCTGGCGGCCGTCCTGAGCTGTGGAGGTTTCCCAGCCCCAAGCTAGGCTGGGGACGTCTGGTCTCTCTGGCTGCTGGGGCCTGACTGAGCTCTGAGGCTTTATACTTCCGGGTCGCCGCCTGACCCTCTGAGGGGCAGGCTCAGAATTCCCTAGCTCCACCCACTCCGGCCTCCTGATGGGCTCAACCCCCTCCGGGGTGGCGGGGAGCCACACCGACTCACTACACACACACACCCCTCAAGTCTGGTTCCTGGTCTTCGGGGCCTGACCCGTCTGTCCCCCCTAGGCGGGACAGGAAATCTGCATTGGCATGGTCCTTACCAGCCCTATGCTGGATGGTAAAAGTGTAGGGTTGCAAGGCCAGATACCACCGCAATAATCTGTCATTGTTGTTTTTCATCCTCATCAACCATCAGAGGGGGGCATGGTCCGTGACGAACGTGAACGGCGCGCCCAGGAGGTAATATCGTAGGGCGTCACAGGCCCATTTGATGGCGAGTGCCTCTTTCTCGACCACGGCGTAGTTCTTTTTTCGAGGGAACAACTTTCGGCTCAGGTATAGAACCGGGTGGTCTGCTCCATCAATCTCTTGGGATAGGACGGCCCCCAGCCCAACCTCTGAGGCATCCGTCTGCAGGATGAATCCCTGGTGAAAGTCTGGGCTGTATAGGACCGGCTCCTGGCAAAGACACGTCTGGAGTGTCCGGAAAGCGTTTTCACAGTCCGGGGACCACCGCACCTGCCAGGGGCTGTTCTTTGTCAACAGTCCGGTTAAGGGAGCCGTGATGGATGCAAATTGGGGAATGAATCATCGATAATACCCGACGAGTCCTAGGAATTGTCGGACTTGCCGTTTCGTGGTGGGGGTCAGGCAAGCTGCCAGGGCTTGTACTTTCCCGATGAGGGGCTTCACTCGTCCTCCCCCTATCGTGTACCCCAAGTATGTGGTCTCCTGCCATCTGATCCGGCACTTCTTCAGGTTGGCCGTCAGCCCCGCCTGTTGCAGGGTTCTCAGGACCGCCGCCACCCGCTCCAGGTGGTCTTCCCAGTGCCGAATATAGATCACAACGTCATCCAGATAAGCTGCCGCATAGTCTTGGTGGGGCCGGAGGAGGTGATCCATTAGCCCCTGGAACATCGCCGGGGCCCCATGGAGGCCAAAGGGCATCCGGGTGAACTGGTACAGGTAGGCATAGCGAACGCGGTTTTTTCCTTAGATGGGTCGTCGAGCGGGATCTGTCAATACCCCTTACTGAGGCCAAGGGTGGTGATGAACTGGGCCTCGCCTAGCCAGCCCAGCAACTCATCCACCCATGGCATTGGATAGGCTTCGAAGAGTGAGATGGCATTCACCCGTCGGAAGTCTATACAAAAGCGTCGAGTGCCGTCAGGCTTGGATACCAGGACCACCGGGCTACGCCACTCACTCTGAGATGGCTCGATGACCCCCAAGGCCAGCATGGCCTGTACTTCTTCCTCCACTTCCTGGCGCATCCGGTACGGCAGTGGCCTGGTCGTTTCTTGGATTACCTTCCCTGGTTCAGTCTGGACCGAGTGATAGACCAGGGTCGTGTATCCGGGTAGGGCCGTGAAGGTTCCGGGGAACGCCTGTAGGAGACACTTGGTCTGCTGGCACTGCTCCTCTGTAAGAGTGTCGCCGAGCAGGGGAGCAGCGGGTTCCTCGGTCCGGCATGCATGGGGGCCGAGCTCCGGTTCTGGTGGGTAAGGATTAATCAGCAGGCCCTCTCGCTCCCGCCATGGCTTTTACAAGTTTACATGGTAGCGCTGCATCTGCTTGCGCCGGTTAGGCTGGCGGATCTCGTAGGTGACGGGCCTCACCTTCTGAGCTACCTCGTAGGGCCCCTGCCAATGGGCCAGTAGCTTAGACTCGCTCGAGGGCAGGAGGAGCAGGACCCGATCACCGGGTTCAAAGTCACGTACCTGCGCCTCCCGGTTATAAGTCCATTCCTGCCTGGCCTGGGCGGCCTTTAGGTTTTCACGGGCCAGGGCCCCAGCCTGAGCAAAGTGCTCCCGAAGCTGCAGGACATATTGCAAGAGGCCCTGGCTTGGAGAGGTGGACTGCTCCCAGGTTTCTCGCATTAAGTCCAACAGGCCTCGTGGACGGCGCCCGTACAACAGTTCAAACTGGGAGAACTTGGTGGACGACTGGGGTACCTCGCGGATGGCTAGCAGCAGGGGAGGGAGCAACTGGTCCCACCACCGCAGCTCTTCCGGGGGAAACTTTCGCAGCATGTCTTTGAGGGTCCGGTTAAACCGTTCTACCAACCCGTCTGTCTGCGGATGGTAGACGGAGGTCCATAACTGTTTGACCCCCAGGAGCTTGCAGACCTGCTGCAACAAGCGGGAGGTGAAATTTGTGCCTTGATCCATGAGGATCTCACGGGGCAAACCCACCCGAGCGAAGACCTTCACCAATTCTCCGGCGATGGTCTGTGCCGTGGTGCTCCGCAATGGGATGGCCTTGGGGAAACGGGTGGCATAGTCCACGATGACCAGGACATACTGGAAGCCCGACGCACTTTTTGGGAGGGGGCCCACCAGGTCCATGGCCATCCGTTCAAAGGGGGTTTCCATTATAGGCATGGGGACCAGGGGTGCCCTGGGTACACATTGCGTAGCCGCTACCTGGCACTCTGGACAGGAGCTGCAATAGTTCCTCACCTTCTGGTGAACACCGGGCCAGAAGAACTGCGTTAGAATCCGGGCAAGGGTCTTCTCCTGGCCCAAATGTCCAGCAGCTGGGATGTCATGTGCCAGCTTCATCACGGCGTGGCGGTGACACCACGGTACCAGCAACTGCGTTTAAGGCTCCTTTGTACGGGAGTCATGGTCCACTCGGTAAAGACGGTCCCGGTGTAGTTCGAAATGGGGCCACTGGGTCGCACGTTGGGGGTCGATGATGGTCCCATCGACTGCCGCTAGTTGTTCATAGGCCCCGCGAAGGGTGGGGTCCGCTCTCTGGTCACGGCAGAAATCGGTGTGGAGGCGGGGCTCAACCTCGGGCTCAGGCCGGGGTTTGTCGGCTTCTCCAGTTCCTGCTTTGGGTTCTGGGGTCCCGGGGTCCTCCTCTGGTAGGGTCCCATGGGACTCTCCCTCCAAGGCCGGGGTTGACCGGAGGATCTCCTGAAAGGCGGGCCAATCCCGCCCCAGGATCACCGGGTACGCCAGTCAAGGGGGCCAAGCCAACAACTATTCGGCGGGTGACGCCAGCCACTGTTAACCGGACCCAGGCACTGGGGTACGGCTGGACATCCCCATGGATGCACTGCAGGTGTAGTGTCCCCAAGTGGGGGTCCGCCTGGGGTCCCAAAGCCTGGCGAACCAGTGTCTGGCCGCAGCCTGAGTCGATCAGGGCCTGGGTGGAGTGGTCATCGACAAGTACCGGGACCGTTATCTTGGGAGCCTGTGTAAGCCGGGCCCTGGCGTCCCCTGCACAGACCTGACCGAAACTACAGTCCATGTCCGTGCAGTCCCGATGCAAGTGACCCGACTTCCCACAACGGAAGCAGGGCCTGAGTTCAGGGCGACCTCCACGGGAGGGGCTCCCCTCAGACTCCTAGGGGGACTCCGGGGAATCCTCACGACACTCGGCCCTGGGGTGAACGGTCCAGGCCGAGGGGGAGGTTCCGGGCATCTGAGCTGAGGTCCCGGGCGGGTTTCTTGCCCGCGGCCCAGGTTCCGCGGACTGGTCGGGGCATCCCCTCGTTGTTCTGTATGCGGGCATTCCGGCCCGGGGTTCTGAGCTCGGAGGGTGGGTCCCACGGGGGATTCGGCCGCGAGGAAGTCTTTCATTAGCGCGACGGCTGCAGCTAATGTCGCCGGCCGATGGTGCAGCACCCAGGCCCGTCCTCGTGTCGGGAGGATGTGGACAAACTGCTCGACGATAACTTGTTCTGTAACCTCCTCCGCTGTCCTCATTTCAGGCTGTAGCCACCGCCTGCACGTCTCTTTTAGGGCTTGGGCTACCAGCTTGGGTCTGGTGCCCGCCGGGTACGTCTGGCTCCGGAACCGCTGCCGAAATGTCTCTGGGCTGATGTCTAAGGCGTCCAAAATCGCGGCCTTCACCCAGCTGTACTCCCTTGCATCTTCCGTAGCCAGCCCCCTGTAGGCCGTCTGGGCGGTCCCGGTTAGGTAGGGGGCCAGAAGGGTGGCCCATTGGGCCTGGGGCCACCCCCGCGACCAGTGCCACCCGTTCGAATGTTAGCAAGAACGCCTCAGGGTCATCGTCAGGGCCCATCTTGGTCAGCCGCACCAGGACAGCGGAGCGGGGTGACCCCGCCCCGTCTCCTGGCTGCAGGTCTACGGGGCGTGGCATTGTGGTCACAAGTTGCTGCAGCTGGTCTCCTATCTGTTGAATGAGCTGCTTCTGCTGTTGGAGTTGAGCGGCATGGTGCTGCTGCTGAAATTGGGCAGCGGCCTGCTGTTGTTGATACTCCAGCTGGGCAGCTGCCTGCTGCTGCTGCTGCTGCACGTGGGCGGCCTGCTGTCACTCTTGACTGTCAGCCAGCAATTGAAACAGTCGCTCCATTTCCATGACTCTCTTGGGGAGGCTCTTCCCCTCAGGCCCTTCTCACAGGGCCAAGGGATCGAAGGTCCCCACTTCTGGTACCACGTGTACAAGAGTTGGCCGGGGCTCGACCCACTCCGGGGCGGCAGGGAGCCACACCGACTCACTACCCCCTGGGACTGGGGCACTTTGTCCGGTGGCACGATATTCCCCGGCAGCCCTTGCAGTCCTGAAAAGTACAATAGGCCCGGCCCTGGCTCAGGGCGGGCACCAACGTTATCCGGGCTCAGACCCTCAGTTAGGGCTGAGCAACGGTCAGCAAAGTATACAAGTTCAGGCCCTAGGTCAGGGCTGAGCACCAGCGAACACAGTATATAGGCTCAGGCCCTAGGTCAGGGCTGAGCAACAGGAATACGCCTAAGCCTCACAGGCCTGGGAAGGGGGAGACTGCCACCCATGGTGTTGGGGTCACTAGGCCTGCCTGAGCCAAAGTTCTTCCATGTTTAAACTCTGTCCTTCCAGGTTTAACTCTAATCGGCCTCAAAAACCAAGGACAGGAATTGGAATGTGTAAACAGCCAGTTATCAGTTACAAACCTCCCTCCCCTCATACCAGGTACCAAGCAATAATGATGAGGTTTGCATGTTTCTAGCTGGAGAAGGGGTAATAAACTAAGGGTAAACAGGACCAAATAACTGTTTAGAGGAGTGTTACTAACAAGCTAGATTTATAGCCCTAGAATGATTTAATTGCTTAAATGTATAAACATGCCTTCGATAGGGAGGGGAGGAGGAGTAGAGGGGGGGTGGTAGAGAGGGTGAGAGAGGGGGGGCTTAGTTGTAAAATGTATAAGAAGAGAGAAACTGGTTTTGCTGGTGTGCTTGATTTGAGACTTGCCTGTCTCCTTGCACCACTTTGAGATCTCAAATAAACTTTGATTGTTTCTCCACCCCAGTATGTTTATTGGCGCGAAGCACACCGGGCAACGAACCCCACTGTTGCTGTCCTTGGGCCTCTGTGCCGGCAACAGTCTTGGCATCCCTGGGTGGGCTCGAGGCTGAAATTTAGCCTTGCCCGGACCCCTCTCAGAGGTCGACGGATTGCAGCGACAAACGATGTCCAGCGCGCACCGGTGACTTCATCGGGGGCCTCGGCAGAGACGTGATTTGGTAGACCCCGGAGAGTACAACGGTGCAACGTGCTTGAGTACCGGAGAAGCAGCTGCGGGCGACGGTGCAGAACCGAACCCTTGGATAAGGTAGGAACAGTCTAGTGGGGACTTTACCTGTTTTGACCTGGGGACGCCCAGTGTCTCCCTAGAGTATGGGGCAGGGACAGAGTACTGCAGGCAGGGCAAGGTGTATGCCCTTAGAATGCATTCTGGTGAACTGGAAAGTGTTTTATGCCCTTAGAATGCATTCTGGTGAACTGGAAAGTGTTTGGATCGGATCCGTTGATTAAAAGTAAACTGAAAAGATTCTGTACAGTAGACTGGCCTCAATATCAGCTAGAGGACCAGGAAAGGTGGCCACCGGAGGGATCACTTAATTATAATACGATCCTTCAATTGCTTTTGTTTTGTCAGCGTACGGGTAAATGGAATGAACATATGTATGTACAGTTGTTTATATTGTTAAGAGAGAGATCAGATCTTTTGCAAAGGTGTAATTTGACTCCGACAGGTTCGGTAGTAACTATTGTTAGTCCTCAGAACCCTCCCCCCGGTTGTAATGGCAGAGTCAGTGTCCCCTTCGGCTCCAACACCCCCATCATATAAAGATAGGGTGCCTCAGGTCCCAGAGTTTGCCCCCTCAGTGGGATTCTATCCATTGATTACTGAGACTCGGATAGCCCGTACTGGAACAGAAAATCGCCCAGTCGCTACAATGCAGGTTTATACCCATGTGCCTTTTAACCCAGTGGACTTAGCAGCTTTTAAGGCACAGGCAGGGGAATTCTCTACGAATCCAAGCAAGTTTATCTTGGTCTTTGAAGGGTATCTGGCTAGCCATAAGCCTGATTGGGATGACTGTAATGTCCTTATGCGGACCCTGCTGTCTGAGGTGGAGCGTAATCAGGTTGTGTCTAAGGCACGGGAGGAGGCACAGCTTAGACATGAGGCAAACTACTAATGCAAACCCCGATGATCAGGCTACTGAGGCAATTATAAAGGGTATCTTTACCAGCCTTGTCGCCCCTGATATTAAAAGGAAACTGCAGAAAAAGGAGGATTTGATGGGCATGACAATGGCACAGATTCTGGAAACTGCAAACAGGGCTTACAGCCTTAGGAAGGGAGAAAAGGAAAAGAGGCAAGTGAAAATGATGGTTGCAGCAGTACAGGCTGGTGGCAGGGAAAAATTTCAGGAAGGTGGAAGGGGCCGGGGAATGAGAGGATGTGGATGTGGGCGCCCTGGCTCACAGGAAAGGTGTCTGGGTCGCAACCAGTGTGCCATATGCCGAAAGGAGGGACATTGGAAAAATGAGTGCCCCGAAAGGGAAGGTACCTCTATGATGGCAGCAGAGGATCAAGAATAGGGGTGTCAGGGGAGACGGACTATCCTGCCCCCGGAACCCCGAGTAAACATGTGGGTGGGAGATTTGGACATAGACTTTTTAATAAACTCTGGAGCTGCACGAACTGCTGTAAACCAACCCCTTCAGCTGCCTGTGGCAGATTCCCTCACTGTGGTGGGAGCCACAGGGAAAGGAACTAAGTGCCCAGTATATGCCCCAATGGAATGTGCTTTGGGAAACAGAACTCTATCTCACAAACTGGTTTACCTCCCCGATTGTTCAACGCCACTATTAGGACGGGACCTGCTTTGTCGCTTAGGGCCACCCTGCATTTCACTCAAGATGAAATAAGCCTCACCTTACCTCCAGAGAATGCCTGGATAATGACCCTTGCAATTGAGCCCTCAGCCATGCAAGCCCAGAATGGAGTCAGTGGGAGAAGCAGGTTTTTCCTCTGGTATGGGCATCAGGGATCCCAGGAAAGGCAGCCCATCATACCCCTCTTAATGTTCAGCTCTTGCCAGGAAAAGGTCCAGTGTGAATTAAGCAGTATCGGATCAAAAGGGAAGCCAGAGAGGGATTGCAGGAAACTATAGACCTGTTCCTAAAGTGCGGGGTACTTTGAGAATGCCAGTCAGCTTGGAACACTCCTATCTTGCCTGTACGAAAGCTCAATGGCACATACCGACTAGTCCAGGACCTGAGGGCAGTTAATGAATGGGTTAAGACTCTACACCCCCTTGTTCCAAATCCATATACATTGTTGGCCTCTACAGGGGGGCAGTACACCCATTTCTCAGTCCTGGATTTAAAGGATGCTTTCTTCATGATTCCGGTTGACCCCCAATCTCAGAAGATTTTCTCCTTCAAGTGGAAGGACAAAAGGAGGGTTAGAAAGCAGCTTTGCTGGACAGTGCTGGCCCAGGGATTTAAAAATTCCCCCACTCTGTTTGGCCAGGCCCTGGCTAGAGACTTGGAGGAGTGGGACAATGAGGACAAAGTCCTCCTCCTGCAATATGTGGATGACTTGTTAATTGCTGCTGTGGGTCTAACCTCTTGCCTTAAGGCCACTGTGAGCCTCCTGAACTTTGTTGGACTCCGAGGATATTGAGTAGCACAGAGTAAGGCTCAGATTGCTCCCCCAGTGGATGGAATCTGACAACGGAACACACTTCATATCCCAAGTCGTTCAGAAGATATCGGATGCCCTACAGATCCCCTGGAAGCTTCACACGCCATGGCGACCGCAGGCCAGTGGGGTAGTGGAGCATACAAATCAGACACTTAAGCGGCACCTCTCAAAGGTTTGCCAAGAGGCTTCCCTTAAGTGGCCTGATGCTTTGCCCCTTGTTTTGCTCCGCATTCACGCTCTCCCTAAGGGCAGGTTAGGGCTCAGTCCCTTCGAGATTATGTTTGGAAGGGCATGGCTTATGAATGGTACACCGGTTCTGGCAGGGGAGTGGGAGGTAGGCTTTGGTTTCTTATCTCAAGTACATGTGCTCTCTGTCTGCTGTTCTTTGTTCTCTCCACAGGTATACCAAAGATTTGCAGCCTCTCCCGCTGGATGCCCCGATCCACTCCTTGCAGCCAGGCGATTCCGTACTCGTTCAGACCTGGAAGGACGAGCCTCTCCAAGAGAAGTGGAAGGGACCCCACACCATCCTGCTGGTCTCCCATACAGCAGCAAAGGTTGAGGGACACAAAAACTGGATTCATCACTCTCCTCTGAAAGCAGTGCCTGCTCCTGAACGGTGGACCGTCCAGCCTGCAGAGAAGACTGCCAGCGACGATCTGGGACTTAAGCTGTTATTCAGATGACAATAGTGTCTGCTGGGAATGCCCTGTGATCTCTTTTGACAGTCGCAGCGCACTCCCCGCGAGACCTCTGAGCATTGGTTGTGTTTATTTTCACAGGACCGGCCTAACCTGGTGGCCTGGTCCCTTTTGTTTTTAATCTGCTTACTATTGATAATTGTTATTTTGTGGGTATTTAGGGAATTGTGATTGTTAGGCCCTAGGGTCACCTGCCCAATATGAGTTCAGATCCAGGATCTGCCACAGTGGTGCTCTTTGCCAAAGGGACACTCCTCTTGTTAACTCCCATTTCCCCCCCCCTCCCCCCCAGGTACATGCGGTATGGAAAGGAATCTCTACTAACTTAGAGACAAACACATGAGAGTCCCTGAAGATTTGCTTTGCCCAAGAGTTTAACCTCTCTAACTGCTGGGTATGCTCCCAAATCCCACACCATGCTGCAGGGTTACCCTGGAGGATAGTTCCCCAGAATTGGTCAGATATCTGTTGGGGATGGTTCAGTAGGGGGAAAAATGCCTCGGGTACCCCCTTGTCGCAGAACTGTACCATTGAGTTCCAGTATGTGTTAAGGGACGACCCCTGGAAGCCGCAGGCCAACTCAACGTATATCCCTTCCCCTATTAGGTTGCGGACAGTGGCCCCTGGGTTAGTGTGCTATCGACAGTTCAAGTCCAGCAATCACAACTGTTTTGCTGGGAATAGCACCTGTCAGTATTATTTATCCCCTGACAGTGATGCTTCCATCCCTGTCTATGTTAACAGCAAATCTGACTCTACCGCCCGGTTCGGATCGTTTAGTGACACCCAAACAAACAGGTGGAGTAGCGGTTATAATGGCTTGGTAGGGAATGGCCACTCCTTTTATATTTGCGGTACCTCTGCCTATAAGTGGCTATCGCATCGGTGGTATGGAAGCTGCTATCTAGGATATCTTGCCCCTCCCCTTCGTGTCCTCCCTAAACTGCCCCACGTTGGGCGCCAGGCAGCGTAGATCTTTGTATGCCACCCCAGAGCCCATTACAGAAGGAGACAGATTGGGTATGATCTTTCTCCCATCCTATGGGGTAGGACGACTGGCTCAATTTTATCGTAGGCTCTCTGTGTTTCTCACCAAGTATGCCACTGAGACCTTGGCCATAGAGAAAAGCCTTAACTCAGAGCTTTACCAGCCCCGGTTGCTGTCCCTGCAAAATAGACAGGCCTTAGATTATGTTTTAGCCTCCCAGGGCGGAGTGTGTGTCCTTATTGGGAGTGAATGTTGTACTTATGTCCCAAAAAACTCACAGGACATTAACAAGCATGTCCTGTCAGCCGAACAGGCTTTTGAGCAGTGGAAGGCTCAGGAAAGGGAACCCACAGTTTTTGATTCCCTTTGGAGTTGGTTGCCCAACCTGGGAGGACTGGGAAATAGCCTTGTGCATCTCCTTCTCACAGGTGTGGTACTGTGCCTGGTCACGCTCCTCCTGATTGCTTGTTTTAAATTGCTCCTCCGTAAGTTTTGTGCCCCCCATTCCCCAGAAATCCCAGCATACCCTCTCATTGAGAACCCCAGCTCCATGGGACTCAATCGTATCTTGTCTACAGAATATGAGAAAACTCAGCCAAAAGTTTGTTGAGTATTCTCAAAGGAGGGAACTGTTGGGGTCACTAGGCCTGCCTGAGCCAAAGTTCTTCCATGTTTAAACTCTGTCCTTCCAGGTTTAACTCTAATCGGCCTCAAAAACCAAGGACAGGAATTGGAATGTGTAAACAGCCAGTTATCAGTTACAAACCTCCCTCCCCTCATACCAGGTACCAAGCAATAATGATGAGGTTTGCATGTTTCTAGCTGGAGAAGGGGTAGTAAACTAAGGGTAAACAGGACCAAATAACTGTTTAGAGGAGTATTGCTAACAAGCTAGATTTATAGCCCTAGAATGATTTAATTGCTTAAATGTATAAACATGCCTTCGGTAGGGAGAGGAGGAGGAGTAGAGGGAGGGTGGGAGAGAGGGGGAGAGAGGGGGGGCTTAGTTGTAAAATGTATAAGAAGAGAGAAACTGGTTTTGCTGGTGTGCTTGATTTGAGACTTGCCTGTCTCCTTGCACCACTTTGAGATCTCAAATAAACTTTGATTGTTTCTCCACCCCGGTATGTTTATTGGCGCGAAGCACACCGGGCAACGAACCCCACTATTGCTGTCCTCAGGCCTCTGTGCCGGCAACAACGGGTTGGGTGGCAGCGGGGATGCAGGCCCTCCCACTCCACTGCGTCCCACTGCGGGGCCTACCTGGGTGCTGGCGTCGGCCTCGGGGAGATCCTGGACCATGGGTTCGTCCGGCCAGGGATCATTTGGCAGGTCCGGCAGTTCCTCCGGATAGGAGGCGCAGGGCAGGCCCAGCGGCTCCTCTGGGTAGCGGGCGCAGGGCAGGCCCGGCGGCAACTCTGTGTAGCGGGCGCAGGGCAGGCCCGGCGGCTCCTGGCGGCTGTCCCGAGCCGCGGAGGTTTCCCAGCCCCGAGCTAGGCCAGGGACGTCTGGTCTCTCTGGTTGCTGGGGCCTGACTGAGCTCTGAGGGCCCGGCTTTTTACTTCCGGGTCGCCACCTGACCCTCTGAGGGGCGGGCTCAGAATTCCCTAGCTCCGCCCACTCCGGCCTCCGGATGGGCTCGACCCCCTCCGGGGCAGCATGGAGCCACACCGACTCACTACAGTCCCCAATGCGGGTCTCCCTCCTGCCCCCTATCTGCTGTCCACAAACTCATCCACCAGTGCACCCGCACTGCGCAGATCTTTAGGCTTCCGGTCCACTAACCACATCTTAAGGTCTGGAGGGCAGATGTCATGCAGCTGCTCCAACCCCACCAAGTTATACATGTCCTCTGCAGTAGTGGCCCCGTGCCCTTCCCCCACTTGCGGAGGTATTCCCCCAGCAAGTTGGCGTCCTCCTTGTAAGTGACAACTGAGGTCTTGTGTACACTTGCATCCGATGAAGTGGATTTTAGCCCATGAAAGCTTATGCTCAAATAAATTTGTTAGTCTCTAAGGTGCCACAAGTACACCTCGTTCTTTTTGCTGATACAGAGTAACACGGCAACTCTGAAACCTGTCAGCCTGGAATCATTTCCTGTACGCCTCGGTGGTCAGTTCAAACTTCAGTGGTAAAGCCTGTTTGAGCAGGTCACAGTACCCCATCTCAATACCATCTGTTTGGCTGAATGCCTCTATGGCCTTCAGACCCAGCAGGGGGGATCAGACAGCTGAGCCTGTCTGCGGGGTCAATCTGGTGCAGATCACAAGCCTTCTCAAAGGCTGTGAGGTAGGCCTCAATACCACCCCCCTCCTTAAACTGGGGCAGAAGTTTGGTGTCTAGATTCCCCACAAAACTGGCATCTCGGGGCCCTTCCCCACTTACCCCCCGGCAGGCCCTTTTGGCCTGCCTCTTCTCCAACTCCAACTCCTGCTTCCGCTGTTCTGCATGGTCCACCAGCCTCCACTCCTCCGTCTCCAGCTCCTTTGCTTTCAGCTCCAGCTCCAGTCTCTGCAGCTCCTCCAGGGAGAAACCTGATTGGGGTCGCCCCTATGCTGACTGAGGAGTCGGATCTGATAGACTCCCAGCTGCTACATGGACTGCCCCCACGGCTACTCCTCAGCAATCTGGGCTTCCCGGGAGCCCCCCTGGGATCTGGAGCCTGTTGCTCAAACTGGTCAATCTCTACAAGCTGAGCCATCAGCTCTTCCTTCGTGAGTCTCCCTACGCTCAGCCCTCTCTCCCTGCACAGATGTGCCAGGTCCCTCTTACAGAGCTGATTATAGGCCATTTCCGCACTGGTTTCTTCAATTCCCTCGTTTTATTGCTGGCAGCCACTCACTGCAAAGTGCCTGTGCTCACAGCCAACCGTCTACAGGGTGCATCCTCCAACCATCCTCTGCTACCACGGTGTCACGGACTCACAGGTTGTGCCCACTCTTGGCCCCGTATGGTCCCTTGGGGAGCCCCCTGTGACATTATTGGCATAAACTGTGAGCGTTGCAACCACTGTTATATATTTGCAGCAAATATTGTACAAAGGTTGTTTCTGACCTCTGGAGGGACTTTGCTACAAACTGAAGCTGTGAACAAAGGACTGAATGACCCATCCCAGACACTTGGTTTGAGCCTGCAGTTTATTCCATCACTGCTACAAAGCCTGAACCAAGAACTTTGCCATTACTGTATGTAATTGATTCCATTTAACCAATTTTAGCTCTCATCTATATCTTTTTCCTTTTATGAATAAACCTTTACATTTTAGATTCCAAAGGATTGGCAACAGCGTGATTTGTGGGTAAGATCTAACTGGGTAAGATCTGATTTGTATATCGAC
Source organism: Malaclemys terrapin pileata (assembly GCF_027887155.1). Classification (NCBI taxonomy): domain Eukaryota; kingdom Metazoa; phylum Chordata; order Testudines; family Emydidae; genus Malaclemys; species Malaclemys terrapin. The sequence goes on along the minus strand of NC_071511.1, from coordinate 51,110,106 downwards.
TTGGGTCTGGGGCTTGGTCCTTTGGGATCGGGAGAACCCTTTTTTCTTGTACTGGGGTATTGGTTTTCATAACCAGTCATCCCCATAATAAGTAGCACTGGTGGTGATACTGGGAAACTGGAGTGTCTAAGGGAATTGCTTGTGTGACTTATGGTGAGCCGATGGGGTAAAACCGAAGTCCTCTCTGTTTGGCTGGTTTGGTGTGCCTTTAGAGTAAAGGAACCCCAGCCTTGCGCTGTAACTGCCCTACTCTAAGCAATGTGTCCTGAATTGATACTCTCAGAAGTGTCCCACCAAGGGCAGCATCGTGACACCTCCTTCAGTGTGACAGCCCTTTTCGGGGTTAAGCTCCTCTGCTTCCTGGAACCACATCTCTCTGAGCCTTAGCATGCCTGTCTCCTTCAGGGAGTCCACTCCCTCTGGACCTCTGGGACCTCCACGCCCAGAGGGAATAATGCAACCCTGTTCTCTAGACTGGAGTGACTCTCAGCAGATGTAAAACAGGAGGATTTATTGGGCATCTGAACATAGTACAGGAAACTCTCAGGGCGTTAGGCCTGGCCTCCCTCAGCACTGCACATCCTGCATCCAGGTGCTGTAATAAATAAAAGGGGGGGGATAGCTCCCTTTGATGTACACCCAGCCAGTTAGCTGTTAAATCCCTCTTGGTAGCTGTTCTTTACTTGCTTTACCTGTAAAGGGTTAAAAAGTCCCCCAGGTAAAGAAAAAAAGTGGGAACCTGACCAAAAGAGCCAATGGGAAGGTAGAACTTTTTAAAATTGGGAAAGAAACTTTCCCTTTGTCTGTTCTCTCTGGGCTGAAGGGTCAGAGCAGCTATAAGCAGCTAGGGTTATTTCTTTTATTTCTTATTGGCTTGTGGACTCCTCTGTGCTAACCCCATGTGCTTTTGTTTGCTTGTAACCTTTAAGCTGAACCCCCAAGAAAGCTATTTTGGGAGTTTGATTTTTGGAATTGCTCTTTTAAAATCTAGCAAAAGCCTAAGTTCCAGATGTATTTTCTTTCTTTTTGTTTTTAATAAAATTTACCTTTTTTAAGAACAGGATTGGATTTTTGGTGTCCTAAGAGGTTTGTGAATGTTGTTTGATTAGCTGGTAGCCACAGCTAATTTCTTTTGTTTCCTTTTTCAGCTCTTCCCCAGAGGGGAGGTGAAAGGGCTTGAGGGCACCCCACAGGGAGGAATTCCCAAGTGCTCCTTTCTGGGTTCAAAGGGGGTTTTGTTGCATTTGGGTGGTGGCAGCATTTACCAAGCCAAGCTCAGAGAAAAGCTGTAACCTTGGGAGTGCAAGTCAAGCCTGGAGTGGAAAGTATTAATTTTTAAAATCCTTGCGGGCCTCACTTGTGCACTCGGAGTGAAAGAGTTGGGATTCAGCCTTGACATGGAAGCGGGAGCCGGGGGGAATAAGGCACGACAGGCAGTGTGTTCTGGGGGGGAGTAGAGAGCGGGGGGGGGGGGGTAATAGGGCACGATGGGCAGTGTGTTTGGGGGGGAGGGTACTGAGGGTATAGGGCACAATGAGAACTGTATTCCATGTTGGAGGGGGGAGTGGTGGGGTATAGGGCACAATGAGCAGTGTGTTCCGGGGTGGGGAGGGAGGAGAGGGGGAGGGTATAGGGCTTGATGGGCAGTGTGTTATGGGGGGGGGGGAACAGAGGAGAGTATAGGACATGATGGGAGTGCATTCCTGGGGGGAGGGGGGAGCTGGGGGGAATAGGGCATGATGGGCAATGTGTTCCGGGGGGTGGGGAGGGAGGAGCGGAGGAAGGTATACTTGATACCAGTCAGCTCTGTGTTCTTGGGGAACCAGGGTGCAGTATCCAGCCTGTCTGACTCATGAAAGATACCCCAAGCCTCTGCTTAAATCAAAACCCATCAGAGAAAAGACTTGCAAAGAGCAATGAAAGGTGGATGGGAGACACACCTAGACCCCTCCTGACAAGGGTGACAAGATTAAGACATCTCCATTAGCATACAGAATGAAGAACAAAGACAATTCCCCTAGCTTCATCTGCATGAAAGATGGGACAGGGAGACATCTCAATTTGCATACAGAATGGAGAACAGAGAACCGCACTGAACTCTGGGACCAGAAAAAGCAGGGAAGCACTGCATCATGGGGGGAGGGATAGCTCAGTGGTTTGAGCATTGGCCTGCTAAACCCAGGGTTGTAAATTCAATCCTTGAAGGGGCCATTTAGGGATCTGGGGCAAAAATCTGTCTGGGGATTGGTCCTGCTTTGAGCAGGGGGTTGGACTAGATGACCTCCTGAGGTCCCTTCCAACCCTGATAGTCTATGATTCTATGAATCTCTGCTCCAGATGTTAATGAACATATGCCTGCCCACACCCAGCTCAGCAGTTATCAAACCAATTCTAGTAATGAATCCTTGATTGATATCCAAAATACTGAAGTAGCCTATTTGCACTGTGAGCTCCCTGGAAGAAACCACCACCCATAGCCAAGAGTGATCAGCTCCTATTGTCTAGCCTAAAGAAAACCCCTGAGTCATCATTTTACCCATAAACAAATCTAGTGTTTTCCCTTGAACCATTGTTGTTTCTCTACAAAACCCCCTACCTATGTTCAAGTAAGTATTCTGATGCTTAGATCCAAACTATGCATCAGTTCCACTGGGACGCCATCTTCTCCTGACGGATCATGCTGGGGACTCTGCCTGTCTCCAGCACTCAGGATCCTGAGCTACCACCACCACCTGGGAACCCCGACCAATTCAAGCCTCATGGAGTGGGTGAGATCCCCTTCTTTCTCTCTCTCTCTTTTCCTTTCTACCTTAGGTATTAACCTTTAATAATGTATGTTATGTTGGTTTTGTGATAACTACACAAGGAGAGCCTATTATTCAATAAATAACTTTTATGGTTTAGCTGGTTGCTTCCCTCTTTCTTGCTAAACTTCAGGGCCGCCCAGAGGATTCAGGGGGCCTGGGGCAAAGTGGGGGAGCGGACATAAAAAAAGGCACCACCCGCTGCGGCGCTTGTATTCACCGGGCGGCACTCCGAGTCTGCAGCCGCGGCGGGTCCTTCACTCACTCCACGTCTTCGGCAGCACTGAAGGACCCGCCACCGAAATGCCGCCGAAGACCTGGAGCGACTGAAGGGCCCGCCGCCGAAGTGCCGCCGAAGACCCAGACCGTCGCCGGGTGAGTAGCCAGGGAAGGGATTCTCGGACAGAGCTCGCGGGGCCCCTGCAGGGCCCGGGGCCTGGGGCAAATTGCCCCACTTGCCCCCTCCCCTGGGCAGCCCTGCTAAACTTTACTCTTTTGTGTTTTTAGCTTCCCCCATTTACTCTACAGCAATGCTTCTTTTACATAAGCTAAAGATTCCTGCAGCGCCCAAAATACTGTGGAGTTTGCTCATCAAGTAGGTTACTGCCAGTACAATTGTGATGTGAGAGTGGGGATAGGGACAGGCTGAATCTGGGACACATAAGGGTGGCAGCTTGAAAGTGCTGCTTGACCCAGTCCATTGAGCCCAGGGGCACATAAGTGGGGACAGCTTGAAAGTGCTGCTTCATCCAGCCCATTGAGTCCAGGGACATATAAGGGGTCAGCTTGAAAGTGCTGATTGACCCGATCTGCTCAGACTTGCTCTGTTAATGTGTGTGTGTGTGTGTGTGGTCATCCGGGTCTGGGGCTGGAAGAACCCAGCCCTAGACAACCTAGGTCCTGCAGGATAGCTCCATTGGGAGGGGACTTGCATAAGGGAGAAGTAGAGCTCCATATGAAAACACAAGTGACACAAGCAGTACATTGATAAAATTACAGAATCCTCCCCCAGAAGAGTAACCTGAATAAATGAGCATACCCCAAAGTAACGGGCAGATCTGGTAACAGGAGATACAGGGCATGATGGGCAGTGAGTTCCGGGGGGTGGGGAGGGAGGAGCGGAGGAAGGTATAGGACACGCTGGGAAGTGTGTTCAGGGGGGAGTAGGGAGCGGGGGATATAGGGCACAATGGGCGGTGTGTTCTGGGGGAGAGGGTGAGCTAGGGGGTATAGGGCATAATGGACACTGTATTCTGTGAGGTTGCGGGGAGCTGGTGGGTATGGGGAACGATGGGTAGTGTGTTCTGGGGAGGAGGGGGAGCAGGAGGTATAGGGCAGGATGCAGAGTGTGTTCCAGGGCACAGAGGAGAGCTGGGGGTATAGGGCACGATGGGCAGTGTGTTCTGGGGAAGAGGGGGAGCAGGGAGTCTAGGGCATGATGTGCAGTGTGTTCTGGGGGGGAGGGTAGTGGGATCCAGGCAGAATAAGGCACGATTGGAAGTGTGTTCTGCGGGGGGGAGGAGGAGAGAGAGAGGGAGTAGGGTGACCAGATCACCCAAGCCAAATTTCGGGATGGGGCGGGGGGGTGGGAGGGTGTGTGTGGGTGTGGCGGGGGGCAGGACAAAAAACCCCCCCTTCTTCCACAAGCACTGGAGGGAGGCCCGGGAGACACAGGGGACGTATGGGGCCGGGGTGAGTGAGAGTCTGGCCTGGCCTCGAGTGCAGGCAGGACTCAGTCGGGCGGTAGGGAGAGTAGGGGGGTGGCCCGCGAGGCCAGGCGGTGGCTGTTCTCCCCCCCTGGGCAGCGGGACTCGGCAGCAGCGGCGGCTTGCAGCTCCCACTGCAGCGAGGGGAGGAAGCGGCCGATGGCCAAGCTCGGCGGCTGTGGCTCTGGCATCCAGGCCTGAACCCCCTGAGCCCGGGCCTGCTGCGAGGACCCAGCAACGCGCACGCTGCGCCCAGCCCCTGGCCAGTCGCGTCTGGGCTGGCTGCCCAGCTGGTGCAATCCCGCGGTGGCCCCGGAGTGGGGGCAGCAAGCCCCAGCCCCCCATCCCACTCGGGTCCCGCAGGGGAACGAACGGGGCTGGGCTGCCGATGCAGCATGCAGGGGGTCGGACCGGATGATCATAATGGTCCCTTCTGACCTTGAAGTCTATGAGTCTATGAGTCTATGAGAAAGGAATTTGCCTGTGACGAAGTAGGGGATTTTCTTGGGTTTTTCAATGGTTTGCATGCAGAGGGGGTGGGACTCAGTTTCCCTGGGTGTTACTGATTTAACAAGGTGATGGGAGAGGGAGTTTGTTGTTACAGAGGACCAGCAAGGGAACTTGGGACCCCAGCCAATGGCCTGGAGAATGGATACCCCAGTGACTGGTGACCTGGTGACCGGGAGGCCCAGCTCAGGAGTCACAGCCAGTTCTGGCCAATGGGAGGACAATGGTCTGTGAAGAGAGGACCCTGGTAACCTGCCCAGCCGGTTCCAGCCAGAATGGGACAGAGGATGGCTGACAGGAGAGGAGGCCCAGGTGACCTTGTTTACCTGGATAGAAGACAATGGACAGAGGTGGGACTTGGGGGATGTGATAGCAGATGCCCAGTTGGGAAGCAGGGAGGCTCAGGACTGGAGAGAGAGCAGGCAGTGCTCAGCCGGATGGAGAGGAGACTTGGATGTGCTGTGCTGAGGGAGGCCAGGCCTGAGGGCCCTGAGAGTTTCCTATGCTGTGTTCAGATGCTCAATAAACCCTCCTGTTTTACATTGGCCGAGAATCACTCCGGTCTGGAGAACAGGATTGCATTATTCCCTCTGGGAGTGGAGGCCCCAGAGGTCCAGAGCGAGTGGACTTCCTGAGGGGGCCCACGGTGAGAGACAGGTGTGCTAAGGCTCAGAGAGGTGCAGTTCCAGGAGGTGGAGGGGCTTAACCCCCGAGAGAGAGTGGTCCCCTGAGAAGGGCTGTCTCACTGAAGGGGGTTCCCCTCAGGGACCACACCTGTAGGTCTGTGACAGTGCCCAATCAAGAAATTTTTAACTGACAATGGACCTTGGGAGATTCCAATCCACATGAGATGTCTTCCTAGGACTGTTCAAGGTAGCATGTGAGGAATGGTCACTCTCCCTGTAAAGAACTGAATCATGCATGGGCATGTGACTTGCCCATATGACTCCAAACTCTATCTTGCTGCTGTGATTTTCCACAGTAAGAACAAAGGGGTGTCCTTCCACATGGCAGAGGATATAAAAGGCCCTGGAAACCCCTCCATTTTGTCTTCAGTACTGCTTCTTACCTCTGGAGGAACTTTGCTACAAACTGAAGCGCTGAACAGAGGACTGAATGACCCATCCAAGCTGTGGATGTACTACAGAGACTTGATTTGAACCTGCAGTTTATTCCATCGCTGCTACAAGCCTGAACCAAGAACTTTGCCATTAGTGTATGTAATTGATTCCATTTAACCAATTTTAACTCTCATCTATATTTCTTTCTTTTTATGAATAAGCCTTTAGATTTTAGATTCTAAACGATTAGCAACAGCGTGATTTGTGGGTAAGATCTGACTTGTATATTGACCTGGGCCTGGGGCTTGGTCCTTTCGGATAAGGAGAACCTTTTTTCTTTTACTGGGATATTGGTTTTCATAACCATTCCTCCCCATAAGGAGTGGTGCTGGTGGTGATACAAGGGAACTGGAGTATCTAAGGGAATTGCTTATATAACTTCTGGTTAGCCAGTGGGATAAAACTGAAGTCCTCTCTGTTTCATGTGCCTTAGTAAAAAAAGACATCCAGCTTTGGGCTGTAACTGCTTGCTCTAAGCAATTTGTCCTGAATTGATACTCTCAGTTGTTTCCCTCCAGAGGCCACATTGTTGCATCATTACACTGGGGCATATAGGGCATGAAGAGCAGTGTGTTTTGTAGGGACGGATTGCCGGGGAGTATAGGGCATGATGGGCAGTGTGTTCCTTGAGGAAGAGGGGAGCTGGGGGTATAGGGCACGATGGGCAGTGTGTTCCAGTGGGGAGGTCAGAGCCGGGGATACAGGGAACAATGGGCAGTGTTGTCCAGGGGGGACGGGGACAGTGGGGTATAGGGCACAATGGGCAGTGTGTTTCGTGGGGGAGGGGGAAGTGGGGATAGAGAACACGATGGATAGTGTGTTCCGTGGGGGAGTGGGAGCAGGGGGATATAGGTCACGATTGGAAGTGTGTCCTGGGGGGGCAGGGGAAACTGGGGGGTATAGGGCACGATGAGCAGTGTGTCCCTGGGTGTTGGAGCATATATGGCACAGTGGGGGGTAAGTTCCGGGGCGGGGAGGGGAGAGCCAGGGGTACAGGGTGAGATGGGCAGTGTGTTCCGGGGGGGAGTGGGATCTGGGGGTATAGGGCATGGGTCGACAGTGTGTTCCATGGGAGAGGGGGAACTGGGGGTATAGGGAATGATGGGCAGTGTGTTCCAGGGGGAAGGGGGAGCAGGAGGTATAGGGCACAATGGGCGGTGTGTTGTGGGTGAGAGTGGGAGCAGGGGGGTATAGGGTATGATGACCAGTTTGTTCCATGGGGGAGGGAGGAGCCGGGGGTTATAAGGCATGATGGGCAGTGTGTTTCCGGGGGCTGGGGGGAGAGCCAGGGGGTGTAGGGTACGATGGGCAGTGTGTTCTGGGATGGAGGGGGATCTGGGGGCTATAGGGCAGGACGATCTGTGTGTTTCAGGGGCTAACTGGGGGGTATAGGGCACGATGGCATTGTGTTCCAGGGGGCATCGGGAGCCGGGGGTATAGGGCACAATGGGCAGTGTGTTCCAGGGGGGAGGGGAAGCAGGGAATATAGCGCACGATAAGCAGTGTGTTCCAGGGAAGAGGGGGTGCTGGGGGGTATAGGGAACAATGGGCAGTCTGTTTGGCGGCGGGTTAGCAGAGCAAGAGCCTTGTTCCCCTGGAGGTGGATGGAAGAAAGGTCAATGGCTTCTGGGACATGGGCGCTGAGGTGACGCTGGTCCAGCCCGAGGTGGTGGCTCCAGATCGGGTGGCGCCTGATACCTACCTGACCCTGACGGGCATGAGCAGGACCCCATTCAAGGTGCCCGTGGCGAGGTACATCTGAAATGGGCCAAGGAGGGCCCCAAGGCACCATCATTTGCCCACTGAGGTGTTGATGGAGGGTGACCTAGAGGATTGGCCAAGCAACCCCCAGAATGCCCTATTCATGAGCCAGAGCCGGTGAGGAGCTCTACGCCCTGACATCCTGGAGGGTACCTCACCGGAGGCTCAGGACCCGACCCTGGTGGGGAGGGAGTGATCAGGGATAAAGCTCAGAGGGGCTGTGGCTTCAGACCCAGCCAGCGAGAGGAAGCAGACCCCCATCCCTTCCCCAGCCGCTGAGTTCCAGGCCGAGTTGCAGAACGATCCCGCCTTGCAGAAGCTAAGGGACCTGGCTGTCCTCAGTGTGGCACAGGCCATGGGGAAGTGCTGCCAGGCAGTGATGAGCTGCCAAAATCTTAACAACCGGTTCCCTCCTCAACCCATGAGGGGGTCATGGCCCGCCCCCCGGGACTCCTGCCCCATCCAACCCCCCGCGTTCCTTGACGCTCCCCTCCTGGGACCCCTGCCCCATCCACCCCCCTTCCCTGTCCGCTCCCCACCACCCTATCCAACCCCTCCTCTCATCCCTGATGGCCCCCTGGGACCCGTGCATCATCCAACCACCCCTTCTCTCTGTCCCCTGACTGCCCCGGAACCCCTGCCCCTGACTGCCCCCTGCTGCCCCATCCAAACCCCCCTCCTTCCTGACTACCCCCCCCCCGGGACCCCTATCCCCATTCAACCTCCCTGTTCCCTACGCTCTGACCACCCCGACCCCTATCCACCTCCCCCACCCCCTCAAATTCCCCTACCCTCTATCTAACACCCCCTCCCTTCTCCCTGACCCCTTACCACGCTGCCTGGAGGTGGCTGGTGGCGCTACAGCTGTGCCGCTCGGCTAGAGCCGGGCCAGGCCACCGCCACCACACACCACGTGGAGCACTGGTGGCTGGCGGCGCTACAGCCGCGCCGCTCAGCTGGAGCCGGGCCACACCGCCGCCACCGTGCACCACGTGGAGCACTGTTGGCTGGCGGTGCTATAGCCATGCCGCTCGGCTGGAGCCAGGCCACACCGCTGCCTTGCAGGACCTGGAGCACTGGGTCAGGCCAAGCTCGCAGCCCGCTGCCCAGAGCATGTGCCAGCGGCAGGGAGAGCTGAAGCTGCAGGGGAGGGGGAACAGCCTGGGACTAGCCTCCCCGGCCGGGAGCTCAGGGGCTGGGCCGGAGGGTCTTGTGGGCCACTGTAGTGGGTGCCCGCCCCGCCCCGCCCCGCCCCTAAGAGCCAGAGAGACCTGCCGGGGGGCGAGGTGGGGAGTCCCGGCGGTGCTTACGTGGGGCTGCTCCTGGGAAGCATCCGGCAGGTCCCTCTGGCTCCTAGGGGTGGGGTAGCATAGCTAGGGGGGAGCAGGGGGTTACCTGCCGCGGCGCAGGCGGCCCTTCTCGCGCCCCCCCGCCCCAGCTCACCTCCACTCCGTCTCTGCCTCCCTGGGCATGAAACCGCTGCTTGCTTCTCAGCCCTCCCAGGCTTCCGGCGTGAACAGCTGATTTGTGGGAAGCAGGGGGAGGGGGACAGGAGAAGCGGGGCGGAGCATTCAGGGGAGGAGGAGGAAGTGGAGGTGGAGTGGAGATGAGCTGGGGCCAGGGGCGGGACAGGGAGCTGCCGGAGCTCACGGAGTCGGCGCCTAAGATGCCACTTTAAATTTAAAAGCCCTTTTAGAACCGGTTGGACAACTAATTCTAAAAAGGCTTCTAAATTTAACAACCAGTTCCTGCGAACTGGTGCGAACCGGTTCCAGCTCACCACTGCTGCCAGGAGAGGTTCCTGTGGGAGAAGGGATTCCTGTATCGAGAATGGGCTCCCAGGGGAAGTGGAGTCATGGGGGATCCGGATGCAGCTGGTGGTCCCCCAGAAGTATAGCCGCAGGCTACTGTACCTGGCCTATGACATCCCTCTCTCAGGACACCAGGGAATCCGGCATACCAGGCAGAAGCTGCTACAGAATTTTTACTGGCCTGGAGTCTTTAGTACTGTCCAACAGTATTGCAGATCCTGTGACCCCTGTCAGAGGGTGGGGAAGGCCCGGGACAAGGGGAAAGCGGCTTTGAGACCTTTGCCCATCATAGAGGAGGCTTTTCAGAAGGTGGCTGTGGACATAGTTGGCCCTCTCAGCAAGACGACCCAGTTGGGGAAGAAATACATTCTGATGGTGGTAGATTTTGCTACCCATTACCCCAAGGCAGTGGCCTTGTCTTCTATCAAAGCAGACATAGTGGCAGATGCGCTGCTGACCATTTTCAGCTGAGGAGTTTCCCTAAGGAAGTCTTGACAGACCAGGGATCCAACTTCATGTCAGCCCTGCTCTGTGCTTGTGGGAAAAATGTGGGGTCTGGCACATCTGAGCCTCAGCATATCACCCCCAGTCCAGTGGGCTGGTGGAGAGGTTCAATGGAACTCTAAAGATGATGCTGAAAACCTTTATGAACCAGCACCCACAAGATTGGAACAAGTATTTACCTTATCTGCTGTTCGCGTACAGGGAAGTGCCCCAGAAGTCTAAAGGGTTTTCGCCTTTTGAACTGTTATACAGAAGAAGGATAAGAAGGCCCCTGGACCTGATGAGAGACGAATGGAAGGGGAAGGCCACTCCTGATGAAGAATCAGTGGTAGAGTATGTCTTGACCTTCCAAGAAAGACTTGCAGAGCTCATGGGCTATGCCAAGGAGAATCTGGCCAGAGACTAGAAGAATCAGAAGGTCTGGTATGACCGCACGGCGCGGGCCTGCACCTATGCCACTGGGGACTAGGTGATGGTTCTTATCCCCGTGAGAAAAAACAAACTACAAGCCACCTGGGAAGGCCCTTTCAAGGCTGTAAAGCAACTAAATGAGGTAAACTATGTGGTGGAACTGTCTAACCGGGCACCCTGCCACTGGGTGTACCATGTTAATATGATGAAGTCATATTATGACAGGGGAATGTGGTGTTGGCCAGGAGCAGGGAGATGACCCTTTAGTAGATCTATTCCCTGAGACAGGAGCTGGCTCCTCCCTGAAAACAATTCCCCTCTCTGATCAGCTAACACCTGCCCAGCAAGCTGAGATCAGAGGGGTGCTGCATTTATACCAACAGCTGTTTTCCAACCAGCCTGGACTCACTAATCTGACTGTCCACTGGGTGGAGACAGGATTGCGTCCTCCTATAAGATGCTCCCCCTTCTGAGTCACAGGGAAAACTGCTCAGGACATGGAAAGAGAAGTCAGTCACATACTGACTTTGGGAGTTATCCAGCCATCTTCCAGCCCTTGGGCCTCTCCTGTGGTGTTGGTCCCCAAAAAGGACGGGTTGATCTGGTTCTGTGTAGACTATTGGAAGCTTAATGCCATCACTGTGTCTGATTCCTACCCCATGCCCAGGCCTTACGAGCTCCTAGACAAGCTGGGAGGAGCTCGTTACCTTTCTACCATGGATCTTACAAAGGGCTACTGGCAAGTGCCACTGGATGCAGATGCCAGGCTGAAATCTGCCTTTTTAACCCTTCTGGGGCTCTGAGTTCCTGGCCCTGCCTTTCAGCCTCAAGGGGGCGCCTGCTATCTTCCAGTGCCTGGTGGATCAGCTATGGAGGGGGATGGAGAGTTTTGCCGTGGCGTACATTGATGACATCTGTGTCTTTAGCCAGACCTGGGAGGACCATGTGTCCCAGGTTAAACAAGTGCTGGTCCAACTCCAGGAGGCTGGGCTGACCATAAAAGCTGAAAAGTGCAAGGTGGGGATGGCCAAAGTATCTTACCTCAGCCACCAGGTGGGGAGTGGCTGCCTAAAGCCAGAACCAGCCAAAGTGGAGGTGATCAGGGACTGGCCCGCTCCCCAAACCAAAAAGCACGTCCAGGACGTTATTGAGATGGCGGGGTATTATCAAAGATTTGTGCCACACTTTAGCTCCATAGCCACCCCCATCCCTGAGCTACGCAAGAAGGGAAAGCCAGAGAAAGAGGTCTGGACTGAGCAGTGCCAGAAGGCTCTCTGTGCGCTGAAGGAAGCTCTGGTCAGTGGCCCAGTTCTGATAAACTCAGACTTTGACAAGCCCTTTATGGCGTTCACGGACGCCTCAGACCTGGGTCTGGGTGCGGTGTTAATGCAGGTTGATGAAAAGGGGGAGACACGTCCCATTGTGTACTTGAGCAAGTAGTTGTTACCTCGGGAGCAAAACTACGTGGCCATAGAGAAGTAATGCCTGGCTGTGGTATGGGCCCTTAAGAAACTACAGCCATATCTATTTGACCACGCTCCCCTGACCTGGCTACAGCAGATGAAAGGAGCAATGCCAAGCTCCTGAGGTGGAGCCTGCTCCTCCAGGATTACGATATGGAGGTGGTCCATGTGAAGGGGAGTGCCAATCTGATAGCTGATGCGTTGTCCCGGAGAGGGGGGCCTGAACTTCCCCAGGTCACTGGTTAGAGTGACCCCACTCAGTTCAGTCTTGAAGGGGGGAGAGATGTGACGGAGTAGGGAGTATTAACCTTGTAATGTTGCATGGGAGTTTTACTAGTTTACTGTCTTCTGCTAAGACGGGGCGTGCCTCCGTTTCCCTGGGGTACTGCACCAATTCTAGATGGTGATGGGCAATAAGGGTGTGACTTCACTGAGGGATGATACTTGACGGCCAGCACTTAAACGATGGCGGCTGCCCTTCCTAACCTGAGCCCAGGAGGGGGTTGGTGCCAGGTGACACCTTCTGCCGGGAAAACTGGACAAAGGCTGGAGGAGGGGCCGGGGGTGTGGCTGAGCGAGGCAACAGGAAGGGGTTTCAGTTTGGAGCTGGCTGCGGAGACAGCGCTAGGCCCAGAACCTGGGTCTGGGCTTCCCACCCTTTAAGAGGGACCTGACTGAGGGGTCCTGTTTTCTGTACCTACAAGCTCTGTTTTAGACTGTGTTCCTGTCTTCTAATAAACATTTTGTTTCACTGGCTGGCTAAGAGTCATGGTGAATTGCAGGAAGTAGGAGGGGGGTGCAGGGCCCGGACTCCCCCACACTCCATGACAAGGAGGTATAGGTCAAAATGGGCAGTGTGCTCCAGGGGATAAGAGGGATCCGGGGAGTATAGGACACGATGGGCAATGTGTTCCTGGGGGGAGGGGGAGCCAGGGGTGTAGGGTACGATAGGCAGTGTGTTCTGGGGGGAGGGGGAGCGGGGAGTATAGGGCACGATGGGAAGTGTGTTCCTTGGGGAGGGGAAGCGGGAGCCTGGGGGTTTAGGGCACGATGGGCAGTGTGTTCAGGGGGGTAGCGGGGAGCAGGAGGTATAGGGCCAGATGGGCACTGTGTTCCAGAGGGAAGGGGAAGCAAGGAGTATAGGGCACAATGGGCAGTGTGTTCCAGAGGGTAAGGGGACCCAGGGGGTAAAGGGCCTGATGGGCAGTGTGTCCCAGAGGGGTGGGGGGAGCTGGGGGCTGATAGGGCACGATGGGCAGTGTGTTGCATGGGGAAGTGGGAGCTGGGGTGGGGGGGGAGATAGGGCACAATGGGCAGTGTGTTCCAGAGGGTAAGGGGACCCAGGGGGTAAAGGGCCCGATGGGCAGTGTGTTCCAGGGGAGTGGGGGGAACTAGGGGGGGGATAGGGCACGATGGGCAGTGTGTTCCGGGGTGGGGAGGCGTGGGGTATAGGGCACGATGGGAAGTGTGTTTGGTGGTGGGTTAGCCGGGAGGTATAGTGCACGATAGGCAATGTGTTCTGGGGTGGAGGGGTAACTGGGGGGTATAGAGCAGGACAGGCTGTGTGTTCTGGGAGGCAGGGTGGAGCTGGGGGGGTATAGAGGAAGATGGGCAGTGTGTTCCCAGGGGGGAGGGGGAGCAGGGGGTATAAGGAACGATGGTCACTTTGTTCCAGGGTGGAGGGGGAGCTGTGGGTGTAGGGTATTATGGGTAGTGTGTTCTGGGGGCGGAGATCCAGGAGGTATAGAGTACGATGGGCAGTGTTTTCCGCGGTGGAGTGGGAGCTGGTGGGTATAGGGAGTGATGGGCAGTGACCCCGGGGGTGCTCCCTGGGAACGTCCCCACTAATGGATGCACCTGTTCAGTGCCCATGGAGCTCAGATCTGGTGCAAATGCCCATCTCGGTCTGCCCGTGGTGCAGACCCCATGATTTCTGTCACTCAGCGTGGATAGCCCCAGTGGGTTTTCCCTCTGTGAGGCTGGCAGGCAGCATCTAGCGAGGAAGCCAGCTCCGTGCCTGTTGTCCCGTAAGCAGCGTTTATAGAGGGGCTTTCCCGTACCCATGCCTCTTGCGCCCTGTGCCCGCCCAGCTTGCCCGCTCAGAAGCAGTGCCGGTGGACTACAAAGGGTCCTTTCTCATTGTAGGCCAGGCGGCTGATCCAGACGTTCTGGAAGGCGTTAAGTGATGCCATGATGGAGCCACCCAGCCACGCCGAGTAGCTGCGGTGGGGAGAAGCCAGGATGCCCACTTGCCTCGTGCCCACTGTCTCCATCCTGAGCAGCTCCTTCTTGATCCTCTCGGAGAAGCCGCGGAGCATGGTGGTTCCCCCAGCCAGCAGCATGTTGGCCAGCAGCTCTGCCTGGTGTTCCAGCTTGCACTTCCTGATGCTGTTCATGGCATGCAAGTGAATGCCCACCTCAGGGAAGCCCAGGACAGAGGGGGTAAAAAGCGCCTCAGGGCAGCGGAAGCGCTCACTGCCGATGGAGATGACCTGCTTGTCGGGAAGGGTGAAGTCCATGAGGTATTTCTTCTCATCCCCATTCAGCTCAGCCTGGAAGTCCTCGGGGATGTAACAGCACTGCTCCTTGATCTTGCACACCAGCTCCAGCTCCTCCTCCTGGAAGGGGTTCCCGCACTCCCCCATCAGTTTGGCTAGGTAACGTGTCAGCCTGCTGCCTGCCATGTCCAGCCGGTAGGTGGCGTGAGGCAGGATGCAGCCATCGTGGACAGGGGCGGTGTACGAGGTCCCATAGCCAGAGCCAATCACTAGCCCATTGGTGCGCCCATAGGAATATACCGAGAGCAGGGACTGGTGGGCCACAAGCATCGCCGGCACCTCAAAGCTCTCGAACAGCAACTCAGCCATCTTCTCCCGGTTGGTGGTTGGAGAGAGGGGGGCATCTGTGACCAGCACGGCCAGCTCCTCGGGGCACACACTGAGCTCTGTGTAGAAGATGTGGTGCCATAACATCTCCAGGGCGTCCCAATCGGTCACCACACCTTGGGTCATCACCGTGTTCGTGATCACCTCCGAGCTCCTGAGTGGGATGCTTTCCCCAATGTAATAAAGGGGACTGTCCTTGGTCCTGATCTTGGGAACCCCTACGCAGCTCGGCAGGATGGACCGCGGTTTCTCGTCCCCGGCCAGCCCACTCTTGGTGTAGCCGGTGCCAGTGTCTATTACCACAGCACAGTAGTTCTTGTACTTCTCTGAGGCGAGGTCCCTGGTGCTAGACCCAGGGCCGGCAGGACCGTGACTCTTAGGCTTCTTCCGCTGGCTCATTTCAGCAGGGCTTGCCACATGCTCTTCCTATGAATCCTACCTGAAGTCCCAAGAGCCAGCCCCAGGTGCTGGGTGACAGAAGAACCCAGGAAAAAGCTAGGGAGGGCTGTGTTGCCATAGCAACACCCTGCATCACGGGCAGAGAGCAATGACATCATAGTGCCAGGGAGAAGGGAGAGCCACTCACAGAGGCTCTTGGGAAGGTGCTGAGGGTAAGAGCCTGCTCAGGTTGAGGCCAACATGGATTCTGCTGTTGAATTCTGTGGGATATGGGTCCTGGCCTACACAGAGACATGTGACTTGTCAGGGAGAGCAGCTGAACAATGACTGCACATCGGAGACACGCACAGTACCCTTGTAGCCAGTGGGGATTCCTCTGATCCAGGGCACTGCATTGCTGCCAGTGCATGGCAATTTGTCCCCAAGTCTGTCTGTCTATCTATCTGCCCACTGCCATATATGTCTGTCCACCCATTGCCCTGCATGTCCCTCCACCTGTCTGTCTGTTCAGTGCCCATCGTTATTTAGCTGTTAAGGCTTGAACAGAGATCGGCCCTGGTTTGAGGTATGTTTATTAAGAATATTCTTGTATTTGCTCATAGTTAACATGGAGATCTAAGTTTCAGAGTGGGCTGTAGTCCACGAAAGCTTATGCTCTAATAAATTTGTTAGTCTCTAAGGTGCCACAAGTACTCCTGTTCTTCTTTTTATGGAGATCTAAGAAAATAATCTGCTACCAATTCCCTGATCTGTGAGATCTCTGCTCCTGCCATCTCGCCGGCCAGTGGCAATCTCCTTATTCTCATCTAGTCAGGAAAAATCTGCTGGAATTTTGTACCCCAGGGCGTGACTGTGGGCGAGCTAGCTGTGCTGTGCTTGGGCAGAGAAGCAGTCACAGTCACAGCTAGCTGCACCTTTGGCTCCTGCTGTCTGTTTGAGTCCATCCCCTCTCGAAGCTGGTACCCTCACCCCCTGATTCCTCCCCTCTCAGACCGGTCCCAGAGCACAGACCCCTGTGCACCAACCATGGCCTCAGCAGGCCTGGCTGGAGCTGGCTGCTCGGAAAACTTCCCTCAGCTATCCAAAGCACCCTTTTCAGCCATAGTATTAGACAACCTCACCAGTAGGACACAGTGCACAAAAAAGCAAAATAGGATGATAAAGCAACACAAAGCTTGTCTGTCTTCCCTGCAGCTTCCCAGCCTGGCTTCTTCAGCCACTGGAGCAATTCCCAGCCAGAGGGCTGAGCCCAGCCTGGTGGAGGTGAGGGGGTCAAAGACATTGACCACTGCATGTCCCTTGGTGAATGGTGCTGTTTCCCTTCTATTGGTATTAACCCCTTGTAACCACAGAGTCAATAAACAGAGTAACCATCAAACATATGCTAGTGTAATACAGACCTCCCCCCTGGCTATCTCGGAAACCATGGGGAATGGGTGCTGGTCTCTGATTGGATGAGTGTGCTGCTGCTTCTGGGGCACGGGCATTGCACCAGGGTCTCTGTGAGCAATCATGTGTGTGACTCTGAAATTCACTTTTCACCAATGCCCTGGCAGTGCAGCTTGATTCTCACGCATGTATGTGGGGAGCAGATGGGGTGGGAGTGAATCCATTTCTCCCATGTGTAGCCGAAGCTGAAACGCACAAGCCTGGGGCATGCAGCTCAAACCCAGCTGCAGGGGGTTTTACAATACAGTACAAAGCAGGGAGGGGGTGTGTCTAGGGGTTAGAGTAACAGGATACCAGCCATGGAGCAGATGACTTCTCTTGGTGCCAGGGCCAGCTCGAGGTTTTTTGCCATCCCAAGCAAAGAAAATTTTGGCTGCCCCCCTGTCCCAGCCCTGGGCTCCTCGCCGCACCCCCCTGCCGCCCAAACCCTGGGCTTTCCCCCACCACCCGCACCCCCCTGCTGCCCCAGCCCTGGTCTCTCCCCCCCCGACCCGCACCCCCCTGCCGCCCCAGCCCTGGTCTCTCATCCCCCCACCTGCACCCCCCTGCCGTTCCAGCCCTGGGCTTCCCCTACCCCCCCACCATTGCCCCCACACACACCTGCCACCCCAGCGCTGGGCTCTCCCCCACACACACACACACCTGCACCCTCCTTCCGCCGCAGCCCTGGGTCACTGGTAACTCGTTCCCAGGGCAGGTCATTCAGCAGGAATTTTAGATGTGCACAGAACACAGACAGGATTGGTTCCCATATGGTTACAGAACTGCAGTAAAGTGGAACAATTTTCAGCTTGTGTGATTGGAGGATAGCTGAATGCATATTATAAGACTGTCCTACATAAATGAGGAAAAGTTGAGGTGCCTTTATTATTCTTTTGTTCCACTCTTTCTTTCTATGGGGAATTTGCCAATATAATATCACTGTCTTCCTTTTAAACAAACAAACAAAAAGGCAATGCTGTTGAAAATAGCAATTCCAGTCCTAATAACCACTGGGAATCATTTCTTGCTCAATTTTACCCTACTTTTTCTACAGCACATTACAGTGGATCAGTATATTTGATTTGGGAGAAATGAAGTAACAGCTGCCCAAACTGAGCTTGAGCACTCCTGAATTTTGAGGTGTTCAAATCTGGAAGGCAGGTGCTGAGGGGAGGGGGCTGTGGCTCCGCAGGGGAGCACGGCAGCATGTATGCAGCAGCGTGTCTGGCACTGCGTGAAGCCAGACACGCTGGTCTGAGTGACACGGTAATAGGGCTGGGAGGTTGGAGAAGGGGTAGGAGGTTCCAGGGGGGCAGTCAAAGGACAGGGAGTGGGGGGGGGTTGGATGGGGCGGAGTTTCGGGGGGGCAGTCAGGGGGTGGGAGAAGGGGGGTAGATGGGTCAGGGGTTCGAGGGGGCACTCAGAGGACAGGCAGCAGTTGGATAGGCATGGGAGTCCCAGGGGTTTGTCAGGGGACAGGTAGGGGGTGGGGTCCTAGGGGGGAACTTGGGGGGGTCTCAGGAGGAGGCAGTTGGGGACAAGGAGAGGGGAGGCTTAGATAGGGGGTGGGGTCCCAGAAGGGGGCAATCAGGGGACAAGGACCAGTGTGGCTTAGATAGGGGGTGGGGTCCTGGAGGGCAGGGGTCCCGGGAGGGGGTGATCAGGGGACAGGGAGCAGGGGGGTTGGATGGGTTGGGGTTTCTGTGGGGGGCAGTCAGAGGGAGTGGATGGTGGGGCTACCCTCTCTCCCCATGGAGTGTCCTATTTTTTGAATGTTAAAATATGGTATCCCTACCCTTCCCAGTGTAGCTCTCCATTCAAAGCAGGCTGTAGCACCTCACTCCCTCCCCCTCTTTCCTGTTGGTAGTGGCCAAGGGAATGCTGGGAAATGTAGTTCTTGCCCTGCTCCAGGGCTGGCTCTATAGGCAGGGAGCTAACCAAGAAACTACAGCTCCCAGGGCCCCCTGTTGATTCTCAACTCCCATGCTGGATCCCTGCTGCCCCTGCAAATGGGCTGCCCCAAGCACGTGCTTACTTTGCTGGTACCTAGAGCCACCCCTGCTTGGTGCCCTATTTTCCCTATCTATAAGCCAGGGATAGTGCTGTGTGCCCACTTTGTGGGGGTGCTGTGTCAGGCTGATGCAGGAAGCTTTTGTAGCATGCTGTGAGGGCTGCAGGTGTATGGTGCCAGCATGCATTAGTCTCTGCTCCTCCAGAGCCCCCCTGCTATGTGGCATCAGTGACCCAACTGGAAACTCAAAGGATTCCTTAAAAAAATACATTTTATTAAAAAAGAAAGAAACATCTGAAAATTCAGGTTTTAGGGATTAAACACCAAAAATAACTTTTTGGGGGTTCAGCTTAAAGGTTACAAGCAAAACAAAAGCACCTGGGGTTAGCACAGAGGAATCCACAAACCAGAACAACCAACAGGGTTCCTAATTGCATCTGTCTTAACTTTTCCTGTGCTACTTACATATCTGGAGTTCCAAATGAGGAGTTTCTAGGTATGAAGCTGATGATTTCCCATACCTGGCTTAAAGCTTACAACTTGTCGCTGCCTTCCCCTCTCTCCAGCCGGAGAGACAAAAAACCCCGCCCCCACCACACACCCAGCAGTTTTTCCAATTTGAAAGGGTACAGCCTTCCTATTGGTTCCCCTGGTCAGGTGCCAGCTCAGGTTAAGATTCTCTTAACCCTTTACAGTTAAGGCAATTAGGGTACAGCTGCTAAGGAGGATTCTATAGCTACTGACTGGCTGGGTGTCCATAAAAGGGAGCAACCCCCCTTCATTTATCACAGACCTCAACACCCATCCAACTTTAAGCCATCAAGGAGCTCACTACTGACACCTGTTGGTGAATAGAGAGAAGAGTGGCCCCGAGCTCCAGGTGGATGGGGGCCTGTAGGGCAGAGGGCTCTCTGCTGGCATCTGTTGGTTAGCAAGGAGAACTGACTGGATGGGCCAGGTCTTATCTGCATTTCAGTGATGTGCCTGTTTGGGGCATTTTGGTTACAAATACAGTTGAGGTTTGAGTTTGGGAGCAATAAAATGCTATTGACCCTGTTGGGAAATGAAAGGACAAGAGAACTGCACCAAAAGTGCTTGGGAGTAGGGGTCACCCTGACCAAGGCTGCAGTCAGACACAGTTCACAGCTCTGTGGATTCCCAGCCCAGAAGTGACCATTGTGCTCATTTCATCTGACCCCCTGGATAATGCAGGCCGGAGAACATCCCCACAATCATTCCCAGAGCAGAGCTTTTAGACAAATGTCTATGTTAGAGGGCTTTCCCTTAACCCCTGACCTGGTTCTTGTCACACAGATGGAAAGCAGAAGACCGCAAGTCTGAGGTGCAGGCAATGCAATGTTTATTGGGGTTAGTTCCAAGCAAGCATATCCATAGCTCTACATGCCAGCAGAGTCTGTTTCCCAGTGTTCCGTTCGAGCTTGGACGCCACAGAGCATTTACCCCATGTCCCCCTTCCCAGCTCTGACACCGCAAAGCCTTGCCTGTGTCCCCATTCCCCATTCCCCATTCCCTTTCCCTATTCCCACCTCCTCCTTCTTAGCAGGCCCAAATATACCTGCAATGCATGCCCACAGTCTCACCCCTTACAACTTATGGTCATGTTCTGTTTTGGGGGGAGTGTGGGTCTTCGTCTCACCTCTTTTGTACCCCATGGGAGGGGTAAGGAGTGAGGTTGTGCTACCATCAGAGACAGGCATTTCTTTGGCTTTCAGTGTTTTATATCTTCCCTCCAAACCTCTTTGCCCCTCCCAACTGGTTGCTTGACCTTGCCTTGAGATAGGGGTTGAGGCAATCTTAAAGTGTGCTATATTACACTCCCACCATGCCCTGTAACACTTTAACTGCTCTTATCTGTTCCCATTGTACTAACAAACCCATCTGACTAGGCAGAAGCAACATACACAGTCTTTGTCCTTTGTTTACACATATTAGTATAAGAGTATTAAAGGTCAAACCCAAAGGTCAAGCTGATAAACAGGCTTATATACTATAAGATTTTGTCTTTCAAATGATCAGGGATGAAGAATCCACCATGACCCTGGGTAAATGGTTCCAATGGTTAATTACTCTCACTGTTAAGAATTTACACCTTATTTCCAGTCTGAATTTGTCCTGGTTCAACTTCCAGCCATTGGATCGTGTTAGACCTTTCTCTGCTAGATGAAGAGCCCATTGTTAAATATTTCTTCCCCATGTAGCTACATATACAATTTGATCAAGTACCCCTTAACCTTCTTTTTGTTAAGATAAACAGATCAAGCTCCTTGAGTCTGTCACTATAAGGCAGATTTTCAAATCTTTTAATCATTCTTGTGGCTTTTCCCTGATCCCACTCCAATTTATCATTCTTGAATTGTGGGCACCAGAACTGGATTCCAGCACCAGTGCCCAATTCAGAGGTAAAACAACCTCTCTGCTCCTACTTGAGATTCCCCTGTTTGCACATCTCAGGACACATTAGCTCTTTGGGCCACAGCATCACACTGGGAGCTCAAGTTCAGCTGATTATCCGCCGTGACCCCCAGATTTTTTGCAGTCACTGTTTCCCAGGTCACTGTTTCCCAGGATAGAGTCCCCCACCTGTACGTACAGCCTTTTCTTTGTTCCTAGATGTGTACATTTACCTTTAGCTGTATTAAAACACAAGTTGCTTGCTTGTGCCTAGCTTACCAAGCTCTCCAGATCGCTCTATATCAGTGACCCATCCTCTTCAATATTTATCACTCCCCCAGGTTTTGTGTCAGCTGCACACTTATCAGTGATGATTTAATATTTTCTTCCAGGTCAACAACAACGTTAAATAATGTAGGGCCAAGAACCAGTTCCTGTGGGAGCCTGCTAGAAACACACCTGCTCAATGAGGATTCTCCACGGACAATTACATGTTAAGACCTATCAGTCCACCAGTTGTTGGTCCATGTAACGTGTGCTGTGTTAGGGCTGGGAAGGGAGCCTGTACAGAGCTAGAGGCAGAGGTTTTATTCTCTTGCTGTAGGCATGTCTTTGGTGGTAAGGACTTTGTTAAGGGTTCTATGGACCACTAGTCTGTATGAAAAGACTTAGCATAGAGCTGGTTTCCAGCAAATGGGTGGCTTTGAGCAGACAGCAAAGTGAAGTGGTGCTAAGGTACAGGATATGGGCTAAAGGCCCAGATAGCAGCAGCTGCCTACCTGAGGGATTCTGGTGGGAGCAAAACTGGCATCACCTCAGCTGGCTGTAAGGAGCTGGCTGCAGAGCCTGGAACAGTTGATGTTCCCACAGTGCCACCAAGAGGCTATGCAGTGCTGCATCCAGGGACCATTGTGGAGAGTAGGCACTGCAGGAAGTATTGCCCAAAGGATCAGAGTGACAGCACCCTGCGGCCCTCTGATTGGCCAAGCACACTATTTAACACTGGCGAGCAGTCCAGGACATTTTCTGCTCAACTCACACAGACTTGGGGCCTGCTGTGACTCCGGATAGGGTGACCAGATGTCCCGATTTTATAGGGACAGTCCCAATTTTTGGGTCTTTTTCTTAAATAGGCTCCTATTACTCCCCAGCCCCTGTCCTGATTTTTCATACTTGCTGTCTGGTCACCCTAACTCCAAACCTCACCTTGCCTCCTGACTCCAGTCTGGTCCTACCTCTGATCTCCAAGCCCAGCCCGACTATGACTCTTGCGTATTGAACCCAGCTGGAGAGAGTCCTCTGACTATTGTCTTTGACATGTGGAGCCCAGCCCATCTGTGACCACTGGACAGACTACCTACACCCCAGTCCTTTACACCAGGTCAGGTGGCCAAACCCCCGGAGGAGCCCAGGCAGCACTGACCTGTCAGAACCCTTCAACTCCACCAATCCTGGACAGTAAGCTGTGAGTGGAAAGCCAGGGAGGAGGGGAATGGCTGGAACACACCAGCTGCTCCCAACTGCCAGAGGACTTGGGGGGGAGGGGAAGCCTTACCTAATAGATATTGTGACATTATTAATTACTGGCTTTCCCACATTCCTTCTGTTGTCCCCCTTCCCCCTCCCATATGCTTCTCTTTGTTTTAAGGTCCTGGCTTCAGGGCTTGCGAGCGGGCAAGTATAGCCTATCAAGGACACCAAGGGAGGTGGATATAGGTTCCAGGATTCCAGGCGGGGCCCCAAACAGGAGTTGATTACATTTTCAGAAGGAACCCCTAGAAAATTGAACCCTAGGCCCTTTTTGCTGCCAACAATATCTACCAGGAGGGTTAAACAACACTTATTCATACAATTATGATTTATTCTTATAACTTTAGGTTAGTAAAATCTTGCCTTCGTCTTTACTGGATTTTAGTAGATACCTACAATTACTGTCATATGAATGATGCTTGGAGAATATGAGGACTTGCATGCTTATGGTTTTGGTTGTTAAGTAATGAAATGAAATATTTGAGCTAATTAAGGACATTCCTAGGAAATTTCTTCTTTCCATCGACCAGTGCCAGGCACTGAAAGCGACAAAGAGAAAGACACTCCTTAGCCATAAAATCATATTTATCACCTCCAGTGTGTCTACTCTGACTCTATAATGCAGCTTATAGCATCAATTTTTATTTAATGTTCTGTAGTTCATGCTGTTTTGAAAGAAGCGCGTGAGCATTAGTTCTTGTGATCCATGCCTGGTGGAGAGTATCTGATAGGAGTCTTTAGCTGCTAATTGTAAATGTATTACAAATGGTAGGTTGTAAATCTAGGAGTCCTTTGGCCAAAAGGCAAGCAATCAGCCAACCTGCCTTCTCAAAGAACAGGCCACCTCCCTTTGTACAAGACACAAGTTTGGCAGAGACATGATCTTTGTTTTCTTGTTATAATCTCCTTATGCTTTCAAAGGAGATCTGGCTGTGTAAAAGAGTGGAATGTTCTATATTCAGGATAGTCCAAAGAGGAGTGAAGCTTACGATGTGTTATCAGAGCTATAAACTAAGCCATAAAAGTCTCTTCATCCATTGTCTTTGCATGGAGAAAAACTGAATTTTAAATCCACACAAAGAAATCTAGGAATATTCTCATTGGAACTGATTTCTTTCATAAACCCTCTACTATCTTCATTCTCCAAATATTAAGGAAAAGATTTAGGGTTGGGAAATGATTTACAGAGGATATTGGTTACTACCAGATTAAACTCATGTCTCACCTTAAAGCTGAAAACCTCTGTTGTTCCTCGAATGCTTAAGATGATATGAGCTTCTTTTGAAATGTTTATTTGCAGATATTTTGTATATAAATGCAACCTCTTCATATAATAACTATCTGATGTCACTGTTATGTGAATAACAAGATGTTGTATGTACAAATATAGCAAGGTCATGTGCTATAACTGATTATTAAATAAGGAGCCCTTTAAGTATAAAAATATTTATATTAGTTGGGGAATTAATTAATTATCTGCCAATGCTTAAGCAACTCCTTACCAAACTCAGAGACAAAGACCTCTCTAGGGAGTGACAAGAAGAAAAGACAATGCTTTCCTTGATAACCATTTAAGTTTAAAGACTCTAAGAATCATTTAAGTTTAAAAAGACAAGTTTAAGAGCTGGAAGATTCTTATATAGAAAATAGGAGTGTTTTTTGGGCTTGTTTGAAATGGAATTTTAACTTCTATTACACCCAGATGGAACTGAAGGAATAGCTCAGAAAATTATCTTAATGCCAGATAAGGATATACTGAGAACTTCATGCCACAAAGCCCAAAAGCAATCTAGCCATACAGTTAAAGAAGAATTATAACCCCACTGTATATACATTGATAGATCCCATCACAACCATCCCATAAAGATGCTGAGCAAATGAAAAGCAACAACGGCAGATAATATCCCAGTCTCTGAAGGAGGAGATGAGTCTTTCACCTTCAGGGAGGCTTTGGGAAGAGAAGAGTATGAATTCCTCTGAACTGAAACACTTACCCTCTTACATGCATACATTCTCTCATGCCCTTGTTCTGGTCTTCTCTTTCACTCTTGGTTCAATCTGTTCCTTTAATCTCATCACACCTGTCGCGCTCTCTGGAGACATAGGTGACACGTTGGAGGGACACAGAGGGGGGCACCAGCTACTGTATAAGTAGGGGCATTGCCAGCAGATTGAGGGACGTGATCATTCCTCTCTATTCGGCATTGGTGAGGCCTCATCTGGAGTACTGTGTCCAGTTTTGGGCCCCACACTACAAGAAGGATGTAGAAAAATTGGAAAGAGTCCAGCGCAGGGCAACAAAAATGATTAGGGGCTGGAGCACATGACTTATGAGGAGAGGCTGAGGGAACGGGGATTGTTTAGTCTACAGAAGAGAAGAATGGAGGGTGTGGGGGGGGATTGATAGCTACTTTCAACTATCTGAAAGCGGGTTCCAAAGAGGATGGATCTAGACTGTTCTCAGTGGTACCAGATGACAGAACAAGGAGTAATGGTCTCAAGTTGCAGTGGGGGAGGTTTAGGTTGGATATTAGGAAAAACTCATTCACCAGGAGGGTTGTGAAGCACTGGAATGGATTACTTAGGGAGGTGGTGGAATTTCCTTCCTTAGAGGTTTTTAAGGTCAGGCTTGACGAAGCCCTGGCTGGGATGATTTAGTTGGGGATTGGTCCTGCTTTGAGCAGGGGGTTGGACTAGACGACCTCCTGAGGTCCCTTCCAACCCTGATATTCTATGATTCTGTGATTCTATAAAGGGGGGCACGTGACCTCCACATAAGACCTGCACATTAAGGACAGCTACATTATTCAGTTGAGTCTGTCCCATTGATGACTGGAGATAATTTTTAAGTCTTCTGAAGCTGGAGAATGAGTTCAGGATGATACAGGCACAGTGTAATAAAAGAAGTGGGGGGGAGCTCCCTTTTATGGACACCCAGCCAGCCAGCTAGCTATAAAGTCCCTCTTGGTGGCTGTTCTCTGCTTGCTTTACCGGTAATGGGTTAACAAAGTCCCCCAGGTAAAGGAAAGGGAGTGGGCACCTGACCAAAAGAGCCAATGGGAAGGCCAGAACTTTTTAAAATGGGGAAGAAACTTCCCCTTTACCTCTGTTGTTGTTCTCCAGGAAAGAGGGGAACAGGGAGCAGTTATGCTATGAGAAGCTTTAAGCCAGATATGATCATAGATCATCAGATCATACCTAGAACTACTTATTTGGAACCCCCAAATGTGTAAGTAGATCAGGAATGTTTAGAAAGACACAATTAGGTTTATTTCTGTTTATTTCTTACAACTAGTGGACTCCTCTGTGCTAACCCAGATGCTTTCGTTTGCTTGTAACCTTTAAGCTGAACCCCCAAGAAAGCTATTTTGGGAGTTTGATTTTTGGAATTGCTCTTTTAAAATCTAGGAAAAGCCTAAGTTCCAGATGTATTTTCTTTCTTTTTGTTTTTAATAAAATTTACCTTTTTTAAGAACAGGATTGGATTTTTGGGGTGCATGTTGTTTGATTAGCTGGTGGCAACAGCTAATTTCCTTTGTTTTCTTTCTCAGCTCTTCCCTGGGAGGGGGGCCCGGGGATAAAAGGGCTTGAGGGTATCCCACAGGAAGGAATTCCCAAGTGTACCTTCCTGGGTTCAAAAAAAACGGGGTTTTGCATTTGGGTGGTGGCAGCATTTACCAATCCAAGATCAGAGAAAAGCTGTAACCTTGGGAGTTTAATACAAGCCTGGAGTGGCAAGTATAATTTTTAAAAATCCTTGCAGGCCCCACCTTCTGCACTCGAAGTGCTGGAGTGGGGAATCAGCCTTGACACACAGTGAGAAGGATTCTTATACATTTGCAGTACTCTGGAAACAGTGCTTCCAGAGTACTGCAAATGACTCCAAGACCTCTTTCTTGATGAGTAACAGCTAATTTAGGCACCGTCATTTTGTATGTATTGTTGGAATTATATTTTGCCATGTGAATTACTTTGCATTTAATATTGAATTTCATCTGCCATTTTGTTGCCCAGTCACCTAGTTTTGTGAGATCCCTTTGTAACTCTTTGCAGTCTGTTTTGGACTTAACTATCTTGAGTAATTTTGTATCATCTGCAAACTTTGCCACCCCTTTTTGCAGATCATTTATGAATATGTTGAACAGCAATAGTCCCAATACAGACCCCTGGGAACATCACTATTTACTTCTCTCCATTCCAAAAATAGACTATTTATTCCTATCCTTTGTTTCCTGTCTTTTAACTGGAGTGCCTGGGAATGCTTTCAGGATCATCTAACAATCCTTAATTTAATTTAATGACAAGCCTTTTGTTATCTTAATTACCCTGCCTCTCTTTATAAACAAACTCCCTGCCCCAAGAGCGGAAGTTGTTAGCAGCACAGAACTCATCATATTCCACCCTCAAGCTCTGACTCCTGGGTGCTGCTGGGCCCTTGATCCCGCCCCTCCAGGCATTTGGGAAGGGGCATGTGACCTTTCACCCCACCCCACCCCAACACGTCTCCCCTGCTGGAGAGACTCAGGACCGTGAGTGCCGATCTCAGGGCAGACTGTCACAAACAGGGCAGACACCCCAAGCTGGTGGTCTGGTCTATAACCAGATTTCACCAAGCCAGTAACAAATGTGAACTCCTGGATCACTGTCACAGTCTCACCATGGAGTCACAGACAGTCCCCTTAGACTCTCCAGTCTATCTTGCCATCCAGACAAACTGGACTTCATGCTAAATGGTCACTTACACCAAAAATCACACCACATTCAGGTTGCCTCCAGTCCCAAGAGACCAATCACTTACCCCAGATCAATTGGTCCCCTAGATCTTGCACCAAAGACAATGCCTGTAGCCAGTCCTATAATAAGCTATCTAAAGGTTATTAACTAGGAAAAAGGAATAAGAGAGTTATTTACAGGTTAATGCAAGTGAACATATCCACACCAATGAGTTACCGTCTAATCCTAAAAGCGAACGAGTTGTAGTGATCTGTCCATTCAAAGTGTCTGTCAGGGCGGACCCAGGAGGCAGCTCCTGGGGAATTTCTGGCTTCAATTTAGAGTCTCTGACCCTTCAGAGTTCAAACAGCCACAAAGATGGAAAACTGTCCTGTGGTTTTCTTTTATTTCCTTCATTCAGCTTCCAAGCCCACAGGAGGAGCTTCCTTGCAGGTAGCATTTCCCAGATGCAGATAGGGCCATTAATCAATCATTTGTATTGCCATGTTCCTTGATGGCTCATCTGATTTTGATACTCCTTCTGGATGAGTGGGGGTAGGGGTGATTCCCCCTGGGTTCACAAGTTCAGAGCAAACATTTTCAAAGTTATAAAGCAAAACTTACCTCTCTCCTTATAGCCTGGGATACAGACATCACAAATGAGATTAATACAGGCAGCAATTTACAAGCATTTTAGTCTAAACACTAAATACATTCTTATAAGACTAATACCTATTTTGAGCAAAACTACCATATAGGTGAGTTTGTCTGGTCTCCAGTTATGAGTTTGTCAGTTCTTAGCCTGCAGCCTGGGCAAGAACCGGCATCTGGCCTGCCAGCATCACAACACCTCTACAAGCAAGCAAACAATGGCAACAAGTTGCTGCTTCCTCATGCTGTGTGCTGGCTTCTTTGTTCTTCTTAAGTCCTTTCAGCCCAGTGTTGCTCCTGCAACACTGAGGACATCACCAAGATTTCAGCACCATCGGTGTGATAGAGTTTGCCAATATAATGTCAAGGGACTAGATTTGAAGTGTTCTTGGAATCATTTGAAGGGGCTGTTCAAATGCTATGGTAATTTAAGGTACTGTAACAGGAAGGTCTGGTCCCTTTAAGGATGGTTCTGGGTCCCAGAATGGGCCCGTGAGCACCACCAAAGCTTCTGGGAGGCAGGCCCGATCATAGCTGCTAAAATGAGTCAAGCCCAAGACAGACAGAAATGGAGCTATGACAGACATGCTGGTACTAGGCCAGTGGTGCTGGGGGACCAGGTCCTATTTAGGCAGCAGAGGTATGTACTCCAGACTGGATAAAACCTGGGGCCCTGACCCATACATCATCTGTGGGATCCCGTACCCACATGGCCGGTATATAAGATCTAAGCAGTCTGCGAATAGACCGGAGAAGATGGTCCATCAGGACATGCTCCGGCATTGTTACTTTGAGCCCAAGCCAACAAGCAGGGTGTGGGGAGGAGAGCCTAGTCTCAGGAGGCAGGACTAGAAGGAGTCAATGGGGCCCCCCAGTGGAGTGGCATGCCCTCTACCTGAGGAAGGTGTGTTTACATGGTGGCTGAGTGGAACTGGTTAGAGCCCCTTCCTTTCTCCTCTCCTTGCTACCCTATGCAAAACCTGCTGGCTGGGGGAAGTGCCACTCCAAAACGAGGACCCAGAATTAACTATGTGTAAGCAGGGGAATGGTCCCGCTATTGTGGGGAACTTTCCTGTCTTATACATTACTAGGGTGACCAGATGTCCTGATTTTATAGGGACAGTCCCAATTTGGGGGGCTTTTTCTTATATAGGCATCTATTGCCCCCCACCCCCATCCCAATTTTTTACACTTGCTATCCGGTGAAATGGGCTAGCGAAAGAATCTGAGTCCTCACTCCCACTTCCTTTACCCAGGGCTCCCCTTCCACTCTCCTGTGTGGCAGAGTCCTCATAACCCCAACAAGGCTGGGCCCAGGATTCCTGGGGGATTTGATCCCCAACCTTGTCATGGTCACTTAGGGTAGGGGCTAGGGTGTCCCTACTCCAGGGTGCTCTCTCTGCACTGGATGCTTCCCTGACCCACTGATCATTACATACAGTTCAAAGCAAATACAATTCATTAAACAGCAATCAATTTTAAAAAATAAGGAAAAAATGGGAAAGGTTAAAGAAAAACCCGTCACCCCGCTCTGTGGCACAGGGACATCACAACCAGCAGTCTCTGGAATGTAAGGGAAGTTCAGTCTGTTCCTCACAAGTCCCAGGCCCCTTCTCAGGCCCTGGCTGTGCTGCAGGAATGCTGTGGGTTGGACACTTGCTCTGGCGTTGGTCACACGCCCTCAGGCTTTAGATGGCAGCACCCTTCTTCCCAGCATTGCCCCTGCCCTGTCGGGGTTACGATCTGACTCCAAGTCTGGTCTGCAAGGCCTCTTGGCTGGGGGGCATCTCCCTGCGCTGGGCCTGCTGCTCAGAGTCCCCCTCGCTCTCCCCAGCTGCTCAGCGCACCCAGCTCCTGACTGCTCCAGCCCCAGCTCCACTCTGCCTCAGCACAGCTGCTGCTCTGCCTCCAGCTCCCCAGGCTGCTTCTCTGGATCTGGTTGCTACAGCTCTCCTTCTAGGGTTACCATTCGTCCGGATTTACCCGGACATGTCCTCCTTTTCGTGCTAAAAATAGCGTCCGGGGGGAATTTGTAAAGCACTCACAATGTCCGGGATTTCCCCCCTCCCCCGGCAGAGCAGAGCGAGCGGCTGGGAGGGCTGCAGGAAAGTCCCGGGCTGGACTCCGGAGCAGCTGTAGAGGAGCCAGATCTGCCCTGCATTCTGAGCCAGCAGCTCTCCCCTGCAGCCCAGTCCGGCAGCACTGTGCAGGGCCAGGGACCGGGTTTTGTTGTGCTGGGAAGCGCAGCCACGTGTCCGGCTGGCACAGAGCCCAACACCCTGTTCTGAGCAGCAGGGTAAGGGGGCCAGGGGGCAGGAGAAGGGGCAGGGAGGTTGTGGAGGGGGCAGTCAAGAAACGGGGGGGGCTTTTTGGGGGGAGTGGAGAAAGTTTTGGGCAGTCAGGGTACAGGTAGGGGGTAGGGTCCTGGGGGGCAGTTGGGGGGGGTCTTAGGAGGGGGCAGTTAGGGGACAAGGAACAGGGAGTCTTAGGTAGGGGGTGGGGTTCTGGAGGGCAGTTAGGAGCAGGGGTCCCAGGAGGGGGCAGTCAGCGGACAAGGAGCGGGAGGGTGGGGGGCTGGGAGTTCTGGGGGGAGCTGTCAGGGGGCAGGAGTGGGGAGAGGGATCGGAGCAGTCAGGGGACAGGGAGCAGAGGGGTTTAGATGGGTTGGGAGTTCTGGGGGGGGCTGTCAGGGGGTGGTGAGTGGTTTGATGGGGCGTGGGAGTCCCAGGGGTCTGTCTGGGGGTGGGGGTGTGGATAAGGGTTGGGGCAGTCAGGGGACAAGAGGCAGGGAGGCTTAGATAGGGAGTGGAGTCCTGGGGGGCAGTTAGGGGCAGGGGTCCCAGGAGGGGGCAGTCAGGGGACAAGGAACGGGGGGAGGGTTGGGGGTTCTGGGGGGGTGGGAAGTGGGAGGGGCAGGGGCGGGGCTAGGGCGGGGCTCCTCCCATCCTCTTTTTTGCTTGCTGAAATATGGTAACCCTATCTCCTTCCAGCACAAGTCTGCTCTCTGTGCTGCTTCTGTAACTCTGCTCCCAGCACTGACCTGCTTCCTGGGCTGCTTTTCTGGCCCCTCTGGCTGGCTCTGCTCCCCGCCTCAGCTTGGGCCTCTGCTTTCTCCTTAGCTCAGCCCCACTCTGTTTGACCCAGGCAATTCCAGCTCACATGGAGGAGAGGACCCCCTGGCCTCCTGACTCCCTCATTAGCCTGCCTGCCTTGTCAATCAGGTTGACTGGAGCATTGGCCTCTCCCCATTGTTCCTGGGGACTGTCAGTCTCAGGGTCCTGATTTCCCATTGACCCTTCCCCTTACTTTTGGTACTGGGAACTAGCCAACCAAAAAAAAAAAAAATCCCACTGAGTTTTTGTAAGGGGCGAACAGTCCCATTACATATGGACCACCTGGGATGAGCAGAGAGGGGGCAGGGTAGGGATTTGAGAAAGAAAGAAAGAAAGAAAGAAAGAAAGAAAGAAAGAAAGAAAGAAAGAAGCAGCGCTGGGCTGGGGCAGAGAGACACCTGACCGAGTGTACAGGTGCAGAGCCTGAACTTGGAGCTGCTTGGAGCACAGCCAGCTGCTGCTTGCGAAAGGGGACCCTCACAGATGCCCAGCCTGGAGCTGTTCGGACAGCTGAGCCCACGAGCCAAGACCCACTGGTTTGAGCTTCCAGCACATGGGCAGGTTGGATTGACCCAAGGTGGGGTTGCATTGGCGCAGGGCAGAGAGTCTGGGTGTGTCTAGCCAGGCGTGGGGAGCAAGGGGATCTGTGTAACCCCTGTCAGAGGCCCTCCCTGGCTTTGCCTGCATTAGATAAGTGGGGTGCTATTGTTAAGGGTGGGGCTTGAGCTAGGGGTTGGCACTGATGCCCTGGGGGAGGGGAACATTGGTGTTTGTGCAGAGACGTGCGGCTGGGACCTGGGACCTCCCCACCTGACATTTCAAGGTACACTAACAGGACGGTCAGACCTCTTTAAAGAGTAGTGGGTCAGGGGGGGGCCAGCAACCTTGTTCCATGGCATGACTCTGCTGAGGAAAGGATTCTTGTTTGTATTACGGGAGGGCTAGAAGCTGTGTCCTGGACCAGGGCCCATTGTTCTAGGCACTGTGCAGACTGTCCTACAGTCATGGACTCACAGGTCATGCCCACTAGTGGCCCTGTACGGTCCCTGGGGGGAACCCCCTTCAGTGAGACAGCCCTTCTTGAGGGTCCATTTTCTCTCGAGGGTTAAGCCCATCCACCTCCTAGAACCACACCTCTCTAGGCCCCCTCAGGGAGTCCACTCTCTCTGGACGCCTGGGGCCTCCACTCCCAGAGGGAATAATGCAACCCTGTTCTCTAGATCGGAGTGACTCTCAGCAAGCATAAAACAGGAGGGTTTATTGAGTGCCTAAACACAGCATAGGAAATTCTCAGGGCCCTCAGGCCTTGCCTCCCTCAGCACAGTACATCTAAGGGTATGTCTACACTATGAAATTAGGTCGATTTTATAGAAGTCGATTTTTTAGAATTTGATTTTATACAGTCTATTGCGTATGTCCACACTAAGCGCATTAAGTTGGCGGAGTGTGTCCTCACTACTATGGCTAGCATCGACTTACAGAGCGATGCACTGTGGGTAGCTATCCCACAGTTCCCGCAGTCTCAGCTGGCAGACCTCGGTGAGGTTGATCAGGGGTGCCTGGACAGACATGGCTATCCTCCTCTTAGAGCGGTGGGAGTGACTCCAGGTCATTCTCTTCTTTAAGTTTTGTCTCATGGAGATTCAGTCCTGCCTGGAATGTCATGCGAGCTGGAGACTTCTGCCCCAGCCTGCCCCTTGCTCCCATGGCTCATGAAGCCTGGACAGTAGAAAGGAGCAGTTCAACTTGTGGAATGACAAATCCAGAACGAAGGATTGCACTCTATGGGCCATGTTAAGATTATTTCAGAGTCCTAGATAGCATTTAGTCCCTATAAAAGACTTCATGAAAATTTCCCCAGCCCCTAACAAAAATGTTAATTTATCAGAGCAGCTGAAAGGGTAAGGAACCCAGGACAATGACTTAGAGAGAGCTTCCATATTATTTAACTCATAATTGATATATGAGTATAATGGCTGACAGGGGTCAGGCTGGTGACTCTTGCCTATATGCTCGGGGTCTGACTGATCGCCATTTTTGGGGTCGGGAAGGAATTTTCCTCCAGGGCAGATTGGCCGAGCCTCTGGAGGTTTTTCGCCTTCCTCCGCAGCATGGGGCAGGGATCTCTAGCAGGAGGGTCTCTGCCGATTGAAGTCACCTAAAACAGGATTGGGGACTTCAACAGCAGAGTCCAGGGAAGGGGTAGGGACGGTTTTATGGCCTGCAGCATGCAGGGGGTCAGACTAGATGATCATAATGGTCCCTTCTGACCTTAAAGTCTATGAGTCTATATAATTCAAAGTAAAATTTCACAGCACAGTCTGTTCTAAGACTAAAAATGCAGGAGGGGAGTCAGAAAAAGGAACCGTGACCTGTTTCCACCTGGTTTTGAGCCAGGGATGTTTCACCTGTTAGGTGATCATGATAATCACTACACTACAGTGCTTCTCTTTTTTTGCCACAGACTTTGCCGAATGCACAGGAATGTTTTCTCTAGCTACAGAAGCTACTTAATGCAATGTCTATATCTATGGCCTTCCTACTCACAAAGCGGTCATGCCCCTGTCCAAGGCTGACACAGCGCGGAGTGCATGTGACTAAGCAACCTGGCTCGGGCAGGATTGCTTGCGAGGCATGATACTTTTGCCGTTAAGCAGATGTAAACAGAGTCAGGATGAGCTCTACCCTGACATCTGGTGGTGGTGAATTATGGCGAGTGTGGAAAAGAACTCCAGAGGCTGATCTTGTTTCCATAGGCACACCCACCCGCCTGGCATGAAACAACAGCAACTGAAAGTGGTTACTTTGGCTGGTGTGGGATCCCCAATTTCTCTGTTATTGGGGCAGGAAGAATAAAGTTTTGTTACCCTGATTCTGTGAATCAAGGCCAGTGGAACTGTTGTATGACAGAAGGACTGAGTGAGTCCTTCACCATTACCTAAGTAGCACTTGCTTGACAAGGGGCATGGGTTACAAAACCCAGTGAATTGAGAGAGGAGGGGGATAGGTATTTGTACTTAATGGTATGGGGCACCTGTGAGGGCTTGAAACACCAACTGCACCACCTCCTCTCTCCACTGTTGAATGTCAGAGCTAACTTTGATTCCATTAGGAGTCTAGTTACAGGCTGCTGAGCAGAATTCACTTTGGGCCAATGGTGCCCCAGCACTGGGGCTCCCCTACTATGAGCTGAATTCACAAAAGAGCTGAAATCACAAAAGAGCTAAAGTTATTAAGAGCTGAGATCACTGAGTGCTGTGTTAACTAATGGGGGAGCCTGAAGCTATATTGCTAAGCAGCTGGTGGAGCAATTTGTGGGGACGACTGGAGGAGCAGTGAGCGGCACGGAGCCTTGCGGGGACGGTTGGAACAGCCCAAGGAACGGGGAGCGGAGCTGTTTGCGGGGCTGGCTGGAGCGGCTCACAGGTGGGTGAGCGGACCGGAGCAGCTTGTAGAGCGGAGCAGTTTGTGGGACGGCAGGAAGTGGACTGGCTCATGGTGAAGGCTGCGGCGGAACCCCACGGAGAGATGGCCGGCCTTGGCTCACGTAAGGTACCCCTTAACACCCTGCGTGCCCCCCTTTTACTCTGGGGCTGCACTGACCAGGGACAGAGACTTTGGCGGTTGCTGGACTTTTGGGACTTTGGGTGGTTGCGGGACCCAAGAGACTTTGGGGGTGTTGGACTTTGGGGACTCTGGGTGATATTTGGGTTGCTGGATTCAAGAACCAAAGGGAAAGGACACAGCCCAATTTGCTGGGGTGGGTTTTTTGCTCATGGTTTGTGTTATGAATCCTGTTTGTGGTGTTTTTCCAATTTAATGCTGATGTCGTTTACCTCATGTTATTAAACATTTTCTGCTACACTCAGACTCCGTGCTTGCGAGAGGGGAAGTATTGCCTCTTAGAGGCACCCAGGGGGTGGTATGTAATTGTCCCAGGTCACTGGGTGGGGGCTCGAGCCGGTTTTTCATTGTGTTATTGAAACAGAATCCCTAGATACAGAACCCAGCCCTTGTTGCTGCCAACTTAGATGGGCAGAAGGGTTACACTAACACAGCAATTCTTTCCTGGCCTCTGCCACTAAATGCTTCCATGCATTATGCTGTTCCCTATCAGTGCAGGAGGACTGCATGAGCTCAGAAAAAATGTCATCACGAGTGTGTTTTTTTCGCCTTCTAATCTGTGATAACCTCAGGGATGGAGATGATAGGGGGAGCGTAGAAACATTCTGGGGGGACTGCATGATCACCTGTGCTGCTGAGTGCTGCTGAGTTCACCACGCTGGCCAAACAGGAAATGAAATTCAAAAGTTCCCAGGGCTTTTCCTGTGTACCTGGCTAGTGCCTCTGAGTTCAAAGTGCTGTCCAGAGCGGTCACAATGGAGCACTCTGGGACAGCTCCTGGAGGCCAATACCATTGAATTGCATCCACACTACCCCAAATTCGACCCGGCGATGTCGATTTCAGCGCTAATCCCCTCGTCGGGGAGGAGTACAGAAATCGATTTTAAGAGCCCTTTAAGTCAACAAAAATGGCTTCGTCGTGTGGACAGGTGCAGGGTTAAATTGATCTAACGCTACTAAATTCAACCTAAACTCATAGTGTAGACCAGAGCTAAGTCTCCCCTGCATCCAGGTAGGCTTTGGCTGCTCTCTGTCTCCAGTCCTGAGACTCTGCGCTTTCCAGCTGGGAAATCACCGGCCCCAACAGCTCCTCCCCTGTCCTTTGTCTTCCATCCCAGGTAAACAGGTCACTGGGGCCCTCTCTCTTCCGTCCTTTGTTCCCCTCTGGCTGGAACTGGTTGGTCAGGTCACTGGGGTCCTCTCTCCTCAGCTCTTTGTCCTCCCACTGGTCAGAACTGGCTGACTGCCAAGCTGGGGTGTGCTTCTTAATCTCCAGGTCACCAGTTGTTAGGGTTCCCCATCTCCAGGCCGTTGTCCGGGGAGCCCGGCTGCTAGGTGAGGTCACACCTGGTCTTCTGCAACAACAAACTCTCTCCCACCACCTTGTTAAACATGCAGCACACAGGGAAACTGAGGAGCACACACACTATTCATGTAAAACACTACAAAAATCCCCAGCTTCGTCACACCTATTTCACAGGGCTGTGTGAGGATAAATTCATTAATGATTGTGAGGTGCCCAGATACTAGGTTATGGGGGACCTGTGAGCATCTAAGATCAAAACATATTGAATTTCCCAGTGGCTTGTGCCACATTCTCAGCTTTGCCCCACTCCAGCCTGGGAGCCGGGAGCTCAGCACGATACCATGTGCAAATAAGCCTGCTGTTCCTGAACGTGATTCACCAGAATCATTAGCAGTGCTTGTGAATTTCTAAAAAATGTCACGTCTCCATCGTGCCTGCCTGCCGCTCCCAGATGGGTGGCCCCTGCTAGCGCTTGTTCTGAAGCAGTTGAATGCAGTCTAAAAATGGCTCCTCTTTTAATGTTTTCCCGGCGCTGTGTTTTGGAAGTGCTTGACACCAGGGCTCAGCAGCTCACACGCTGAATTGGCACCTTTTAATGGGAACAATTTCACAAGAATCCGATTCAGCTTTTCTTTCGCTCTCAGGGGCAATTTTGCTGGAGGTAAAACTGGGGCAGTTCAAGTACCCAAGTCACAATTGTATTTCATGTGCCAGCCGCTTAACAGCTCCAGCCCAAAGATTTGCTCTGTGGATGTGTTAGATTTACTCCCAGGTAGAGAAAAAAAAATGATGATAGATCTCTTTCCCATGGAGTTCATAAAGCGCAGGAGCCCAAATCCACTGAGAACAGCTGAGGCAGGGGTGAAGGGACTTTTGAAATATTAAACAAATATTAGAGCCAGTCAGTGTGTTCTTCCAAAGCAAAATCACCCAGCAGCTTAGCTGGAGTGTCTGCTCATGAGACCCCCTTCGACTGCTATCGTCCATGTGCCAGGAGTTCTGGAGGAGCCAAGCGAACCATGCTTTGGATCTGTACTGTGCATTATTTGTGGCATGTGATTGGTCGCCGGGGTTGCTTGGCATGACTGGAAGTTCATAATTGGACGACAGCATCTTTTTAAAGTCTCTTTATTGGGCCTGTGATGGGGTGGACTAGGCCCTGATGCCCTCTGCTGGAGGTCTTGTGGCCCTGCCACACCCCACCCCAGAAAAGGGCGGTAGAGAGGTCCTCCAAGCTACCTAGAGCTAGGGCTACCATACGTCCGGATTTCCCCAGACATGTCCGGCTTTTTGGTCTATAAATAGCCGTCCGGGGGGATTTCTAAAAATCTAAAAATGTCCGGGATTTCCCCCCGGTAGGCTATTTATAGATTGAAAAGCGGCGGCCAAGTGCTGCTGGGCAGCCAAAGACCCTTCCCGGCTCCCCCCATCCTCTGCAGCCTTAGCATGCCGGCCGGCCCCGCAGCTGTTTTCCCCCTCTTCCCCTCCCCTGAACACTCCAGCCCCCCTGCTCCTCCCCCTCCTCTGCTTCCCGCAAATCAGATGTTCACGGGAAGTCTGAAAACAAGCAGGGGCAGGCGGGCAGCAGCAGGTAAGCTCGGGGGGGGGGGGTGCGAGGAGGAGGGCTCCGGGGAGGCGAGGCGCGGTGCGACCGACTCCGGCCCTGGCCGTGCGGCTCCCTCCGGCCCCGGCCAAGCGGCTCTGGCCCCGGCCGGCCCCAGCTGCTCCAGCCCGGCTCAGGCCTCGGGGCACCGGCCCCGGTTCCGGCCGAGCGGCACAGGCCGAGCACCACCGGCCCCAGCGGCTCTGGCCCTGGCCCCAGAGGCTCCGGCCCGGCTCAGCTCGGGCCCTGGGGCACCAGCACCGGTTCCGGCTGAGCGCGCTGGCCCGCCCTCGGCCGAGCACCCCTGGCTCCAGCCCCAGCGGCTCCGGCCCGGCTCGGGCCCCAGGGCAGCAGCCCCAGTTCCAGCCGAGCGCACCGGCCCGGCCCTGGCTGAGCACCTCCGGCCCGGCCCCAAGCCCTGCGACCCCGGCTGGAGTGCAGGGCTTGGGGCTCTTGCTCTTGCTAAAGCCGGCCCTGGTCAGGGGACAGGGAGGGGGAGTTGGTTGGGTTGGGAGTTTGTGGGGGGCTGTCAGGAGGGCAGGGGTGTGTAGAGGGGTTGGGACAGTCAGGGACAGGGAGCAGGGGAGGTTAGATGGGTCGGGGGTTCTGGGAGGGCTGTCCGGGACAGGGGTGTGGAGAGGGGTCGAGGTAGGCAGGGAGCAGAGAGGGTTGGATGGGTCGGGAGTTATGGGGGTCCTGTCAGGGAGTGAGGAGCAGTTGGATAGGGCGTGGGAGTCCTGGGGGTCTGTCTGGGGGAGGGGGTGTGGAGCGGGGTCGAGGCAGGCAGGGGGCAGAGGGGTTTGGATGGGTCGGGAGTTCTGGGGGTCTGGTCAGGGGGCGGGGAGCAGTTGGATAGGGCATGAGAGTCCCAGAGGTCTGTCTGGGGGCGGGGGTGTGAATATGGGGTGGGGGTGTGGATAAGGGTCAGGTCAGTCAGGGGACAGGTAGGGTCCAAGGGGGGAAGTTAGGGTTGGGCGTTCTCAGGCGGGGGCAGTCAGGGGACAAGAAGCAGGGAGGCTTAGATAGGGGGTGGAGTCCTAGGGGGCAGTTAGTGGCAGGAGTCCCAGGAGGGGGCAGTCAGGGGACAAGGAGCAGGGGGGGGTTGGGGGTTCTGAGGAGGGCAGTCAGGGGGTGGGAAGTGGGAGGAAGTGGATGGGGGTGGGGCGGGGCAGGGGTGGGGCTAGAGCGGGGCTCCTCCCCCCCAGTGTCCTATTTTTGATTGTGGAAATATGGTAACCCTACCTAGAGCAGCTGTGTGGGAAGGAGCCAATTGGGGCCCATCAGGTTAGTATAAGAAGAGCTGCAGGGCAAGAGTGAGTTCAGTTCCCTGTTAGAGCTGGAGGAGAGTGGATGGTGCTCTGGGCTGGCTGCTGGGCCTCCACCAGGACAAGGCCCTGAGATAAGGGTGAAGAATGTGCTGGAGCCACAGGGAAGTGGCCCAGGGAATTGTAGCAGTTTATTTAAAAGGACATGCTGGATGGCTGTTATCTATAGAGTCCCTGGGCTGGGACCCAGAGTAGAGGGTGGGCCTGGATCCCCCACCACCACCAGCCACTAGGAAAGTGGCCTGAACTTTGATGAACCCCAGAAGGAGAACTGAACTCCTTTAGTGGCCCAGCTGAAGAGCTGGGGCCAGAGAGGTGAAGAGTCTCCAGGGAGGGAGCCCTGGGGGACATGGCCCCACACCAGGGCTGGGACATCTTAAAGAGCAGGGATAATTCAAAGGAGCCCAGAAGGGGCTGAGAGACAGTTTGGATTAGGGTACTGTGATAGGCCCTGCTGGACTGATTGAAGAGTGAGCCCCAGGAAAGGGCTGCAGATTGAAGGACCTTACAGTGGGCACTGAAATAGGCCCCCGTTGGACTTACACCCCAGGAGGGGTTGCTTTGCTTTTATCACCTAGACTGTGTGTGACTCAGTTGGAGGACTGAAGAGGCACCACAAACAGGTAGAGAGTGCAGGCACATGCACTCGCCAGGCGGTGCTCGAGAGGGGTGAGTGTACCCTCGTTACAGGGCCTGTAGGCAAAGCAGCCATTCACCCCACACCCGTGCAAACGCAAACCTGCTGGGTGAATACAAAAGGGCAGGAAGATGGCTGAGTCACTCCAAATTCACTGGGCTCGTGGCATGCAATCCCCTCTGTCAACCAGGCAGTCCTGCGCCTTAATCTGGGCTCCAGAGAGCTGCACCCCACATAGCCACACCATGAACCCACCTGCAGAGCAGCTGGCACTGGGGTGGGCGACATCGCATGGGACCAATGAAGGAGAGCATTGTCACCAACAGGACCCACTCCTGGCACTCACACACAGGCCCATCCTGCTCCCTGGGACAGAAGCTAAAGTGGGGCAGTGTAACTAAGCAGCCTTTGGCGCAACACTACTGAGGACTTGGCTGCACTTGCCAGTTACAGTGCATTAAAGGAGCCCCGGGCACACTAGCTCACTACCCGTCCACACTGGCAAGACACTTAGAGTGCTCTGACTTCACGGCTAGAGCGCTCCTGGTACTCCACCTCAGCGAGTAGAATAACGATTGATGCGCCCCAGCTGGAGTGCCCCAGCGTCAGTGTGAACGAGGTGTTGCATTACTGCGCTCTGATCAGCCTCTGGAAATGTCCCATAATCCCCTTAAGTCAAGTGGCCACTCTTGTCACTGTTTTGGATATGCCTTTTGAAAACTCCATTTGACAGCCGGCTGCTTATCTGCTCCAAGACAAAGCAACCATTACTGTAGAATGCTGTGTGTGAGAGAGGCAGGGGGAGGGGGAGGTCTGCTGCTCTCTGAACTTACAAGACAACATGCTGACATGCTCTCAGCCCCCCCAAAACCCACTCTCTCTCCCCCCACATACACACAACGCACTCCCAGTCACACTCCACCCGCCCCCCCCCCATTTGAAAAGCACGTTGCAACCACTTGCATGCTGGGACAGCTACCACAATGCACTGCTCTCTGGCCATTGCAAGAGCTGTTAATGTGGCCACGCCAGTGTGCTATCAGCTGTCAGTGTGGACAGACTACAGCGCTTTCCCTACTGCGTTCTACAAAGCCTGGTTTAACTCAAAGCACTCTACATCTGCAAGTGTAGCCACGCCCTCAGAGTATCAATTCAGGACAAATTGTTTAGAGCAGGGCAGTTACAGCCCAAGGCTGGGGTTCCTTCACTACTGAGGCATGCTAAACAGAGAGAACTTCGGTTTTACCCCACTGGCTAACCAGAAGGCATAAAAGCAATTCCCTTAAACACTCCAGTTTCCCAGTATCACCACCAGCACCACTTCTTATGGGGACGAATGGTTATGAAAACCAATATCTCAGTAAAAGAAAAAAGGTTCTTCCGATCCTAAAGGACCAAGCCCCAGACCCAGGTCAATATACAATTCAGATCTTACCCACAAATCACATTGTTGCCAATCCTTTAGAATTTAAAGGTTTATTCATAGAAAGAAATATAGATGAGAGTTAAAATTGGTTAAATGGAATTAATTACATACAGTAATGGCAAAGTTCTTTGTTCGGGCTTGTAGCAGTGGTGGAATAAACTGCTGGCTTAAATTAAGTCTCTGGAATACATCCACAGCTTGGATGGGCCGTTCAGTTCTTTGTTCAGAGCTTCAGTTTCAAGCACAGTTCCTCCAGAGGTCAGAAGCAGGATTGAAGACAAAATGGAGATGATGATGATGCCTTTTATAGTCCTTTTGCCATGTGGCATCTGCTTACTTTGTTCCAAACACAAGCTGCCCAGCACAGGGCTTGAAAGCCTTACAGTCCTCTCTGTAGGCATGCCCCTGCATGCCTTGCTGAGTCATAAGGTGTATCTGCCTTCTCTCAATGGGTCAGTTACATAACTGATGGTCCTTAATGGGCCATGAAGCAGGCTAGGCAGTGCTGATGCCAAATTGTCTGGGGTGTCAGCCAGAAGCACAGCACAAGTTTGAAATACAGACAGTATAGAGCCAATACTTATAACTTTAAATACAAAAATGATACATGCATAAGCATAACCAGCACATCATAACCTTTTCATAGACACCTTACTTGACCTCCTTTGTACAAGATTTGGTGCCACTATTGATACCAGACACCTCTGTGTTCTTGGGAAACCAGGGTGCAGTATCCAGCCTGACTCATGAAAGATACCCCCCCCCCCCGCCTCTGCTAAAACCAAAACCCATCAGAGGGGGAAAAAAACTTGCAGAGAGCAGTGAAGGGCGTTGGGAGACACACCTAGACCCCTCCTGACAAGGGTGACAAGATTAAGACATCTCAATTAGCATACAGAATGGAGAGCAGAGACAACTCTCCTAGCCTCATCTGCATGAAAGATGGGACAGGAAGACATCTCAATTTACATACAGAATGGAGAACAGAAAACCACACTGAATTCTGGGACCAGAAAAAGCAGGGAAGCACTGCATCATGGGAATCTCTGCTCCAGATGCTAATGAACCTATGTCTGCACACACCCAGCTCAGCAATTATCAGACCAGTTCTAGTAATGAATCCTTAATTGATATCCAAATACTGTAGCAGCCTAATTGCATTGTGAGCTCCCTGGAAGAAAACACCGCCCATAGCCAAGAGTGATCAGCTCTTATTGTCTAGTCTAAAGAAAACCCTTGTCTTCAGCTTACCTATAAACAAATCTATTGTTCTCCATTGAACAATTGTATTTTCTCTACAAAAATCCCTACTCACCTTACAGGGTGGGTTCTGATGCTTAGATCCAAACTATGCATCAGTTTCACTGGAACTCCATCTTCTCCTGACTGATCGTGTTGAGTCTGAACTTTTGATGAGCTTAAACTTAACCCAGACTTGATGTCTCTGTCTGAACTTTTAACCAAAGCTCTGACCTGTGAACTACTCATGACACCTCCCTCCCCTTAAGTAGCCATCTCCCCTTTTCTCTTTCTGAATTTACATTTTAACCTGTTTTATCCTGTAGAATCTTGATTGATTATGCATGACCATTATGATCTGTTAATCACTTTGTTTACTTCTGTGTATAAATATTGATGCTCACCCCTAATAAACTTGCCACACTTACTCTGAAGCTTTACAAGCTAAGGATAGTGTGAGCCCGTTGATCAACGAATTGGTGTCTGGTCTCTGACAGATTGTGAGCCCCATACCAACTCCGCACGAACTCGGGTGCTGGAGAGGTGAGTGAGGACTTGCTTTTTTACCTAACAATTTGGGGGCTCGTCCGGGATTTCCTTCTGGTGT
Organism: Malaclemys terrapin pileata; assembly: GCF_027887155.1. NCBI lineage: Eukaryota > Metazoa > Chordata > Testudines > Emydidae > Malaclemys > Malaclemys terrapin. Next base: position 51,067,106 of record NC_071511.1, on the reverse strand, counting down.
GGTGCCTCTGTCCAGTGGTCAGACCACTCATATACGAATTGGCAGGCGCCACGGGAGATTTCTCCCAGCCAATTCAATATTGAGGGGTCGTGTACTGGACAGCAGGGTAAATGCCAGTTGGAGGGCTCCTGTCAGACACCATGGGTCAAGGGACTAGCGTGCCTCTTGAGAGTCCGTTGGGGATTGTAAATAAGTTATGGAATGAAGGGAAACTCCCAGTACAGACAGGAATGTCTAGGAGGAAGTTGTACACACTGTGTGTAAGGAATTGGACTGGGTATACCGCGGTATTGGCCGACCCGGAGATGAGGTGGCCTTCGTATGGCTCTTTCGAACAGGCTGCCTTAAGAGGAGTAAGGAGCCAGATCGAAAAAGACCATCCAGGACAGTTATGTTCCTGGTTTTGTTGGGACACAGCAGCAGAGCTGTGGAAATCTTTAAAAATTATGGCAGTCAGGTATTCTCCCGAGAGTGAACCCCCTCCATGTTATTTCGATGAAGGGTGTAAACCACGGCGTGTTTTGACTCGTCAGTTGGTCCCCACTGCACCTGCCCCTATTCCTCCGCAGGGGGACTCTCTCCAGGGCGCAGAGGGGAATCTGCAGGACTCCAGATCAGAATCTCTGCAGAGGGATAAGGGGGAAATGGAAGGGCACACCTCGGGAGGAGTAATTACTAGGCAAAAGATCAAGCAGATGCAGCAGGTTGCATACCCCTCCCCTGAGGATAGCCCAGAGGCTGCCTCCGCCAAACCTTTTGTGAGTGATAAAGGTGTAAGTAGAGAAATGCCTTTACAGGTGCATGACCAACCTTTTGTGGGCAATGATGGCCAGTTACAACATACTAATATTGTGGAATATAAAGGATGGCTAGAATGGGACTTGAAAGAGTGGGGACGGTTGTCAGGGTCCTTTGGGGAAAATCCCCGAAAGATCACAGAACTTTTAGAAAGATTGTTTTCAAGTCATAATCCTACTTATACGGATGTAGATCAGTTGTTAAGTAGAGTTTTGACCGGAGAGGAACGTAGTAGATTGTGGATGGCAGAAAGGACGTGGGGGGATAGCGATGCGGTTAATACTACTTGGATGGATAGGCGGGATCAAGCCGCTGGCTGGAATCCCCTAGACTGGAGTCAGCCAAGGCTGACTCAGCTGCGAACAGATCGAGAGCGATTGTTAGAGAGACTCAAAGAAATGGCTCGCCGCTCGCCTAATCAGGCTAAGTTCATGCAGATTCGGCAGGAATCTGATGAGCCACCCAGAAAGTTCTGGTCGAGGCTATTGGAGGGGGCCCGAATGTTCACTCAGATGGATCCTGAGAGAGAAGCAGACCACCCTACTCTTATTTCGTTTTTTGTGAATCAGTCAGTGCCCCCTGTAAGGGATTATTTCTTAAAGTTTCGCCCTGGTTGGGGAGGTGAGTCAGTCACTTCAGTGTTGGACGTAGCTGATTTTGCATGGGAGAAAGAAAGGGAAAGTAGTAAAATGAAAGAGAAAAAGGAAGAATATAAGTTGATGGCTTTAGCTTTTCGCGGCGGTGTTCGAGGCAGAGGCTGTGGCCGTGGCAGGGGATTTCAGGGTGCTCGGGGAAGAGGGTCCTGGCAACCCCAGCCACCAGGAAATTGTTTTCAGTGCGGACAGCCCGGTCACTTTAAACGTGAATGTCCCTGGGGACGCCCAGAGGGTCCGGTCGCATCCGCAGATACTTACACCAGGGACGAATACACCCCTGCACCACCAGCTCAGCCCGTTCCCCAGGCCTGGATCAACTACGGGCAACAGCAGCAGCTGCAGCAAACTCAGCCTCCTCAATGACGGTACCCCGGGGGCGAAGGCAAACAATGTGATGGTCTTATTTCCTTAATGTCTTTAGCCGGCTCCTTCCTCACTTTCTCCCCTCCCAGCAAAGAGCCTCGTCTAACCCTTTCAGTCCAAGGACTGCCTGTCTCCTTCCTCATTGATACTGGAGCTACTTTCTCTCTTTTAAATCATGCCCCCTCTCCCTGGCTATCCTCTGAGGTTAAAACTGCAACTGGGGTGGAGGGCAACCCACAGGCCTGGTCTACACTACGACTTTAATTCGGATTTATCAGCTTTAATTCGAATTAACCCTGTAACCGTCCACACAACGACGCCATTTAATTCGATGTAAAGGGCCCTTTAAATCGATTTCTGTACTCCACCCCAATGAGCGGAGTAGCGCCAAAATCGATTTTAGCAACTCGAATTAGGGTTAGTGTGGCCGCAATTCGATGGTATTGGCCTCCGGGAGCTATCCCACAGTGCATCATTGTGACCGCTCTGGACAGCAATCCGAACTCGGATGCACTGGCCAGGTAGACAGGAAAAGCCCCGCGAACATTTGAACTTCATTTCCTGTTTGCCCAGCGTGGAGAGCACAGGTGACCACAGATACCTCATCAGCACAGGTAACCATGCAGGCTGATAATCGAAAAAAAGCACCAGCATGGACCGTGAGGGAGGTACTGGATCTGATCGCTGTATGGGGAGAGGATTCAGTGCTTGCAGAACTTCGTTCTAAAAGACGAAATGCAAAAACTTTTGAAAAAATTTCCAAGGGCATGATGGAGAGAGGCCACAATAGGGACTCTGAGCAGTGCCGCGTGAAGGTCAAGGAGCTCAGACAAGCCTATCAAAAAACAAAGGAGGCAAACGGTCGCTCCGGGTCAGAGCCGCGGACATGCCGCTACTACGCCGAGCTGCATGCAATTCTAGGGGGGGCTGCCACCACTACCCCACCTTTGTTCGTGGATTCTGGGTCGGGGATAGTCTCGACGCCTGAGGATTCTGCCGATGGGGTAGAGGAGGAGGAGGAGGAGGATGAGCTTGCAGAGAGCACACAGCACTCCATTCTCCCCAACAGCCAGGATCTTTTTATCACCCTGACTGAAGTACCCTCCCAAGCCTCCCAAGCCAGTACCCAAGACTCTGACCCCATGGAAGGGACCTCAGGTGAGTTTACCTTTTAAAATATAAAACTTGTTTTAAAAGCAAACGGTTTTTAATGATTACTTTGCCTGACTTTGCATTCGCGGTCAGTTCAGCTACTGGAAAAGTCTGTAGCTACTGGAAAAGTCTGTTAACGTGTCTGGGGATGGAGCGGAAATCCTCCAGGGACATCTCCATGAAGCTCTCCTGGAGGTACTCCGAAAGCCTTGCCAGAAGGTTTCTGGGCAGTGCATCCTTATTCCCTCCTCCATGGTAGGACACTTGACCACGCCATGCTTGCAGCAAGTAATCTGGTATCATTGCCTGACAAAGCCTGGCAGCGTATGGTCCCGGTGTTTGCTGGCATTCAAGCAACATCCGTTCTTTATCTTGTTGTGTAATCCTCAGGAGAGTGATATCACTCCTGGTAACCTGGTTGAAATACGGGAACTTAATTAAGGGGACAGAGGTGGCCGTTCCTACTGGGCTGTTTGCCTGTGGCGGAAAATAAATCCTTCCCTGCAGTTAGCCAAGCGCAGATGGGAAATTGGCCCTGAAGTTTTCCGCGTTTGGCTAGCAGGGATCTTCCCTGTTACCAGCCACGCGGTGGGGGGAGGGTACCGTGATCATCCCAGAGAATTCATGGCGAGGGTGGGGGTCGGCGGCGGGGGGGGGTAGTTTGGTGCCTGCAGGGATCTTCCCTGATACCAGCCATGCGGTGGGGGGAGGGGTACCGTGATCATCCCAGAGAATTCATGGCGGGGGGGGGGTTAGTTTGTTTTCTGGTGCTGCTGAATGTTAACAGAAAAACCGCAGCACTCTACTTGCCTGAAGGGGCCCAGACAAGCCCCCCCACACTGCCCCCCCCCCAACTGGCTGAGATTGGCCAGGCTTCTGCAGCACTCTACAGGCTATGCTTGGTATGTGGGAAAGGAGGGTGCAGAAGCTGTAAAACAATGGCTTACCATGGCCGCATGCAAGCCGAATTCTGTTGCCCAGACCTGTGATCTCTAGCAGCAAAGCCACAAGCACTCAGCATTAAGAGGCAAAATGCGACCTTGCACAGAAATCACATGTGCTATGTAATGTGAACAGTGTTGGTCACCGTGAAAGAGTATAAGCATTGTTCTGCAAAATGTAGCTTTTAAAACAATTCTCTCTTTTTTCCCCTCCCTACAGCAGCTGCAAATTCCTCAAGCCTCCCTCCTCCATCCCGAAGGTTATCACAGATAAGGCGTCGTAAGAAGAAGACGCGGGAGGACATGTTTTCTGAAATTATGCAATCCAGCAGGAGTGACAGAGCTCATCTGAATGAGTGGAAGGAAACAGTTTCAAAGTATAGGAAAGAAGTCAGTGAACGTGAGGAGAGGAGAGGCGATCGAGATGAGAGATGGCGGCAGGAAGACCAGAGGATGAAGGATGCAACGCTGGGGCTGCTCCGGCGTCTGGTGGAGGTTCAGGAACGGCTGCTGGAAAACAGACTGCCGCTTCAGCCCCTGTTCCACCCTCCCCCCTCCCCATGTTCCGTATCCTCCTCACCCAGACGTGTAAGAACGCGGGGGGGGAGGCTCCGTACACCTTCCCATTCCACCCCAGTAGACAGCCCAAGCAAAAGGCTGTCATTTTTTTAACCTTTTCTTTGTGGCTTTTTCCTTCCCAGCAATCCTCCTCCCAAATACCACCCGGGTTCCCTCCCTCTTTTTCTAATCTATTAATAAAGAATAAATGATTTTTAAATGATAGTGACTTTATTTGGTTTGAAAGAAAGCTGGGGGAAGGGGCAGGGTGGGTTCCTTACAGAAAATCAGTCAGTAAAGGGGGAGGGTTTTCATGAAGGAGAAACAAACAGATATTTCACACGGTAGCCTGGCCAGCCATGAAACTGGTTTTCAAAGCTTCTCTGATGCACAGCGCTTCATGGTGTGATCTTCTAATCGCCCTGGTGTCTGGCTGCGCGTAATCAGCAGCCAGGCGATTTGCCTCAGCCTCCCACCCCGCCATAAAGGTCTCCCCCTTACTTTCACAGAGATTGTGGAGCACACAGCAAGCAGAAATAACAATGGGGAGATTTCTTTGGCTGAGGTCAGAGCGAGTCAATAATGAACGCCAGCGACCTTTTAAACGGCCAAATGCACATTCTACCACCATTCTGCACTTGCTTAGCCTGTAGTTAAACAGCTCCTGACTCCTGTCCAGGCTGCCTGTGTATGGCTTCATAAGCCATGGCATTAAGGGGTAGGCTGGGTCCCCAAGAATAACTATGGGCATTTCAACATCCCCAACGGTTATTTTCTGGTCCGGAAAGTAAGTCCCTTGCTGCAGCCCTTTAAACAGAGTAGTGTTCCTGAAGACGCGAGCGTCATGAACCCTTCCCGCCCAGCCCGCGTTGATGTTGGTGAAACGTCCCTTGTGATCCACAAGTGCTTGCAGCACCATTGAAAAGTACCCCTTGCGGTTTATGTACTTGGTGGCTTGGTGCTCCGGTGCCAAGATAGGGATATGGGTTCCGTCTATTGCCCCACCACAGTTAGGGAATCCCATTGCAGCAAAACCATCCACTATAGCCTGCACATTTCCCAGAGTCACTAACTTTCGTAGCAGCACCTGAGTGATTGCTTTGGCTACTTGCATCACAGCAGCCCCCACCGTAGATTTGCCCACTCCAAATTGATTCCCGACTGACCGGTAGCTGTCTGGCGTTGCAAGCTTCCACAGGGCTATCGCCACGCGCTTCTCAACTGTGAGGGCTGCTCTCATCTTGGTATTCTGGCGTTTCAGGGCAGGAGACAGCAAGTCACAAAGTTCCATGAAAGTGCCCTTACGCATGCGAAAGTTCCGCAGCCACTGGGAATCGTCCCAGACCTGCAACACTATGCGGTCCCACCAGTCTGTGCTTGTTTCCCTTGCCCAGAATCGGCGTTCCATGGATAGAATCTGCCCCATTAACAACATGATCTCCAAAGCACTGGGGCCTGTGGTTTCACTGAATTCTGTGTCCGTGTCCGTGTCCATGTCCTCATCATGCTTGTCGCTGCGCTGCCGCCGCCGCTGCCTCCTCGCCTCGTTTTTCTGGTCCTGGCTGAGCATAAACTCCACGAGAACGCGCGAGGTGTTTGCAATATTCATGAGTGCTGTCTTGACCTCAGCGGGCTCCATGCTTGCCGTGGTATGGAGTCTGCAGTGTTCACCCACCCAGGAAAAAAGGCGCGAAAATGGTTGTCTGCCGTCCGTTGCTTTCATGCAGGGAGGGAGGGAGGGAGGGAGGAAGTGAGGCTGTACCCAGAACCACCTGCGACGATGTTTTTTGTCCCATCAGGCACTGGGATCTTAACCCACAATCCCAATGGGCGCGGGAGACTGCGGGAACTATGGGATAGCTATGGAATTGCTACCCACAGTGCAACAGTGCAGAAATCGACGCTAGCCCCGGTACTTGGACGCACACCACCGAATTACTGTGCTAGTGTGGCCGCACTCATTTCGACTTTATACAACCTGTTTCTCAAATCCGAATTATCTAAATTCGGATTAATCCCGTAGTGTAGACATACCCACAGTCTCTGGGACTCACTTTGCCTCTAAATGTTATTTATGCTGATAAATGTTTTTCTCACCGTTTTCTTTTTTCCCCAGCTTGTCCGATCCGTTTGATGGGCCGGGATTTACTCTGTAAGCTTGAGGCTACTTTAACCTGCACTCCTGAAGGGGTAGGATTATTGATGACAGTGTTAGGAGATTCGGCCCCAACTCAGGGTAATTGGGAACCCCCCCCTCTCTCTCCCCTGACCTCACTGACTTGCCTTTAACCCTCTGGGGAATTTCTGACACTGATGTTGGCCTGCTCCTTTCAGCAGAGCCAGTAAGGATTCAAGTGAAGCCCTCCTTAACCCCCCCGTCAGTCCCTCAATACCCCCTGTTGCTGGAAGCCCGGGAGGGCATCCGCCCCATTATCGAGGGATTCATTGCACAAAAGCTAGTCCGCCCTCAGCGCACTCCCTGTAACACCCCTATACTGCCTGTCAAAAAGCCTCCTAAAAAGGACGGAGACCCTATTCGTTGGCGCTTTGTACAGGATCTACGGGTTGTTAATCAGTATGTGGTCCCTCTTCATGTACTAGTTCCTGATCCAGCTACTATCATCAGCCAAATCCCCTGGGATGCTGAGTGGTTCACTGTTATTGACTTAAAATCAGCCTTTTTCAGCATTCCTGTGCACCCAGACTCTCAGTATCTCTTTGGTTTCACCTGGGAGGGACAAAGTTATGTCTGGCAATGACTTCCTCAAGGCTACAGAGACAGCCCCACGATTTTCAGCCAATGCCTCCGCCACGACTTGGAAGGCTTCACCAGTCCGCAGGGATCCACGTTAGTCCTATACGTAGATGACATCCTATTAGGTAACCGCGAAGAAGCTGCCCTCCGCATCGATGGTAAGGCACTTTTATTATACCTACACACCAGAGGCCACAAGGTAGACCCTAACAAGATTCAGTGGGTCTCACAGAAGGTCCGATATCTGGGCTTCCTGTTAACCCCAGAGGGGAGACAAATGGACCCAGTCCGCATAAAGACTATCCAAAACTGCCCTCTGCCAAACACCAAGAAACAACTTCGAGGTTTCTTAGGATTAATTGGCTTCTGTCGCCCTGGTTGCCGTCCTGCGGGGAGTTAAGCAAACCGCTCCACCGACTCACTGCTAACCTTGCTCCTGACCCTTTGCAGTGGTCCCCGGACACAATCCAAGCCTTTTAGTTACTCAAGGACAGTGTGGCCTCCTCCATGTCTCTCCGCCCCCCCAATTACAGCAAACCCTTTCACCTTTTTGTCCACGAGAGGGGCGGAATTGCTAGTGGCGTCCTTACCCAGCTGAGCGGGCCCCACCATTTCCCGCTTGCTTTTTACTCTCAGCAGATCGACCCTGTCGCTCAGGGAACCCCATCCTGCACCCGGACTCTGGCAGCAGCTGCTCTGCTGATCACAAAGGCAAAGAGCCTGACCCTGGGTCATTTTACCACAGTTTGGACCTCTCATGCCTTGTCAGCCCTTCTGCGTAGGGGCACAACCCAAGTCTTTTCGGCCCATCGTCAGCAACAGCTAGAGGCCGAACTCTTAGAAGACACTAACCTAATTTTTGAAAGGTGTGGGCCCCTTAATCCAGCTACCTTGCTTCCTGACCTGCCAGTCCTCCAGGATCAGCACGACTGTGTGGAAGTAGTTTATAGCATCTTACAGATAAGGGACAACCTGTTTGACGTGCCACTGGACAACCCTGATTGCATCCTCTTCTCGGACGGAAGCTCCTTCTATGTTGATGGCAAGCGTTTCACCGGTTATGCAGTCACCTCTGAATGGGACATTCAAGAGGCTGCCTCACTGCCAGGCAACTGGGGAGCCCAAGCCGCCGAACTCTATGCCCTGGCCCGAGCTTGCCAGTTGGCCGCTGGTAAGACCGTTACCATTTTTACTGATAGCAAGTATGCTTTTGGAGTTGTGCATTGTCACATCCACCTCTGGAAGTTTCGAGGTTTCCAGACAGCTGCCGGTAAACCCATTCAGCACCTCCCCCTCATCCACAAGCTTTTGGACGCCCTCCAAGAACCCTCGGTCCTGGCTGTAGTTCACTGCCGGGCCCATACTAAAGATGATGGCCCTGTCACCCGTGGGAATGCCCTGGCTGACGCCTCCGCCAAGACGGCTGCCATCTTACCCTTAGCCATGCCCACGTTGGCTATTGCAGCCTCCTCCTTTACTCCACCACACCCCGTACCAGTACCCGCTGCTGAACTACAGTCGTGGGAGAGCCTCGGAGCCACTCTGGTCAAAGGGACCTGGCTTATGCCGGATGGCCGAGCCTGCCTCCCTCGCTCCACATACCCTGTGGCAGTTCGCTGGCACCATGATAAGGGGGGTCACTACGGCACGCACGCCCTTGTGGACACCATCGCTCGCTTTTGGTATGCTCCAGGCATTCAACCCTACTGCCTGTTAATAGTGAAAGCATGCAGCACATGTCAGCGTAATGGACCTGCTCCGCCTCTTAACAAAATTAAGGGTGGAAGACCTCCACCTGCTGCTCCATTTCAACATCTTCAAATTGACTTTGCAGATATGCCAAAGGCTTTTGGGAAAAAGCACCTCCTTGTTTTGGTTTGCCCTCTGACTTCCTGAGTCGAAGCTTTTCCTACTGCTAATTGTACTGCTGCCACAGTGGCGAAGATTCTCCTTAGAGACATTGTACCCCGTTTTGGCATCCCTCTCGTGCTTGACTCAGATCGCGGACCTCACTTTACTGGTCATGTCCTTGGCCGTTTAGAACAAGGACTGGGCATTTCACACTCCTTTCATACACCCTACCACCCCCAGTCTAGCGGGAAAGTTGAGCGTATGAATAGGGAGCTTAAGTTTACATTGGCTAAATACTGTCAGGAAACAGGGTTAAAGTGGCCTCAGGTACTTCCCTTGGTCCTGTTTCACCTTCGTACTCGCCCAACCCGTGTATTGGGATTATCCCCCTTTGAACTGCTCTAGGGACACCCCCCCTTTCAAAGGCGGGGCGCTACCATGTGCTGATGTTTCACTATTGGGAGGGGATCATATGACCGCGTGCCAGTTTCTCTCCCTACAGGCTCGCCTCCGTACCCTTTGGAAAGCCTCGCAGTTTTCCCAGACCGTGCCGCTGGAAGAACAGATCCACCCGTTCCAACCAGGGGACTTCGTCTGGGCCAAAAAGTTCGTTCGTGGCGACACCCTCCAGCCGAGGTTTACTGGACCCCACCAGGTTCTCTTAACAACCCAGACTGCAGTGTTCCTGGAAGGACGCAAATCCTGGATCCACCACGCCCACGTCAAGCCAGCCGTAATGGACCACAGTGACGGACCAGCAGCTCTTGCCACCACTGAGGACACTGCCTCCGACCAGTGGACCAGCTTACCTCTTTCAGACATCAGACTTAAATTGACTCGGAAAAAATGAGAGGACCTTTTATTCTGACAACTGTATGTTTTTTATTATGCCTTTTTAGTTTATTTTCTGCTTATGAAGATAATGCTTTTATTAGATATTCCCACGAGGTTAAAACTCGTATTTTAGGAAATAGAAGTAATTGCTGGGTATGTACTCAATTTCCAGTAAATGCAGAACAGGGACTCCCCTTCACACCCATTCCCCTGACCACTGCTAATATGACTTGGATGCCACCGGCTAGAGTAAAAGATCCAGTCCAACACAATCTTACATGGGACAAAACAGGAGTGCCAATTAACAGATATCTCAGGGTAACCAATCAGACAGGATCACTGTGTTTTGTTAAAGAAAAGGGGTCAACTTTTGTGGGAACAAGTAAATGCAACATGTATTTTAATGGCACCGCCTTTAGTAAAAATCTTGGCTTCAAGCCTTGCGCATCCCACTTATCCCATATGTGGATCCCTCACCCCGATCCAACTTTTTCATGGGTGGGCAAGCCTTCAGAGTCAGCTTTTAAGAAGCCCTGCTCAGATCACGAGGGTGTCCAACTAATTGCTAAGGGACATACGATTGCCTTCTACAACTGCTCAAGCAGTACTACACTGCCCTTTGAAAACACCACTACCAAATTGTGCCTCTGTAGTTCGCACAACGACCCCTCTGCGTTACCAGGGGAACAGTGGTCCAACGGGTGGTGGGTTACCTCCTACTTTGAGAAATGGAATACCCGAAACGCATTGTATGGAACATACTGGGTGTGCGGGCCCAAAGCTTATTACTTTCTCTCCCCTGATTGGGCAGGGTCATGTTATTTGGCATGGCTAACACCGCCTTCTCACATCTCCCTCACTCCCCCTCATTTTCCCCACGTTCATAACATCCGTGAAACCTTCAGAGATATTAATATCCGTGATGGTTTGTCGTGGCAGCGGTGGGCTGGTCTCATTAGCTTGAGGGGTGGTGTCATCCGTCTACAGGGACTACTAGAATCTTTAACCAATGAAACTGCGACCCTATTTGAGAATCAGGCCGGGGAAATGTCCCAGCTGCGCCAGTTAGCTTTGCAAAACCGAATGGCTTTAGACATAATGTTAGCAGCCCAGGGAGGAACTTGCGCCCTCATAAATGAAGAATGCTGTGTTTTTGTAAATGACACCTACTCTGACACTTTTCAACGTACCAAACATCTAAGGGAAATAGCTAAGAACTACTCCTCTGGCCAGCCACCTTATGATTGGTGGGGAGCCTTATGGAATTGGCTGCCTGGATTTGGGTGGGTTAAAAAACTCTTGGTGGGTATTGTTGGGGCCATAGTAATCCTTATAATACTGTGTTGCTGTATTCAGTGTGTCCCCTTCCTCATAGACTCATGTAGGTCAGTTTATTCTTTTCCTACTTCAGCCAAGGGCCTTACTCTCTTTGAGTTGGCCCAGGCTGAAATTGCCAAGCGGTCCTTGGCTCCTTAAAATGGGGTGTAGCTTTTGGTAAATAGTTATCCCAAAGCTACAAATGGAGGAATGTTGAGTCTGAACTTTTGATGAGCTTAAACTTAACCCAGACTTGATGTCTCTGTCTGAACTTTTAACCAAAGCTCTGACCTGCGAACTACTCATGACACCCCCCTCCCCTTAAGTAGCCATCTCCCCTTTTCTCTTTCTGAATTTACATTTTAACCTGTTTTATCCTGTAGAATCTTGATTGATTATGCATGACCATTATGATCTGTTAATCACTTTGTTTACTTCTGTGTATAAATATTGATGCTCACCCCTAATAAACTTGCCACACTTACTCTGAAGCCTTTCAAGCTAAGGATAGTGTGAGCCCGTTGTTCAACGAATTGGTGTCTGGTCTCTGACAGATTGTGAGCCCCATACCAACTCCGCACGAACTTGGGTGCTGGAGAGGTGAGTGAGGACTTGCTTTTTTACCTAACAATCGTGTTGAGGGCTCTGCCTGTCTCCAGCATTCAGGACCCTCCGCTACCACCATCACCTGGGAACCCCGACCAGTTCAAGCCTCATGGAGTGGGTGAGATCCCCCACTCTTTCTCTCTCTCTCTGTTTTCCTTTCTACCTTAGGTATTAACCTTTAATCATTTATGTTATGCTGGTTTAGCTCTCCTTGTGTAGTTATCACTATTATTCAATAAATAACTTTTATGGTTAAGTTGGTTGCTTCTCTCTCTCTTGCTGAACTTTACTCTTTTGTGTTTTTAGCTTCCCCCATTCACCCTACAGCAACGCTTCTTTTACCTAAGCTTCAAGATCCCTGCAGCGCCCAAAATACTGTGGGGTTTGCTCATCAAGTAGGTTACTGCCAGTACAATTGTGTTGTGAAAGTGGGGATAGGGACAGGCTGAATCTGGGATGCATAAGGGTAACAGCTTGAAAGTGCTGCTTGACCCAGTCCATGGAGCCCAGGGGCATATAAGGAGAGTCAGCTTGAAAGTGCTGCTTCATCCAGCCCAGTGAGTCCAGAGACATATAAGGGGTCAGCTTAACAGTGTTGATTGACCCGGTCTGCTCAGACTTGCTCTGTTAATGTATGTGTGGGTGTAGGTGTGTTCATCCAGTTTTGGGGCTGAACAAACCCAGCCCTAGGGAGCCTAGGTCCTGCAGGATAGCTTCAGTGGGAGGGGACTTGCAGCAGGGAGAAGTAGAGCTCTCTATAAAAACACAAGTGACACAAACAGTACATTGATAAAATTACAGAATCCCCTTCCCCAAAAGAGTAACCCGAATAAATAAGTATACCCCAAAGTAATGGGCAAATCTGGTAACACTATAGGATCTTGGTTGCAACAATGATCTATATGGTCACCATTCATGTCAATAACATCACAGGCAGTGCAGAGCAACTGCTACCCCAGTCAAGGAGGGCAAGACCAGGCTTTTACTACTGTAGCCCTTGGGCGAAGGGGAGCCAGGCAATTAGTCGTCCCCACGTAGGGAGGAGGCTGTTGCCCTCTGTACAACTGGGGGGGTGCCCCTTCAGAGCATTGCCAGCCCTGCCCCATGTGCCCCTCAGTGAACCTCCCTGGGGGAGTGTGAGGAGTGGGGCTGGAGGAGGGTCAGGCTCCAGGAGGGGTGGATGCCAGGGGTTCAGGAGCACAAGGGCTCAGACTGCCACAGGCCTCTCCGTGAGTCGCTCTGGCTTCTGCCCCGGCACCACTCCTAGCTAGTGAGCTTTGGTGGCAGTGCCCCAGCTAGTTCTGCCCTCTGCAGTGAAGAGTCCTAGCTGCTCCTCAGCCACGCACCCCCGGGACCCCTCAGCTATTGTGCTGCCCTAGATTGAAGCAGCCTTGGTGGGTGTGGAGAGAGACAGACCCCAATCCTGCAAGGGCTTGGACGATCACTGCCAGGGCCCAGACTTCATGGGGAGCCAGGGCTGGGGCGATGAGCAGCAGGGGGTGTTCTATACACCCCCAGTGCTCAGCCGCAGGGAGCGCCAGCTGTAGAGAGGAGCAGAGAGTGGGGATCCCCGTTGCTAGGGATGCCCAGGCAGGGGAGGGTGCACTCTCCCCACTAATGGATGGGCAGGGGCATTCTGGTCTCTCCAGCACGTGGTCCAGTCCCGCAGGGCCTGAGCTGTGCAGGGGTCTAACAGCAGGAGGGCAGATGTGCATGAGAGCAGAGCTCCTGCCTGCTCCGCCTTCGCCTCCTGCCCCTGTCCCGCCCATCCCAGCAGATGCATGTCTCAGGCCTTGGCTACACTTGCAGATGTTCAGCGCTGTGAGTTAAACCTGACTTCGTGCAGCTGAGTAGGGAGAGCGCTGCAGTCTGTCCACACTGACAGCTGCCCAGCGCACTATCGTGGCCACATCTGCGGCAATTGCAGCGCTATTGGGAGCAGTGCATTATGGGCAGCTATCCCACAGAGCACCTCTTCCCATTCTGGCGCCGTGGGTTGTGGGAAGGGGGCATGGGTGCGGGGGATTCTGGGTCCTGTCCCAATGCCCCGTGATGCATCGCTTCGCATCCCGGAAATCCCTTTGTTTCCATCCACCTTTGGCGCCATCTTTCAACGGTTTCTGTGCAGCACGATCTGTCTGCAGGAAATGGAGTCCGAACTGCTGAGGCGTATGCTGACGAGTCTCGCCAGCACGTCACATTTGGCTATCGAACTATTCCTTAAGATCCAAAGTGACAGTGAGAGTGAGGGTGAGGATTCCGACAATGCTATCGAGACGCGTAACGCGTACGACACGAAATTGCTTGTGGAATTCACGGACATGCTTAGAACCGTGGAACACCGCTTTTGGGTTCGGGAAACAAGCACCGAGTGGTGGGATCACATCGTCATGGAAGTCTGGGATGACGAGCAGTGGCTGCAGAACTTTCGGATGAGAAAAGCCACTTTCATGGGACTGTGTGAGGAGCTTGCCCCCACCCTGCGGCGCAAGGACACGAGATTGAGAGCTGCTCTGCCAGTGGAGAAGTGGGTGGCTATTGCAATCTGGAAGCTGGCAACTCCAGACAGCTACCGGTCAGTCGCAAACCAGTTTGGAGTGGGAAAGTCGACCGTCGGAATCGTGTTGATGCAAGTTTGCAAGGCCATTAATTGCATCCTACTCAGAAGAACCGTGACTCTGGGTAACGTGCAGGAAATAGTGGATGGCTTTGCACAAATGGGGTTCCCTAACGGTGGAGGGGCGATAGATGGGACGCACATTCCTATTCTGGCACCACCCCACCTAGGATCCGAGTACGTTAATCAGAAGGGGTATTTCTCTATGGTTCTTCAGGCGCTTGTGGATCACCGTGGGCGTTTCATTGACATTAACACAGGCTGGCCTGGAAAGGTGCATGACGCACGCATCTTTCGGAACACTTGGCTGTTCAGGAAGATGCAGGCCGGGACTTTTTTCCAGAGCGGAAGATCACGGTAGGGGAAGTTGAAATGCCCATTGTGATCCTTGGAGATCCCGCTTACCCGTTAATGCTGTGGCTCATGAAACCCTACACAGGGAGCCTTGACAGCAGCAAGGAACGGTTCAACTACAGGCTGAGCCGGTGTCGAATGACTGTGGAGTGTGCCTTTGGCCGTTTAAAGGCCCGCTGGCGATCTCTGTACAGGAAGCTGGACTTGGCCGAAAGCAGCATCCCCACGGTTATATCCGTGTGCTGTGCC
Source organism: Malaclemys terrapin pileata (assembly GCF_027887155.1). Taxonomy (NCBI): domain Eukaryota; kingdom Metazoa; phylum Chordata; order Testudines; family Emydidae; genus Malaclemys; species Malaclemys terrapin. The sequence continues at coordinate 51,052,055 of NC_071511.1, read as the reverse complement.
CTCCATAATATTTGTGAAGGGAGGGGTGAAAGCTTCACTCAGGCATGGACCTCCGAGGTTGAACACCTGGAGGCTGAATTTGCACAGCCAGAGAGCAGGGCTATTACAGGGTCCCAGCGCGGGGCTGCAAGGATTAGGGATGACTTGAGGGAGCAATTTGAGGCTGAAAACCAGCAGTGATATCTGTTGCCCTGCACGGGAGTGAAGTGCAGTAGTTCCAATCTTTAGGAATCAGTGTCTGCTTAGCAGACAAGCAGACTTGCAGTGCCTGTTTATTTCCTGGACTAAGGAGTCTTTTACTTTATGCAATAATAAAGAATGTTTTCAAAGCCTAAGAATCCATTTATTGAAAAGAAAAAAAAATATTTATTGAAAAGAAAAAAGGGGGTGGAGTGGGGAACAATGCAATCACAGATTCGTGTATGTCCTGTCTGGTGTGCTGTGCAGTGAGTGCTGCACTTCAGGATGGCTATACTGCATGGTGATGGGGGTTGAGTGCAGAGGGTAAAGGTCGTGGTCTTCAGGGTTGGGTGGTGAAGATACTGGTGTTGGTGGCGTGAAGAACACGGAAGTTGGGGAAAGTGGGTTGGAGGTGACAGTGGGGCACAACGGAAAGAGTTTTGGGACAAGGGCTGTGGGGGGGTGGCGTTTGCGTTTTCGGTACTGCTCCTCTTTCTGCATGGCTACCAGCTCCTGGATAGCATCTGCTTGGCGCTCCAGGATGCTGATGAGCCCATCAGTGCTTTGCTGCCGGTGCGCTGCGTTTTCCTGGCGGATCCTGCTTTCTCTCTCCCTCCAGTCCTGTGCCTTCTCGTTCTCTTTAATAGATTGCCGCATCACTTCTTGCAGCATGTCTTCTTTGCTTTTTCGCGGTCTCTTCCTGAGTCTTTGCATTCTCTGAGCAGGCGATAAGAGGGACGGCTGAGGTCTCAAGGTTGATGCAGCTGTATAGGCAAAACGTAACATTTAACAGAGGCAGCATTGTTTATACCAGACAGAGTAATGATTCCCCCCGCACTTAAGGAGTAGAAAACACACAGAGTCTACACAATAGCTGTCCGAAACAGAGCACACATATCCCACGGGAGCCTCAAAATGGTGAGTAATGGGGACTGATTGTTTCAGGGCTGCACTGTCCTCTGGGTTTCTGTGCCTTGGGGAGAGCCAACAGCTTCAGGGGGCACCTACACTGAACACTGTCCCAACATTTTCCACAGGAGTTCGTCCTGGACGATATCTCACTGCTGAGGGTGACCTGGGAAGCAAGGGAGGGTCTTCTACTGCAATGCGGCTTCCGCCCTGGCCCATATGCAGCTTGCCTGTGTGCAGCAATGGTCCCCCCTCCCCTCACGGCACAGTGGCGCAGACACGTTAGCCTGGCTGGGACAAGGACCACAGTGGCTCTCCCTATAAACCTGCGCAAGCGCATTGCACATGTTCTGGATGAGACATTCGAACAGATTACCGAGGCTGATTGCCGCGATGTGATAAATCACATCAATGCACTATTTCACATCTAGGCATGCATGCTTAACCCTCCTCTCCCAAAGAGCCCGCACCGAAAAAATTCCTTCCCGGAAAAAAAAAAAACGCTTATTGGGAACCTGCTCTTCTGTTTGTCCTCCACCAAGTACCGGCCGCTGCGACTGGTTACCATCCTCCTGGCTCGAGAAGAGCTCCTGGCTCATGGCTCCAGGGATTCCGGAGTGTCTCCATCCGGCCCACCACCATCACTCCCATTTTCCTCCTCCTCCTCCTCTTCCTCCTCCCCCCCAACCGGCTCTGAAGTGTCAATGGTGGTGCTCGGAGTGGAGGTGGGGTTAACCCCAAGTATCGCATCCAGCTCCTTTTAGAATCTGCAGGTCATGGGGGGAGCACCTGAGCGGCCGTTTGCGTTGCGGGCTTTGCAGTAGGCACTCCGCAGCTCCTTGACTTTAATCCTGCACTGCAGGGCGTCCCGGTCATGGCCCCTTTCCATCATGTCCTTTGATACCTTCCCGAAGGTATCGTAATTCCTACGGCTGGAGCGCAGCTGGGACTGGACAGCTTCCTCCCCGCAAACACTGATGAGGTCCAGCAACTCGCCATTGCTCCATGCTGGGGCTCACTTGGCGCGTTGGAGGCATGGTCACCTGGAAAGATTTGCTGATAGCACTCCACGCCACGCTGGGCTGAGCAAACAGGTAGGGGATTTTTAAAATTCCCGGGGAATGTAAAGAGTCGGTCACATGGTTGGTTACCTGAGGCCAGGGCAAGAGAGTTTGAACTGATGACCAGAGTGGCTAGAACAGGCATTGTGGGATACTGTCGAATAATTCTGAAGGCCATTCACAGCGCATTGGACGGCCACACTCGCTATTCCTCTCAGAGAGGTGGAGTACATGCAGCGCTGCAACAAAGGAGATACAGCGCTGCAAATGCCTTTCCAGTGTGGATGGGGAGTGAGTTACAGCGCTATGGGCAGCTTTACAGCGCTGCAACTCGCAAGTGTAGCCAAGGCCTCACTCAGCCAGCGGCTCAGCTGTCTGTGGCCAGGGCAGGGAGAAGAGAGAGAAGGCTCACTACTGTGTCAACCCAGAGACTGCTCTGGAGCCCATGATTGGGGGTCAGGCCCAGGCCTCATGAGATCTCTGCCTGATCTGACCCTCTGGGGAGCAAGTGAAGCTGCCTTAACATGACCCCCACGCCCATCTTGTTAGGCCTCATGGGGGCACCACACAGTCAGCTCTGCTGATCATGGTGTCACTACAGACGGCTGCCCCCCAACCTGGGGCTGTAAGGATATCACCCCCAGTGCCATCTCCACACCGGATCCTGGCTGGGAGACTGCCTGGGGAGCTCGGATGCCGCCAAGGAGGCATCTGCCCTGCTGTCCTTGCATGCCCCTGGGAATGCCTGGAGCCATGCAGAGAGCCAGTTATGTTTTATGGATGATTCCTGGTTTTAAAAGTTAATCTGTGTTAATGAGAGCACATGCCCCCCACTGCTCTGTGGGCCCAGCATGCCCTGGGGTCCAGCGCCCCTCAGCCTCACAGCACAGACCCATGGCTCCAGAGGGAGCCCAGCTGCGGCGCTCACATCAGTGGGTAGCAGGGGCAGCTTTCCCTACTGGTCAGCGTGGCTCATGCAAAGCAGCTGGAAATTAACTGGTCAGCATGTCCAGGGCAAGGCAAAGAGACATGCTGATTGGGCTGCATGTCCCATGTGTGACCGGGATGGATGCTGATAGGTCCAGGCCTCCCTCAGCTGGCAGAGGCCGGTGCTGATTGACATGTGCCTCTCACACTTGGCAAAGATGGATGCTGATTGGTCTGGGCCTCCCTCTCCTGGAAAAGGTGGGCACTGACAGAGGCAGGACTGTCAAGTTGATGTAGGTGGATGCTGATTGGCCCAGGTTGCTCTCAGCTGGCAGAGGCAGCTGCTGATTGGTCCATGCCTCTCAGACTTGGCAGGCTTGGCTGGTGGTTCGCTCCTGTTTTTGGAGGGTGAGTTTCTTTGTGCAGAGCTGTGGGGATTTGCTTGTCACCCCCAGCCCAAGGGAACACCCACTAGTGCCAGGCCCATGCAGCCCGGCCCAGAGCCAACTGCTTGCCCCACGTTCTACCGAGTCTGATCCAGCCCCAGAGCCATGCACAGGAGAGATGGAGACACCCCTTACACACACACACACCCCGCAGCTGGTGCGGGATCAGCCCCGTGACCCAGGCTGGGGTGTGTCCTGGGGCTGCCTTGTTTGGAGATGACTCCTCGGCCTCCTGGAGCCTCAGGACATTTCCTCCCGTTCTCCCAGCCGCGCCCTGAGTGTCATGCTCTGTAGCCCCATTCCCTCCACGAGGCTCTGTGATCCCATCTTAGCTGCCACTTAGCTGGGCTCTGACCCTCCCTCCCTCTGATCCTCCAACCACACCAGGTGATCACACCACAGCCCCAGAGAGAGGGCCTGTGTTATTTGATCCCGCTGTGTACGAAGCATAAAATCCCACTGGCTCTTTGTGCTGCTGCCCCCACTGCCCGAGCCCCTTGTGCTCTCCCCACCTGCCTGGCGTCTCCTTTCCCTGCTGGCAGGGCCTCCCTCCCTGTGCACAGCATGGAGACCAGGGCACGCTCTCAGATTATGGGCCATTTCTGCTTGGTGGGAGCTCGGGAAATCACGCCTCTCTGAGGGGCATGTCCTTCGGGGTGGGGGCAGGGGAGGTATGTTGGGGGAGCTGAAGTGTCTTGTCCAGCCAGCTAGGAAAACAGGATCTCTACAACTTCCCCAGCATCAAACATCCCATGCAGCCCCAGTCCAGAGACAGCCTGAATGTCTACACTACAGTTTTGCAGCCTAAGTCCTGCAAACCTGAGTCAGCCGCGGGTGTTGAATTGTGGCATGTACATTCCCATAAAGGCCCCAGCTGAGATCAGGGCCCCATTGTGCTAGACAGAGTAAAGGACAGCCCCTGACCTGAGCAGCTAACAATCGACATAGACAAGGCAGACAAAGAATGGGAGGGAAAACTGAGGCATGGAGAAAGGCCACACAGCAGGCCAGTGGCTGAGCTGGGAATTTTTACAACACCCAACACAAGGGGGCGCTGGTCCTTGATTGATGCCCATGGGTAAAACCCCAACAGAAACGAATAATGATAATCAACACAGCTCTGGCTTCCTGACTCCCAGGGCAGGACCCACCCATGGGAGAGCCCTGCCCACCCATCGCAGAAACCAGGAGCAAAGAAGAGCAGAACAACCCCTCTGTGGAGGGCCTCAAAGCCCTTGTCATTGGTGGGACTGCGGTGCTAGCCACCCTGCCATGCACACAGGGCCCTCCCTCAGCTGCTGCTCAGGGGTGTTATGCAGCGCCCGGGTATCATGGCATTAGAAACCCTTGGCGACTAGTATGTTACGGGCCAAGAGACTGGAGGGGCCTCTGGCCTCTCTGCAGATGATGCTGTGTTCCTGCTGCCGTTAGCCTCGTGGGTCTGGTGCCAGGCTGAGAGCCCGGAGCGCTGGGGTTTGCCCGGGCTCTGCCACAGCCTGCCTGGGTGACCTTGGGCCAGTCACTGACTGTCTCTGGGCCTTGGCACCACATCGGTACAAGGGGGTAAGAATCCTTCCTTTGGTCATTAGTCTGCTTGGGCTGCGAGCTTGCTGATACAGGGACGGTCTCTCATTCTGTCTCGGTGGCACCAATTGGGGCAGGCAAACCCTTCCCCCTCCCCCCGATTTTTGCACTTGCTCAAAGTCCCATAGGCCAGGGATACTTGGTGGGGGAGGGGGGCAGACCCAGGATTACATCAATATGGCTGGTGCTGGAGTATCGGAGCATCGCTTCCACTGCATGGGCATAGCACCACTGCATTATGGCCCCCGGCTGTCCCTTGGGCCAGACTGAGCTGGGCCGAACGGTGCTGGGACCTGACACAAGGGGACCAGAGGAGCCCCTCTCCCCCTGAACTTGATCCCAGGTGGCATCAGCTCATGCACCATGTGGGTAAGAGAGAGGTGAGACCTGGGGTCCCTGCTGGGATGGGGGCAGGGGTGAGATATCTGAATGGCACCTGTGTATGTGTGCACAATATGTGTGCACCGCACCTGGTGCAGTGGGCCCTAGTCTCAGTGGAAGCCTGGAGTTGCTGCCGTAGCACAAATAACCATTCACTAGTCTGGCTGCTGTGCCCAGAGGCCATGGTGATGGGCTCGGAGAGCATTAGTGTCAGTAACGGTCCCTGTGTCTCAGTCACAGGGCAGGTGCAAGTCAAACAGGGTGGGATTGCCATGCAGACAAACTTCTTTCTAGCACCTGTGACAGCAGGAGGTGGTGGCTGTGTCGCTGCCCGTGGGGTGTTCCCAGCCTGCCCTGGGCAGGGCGGGGCCACTCCCTGCAGCTTAGCCCTGGGGCTTTGCTCAGCTCAGCGGGGTCCCCCTGCTCCTCATGCTTCCTCACTGGGACTCCAGCAGTAACTTAAATGGGTCTATGGCTGCTTTACTTTCCATGATTGGTGCCATGTGGTGGACTTTGCCCCCTGGAACAGAGATGCCCTTGCAAGCCCTCCCAGCCCCTAGCCATGAAGCCACACTGGGCTGAGCCCCTGTCACATCACACAGGCTAAGTGGGGTTGGTTTTGGTCACTTCTTAGATGACAGGTCTCAAATCACAGGGACATAATGTTGGTGATCCATCAGTTATTCCCTTCCTGGTATCCTCTGGCTGGCATTGGGGGTGAGGGCACTGTGCTGCTAGAGGCGTTGTCTTTTAAACCAAAGTCCTGACCACTCGTGGTTATTAAAGACCTAATCGGCATTTGAATCTCAATTTCCTGGCCAGCAGTGGTTCACCAATGGTCAATTACCATCTGCCTCCCTAAATTAAATGGATACTGCATTCTTCATCTCTGCTTACATCGTGTAACTGTCTAGCTACTGTGTGCCATCCCAGATGTGGCTGGATTTCAGTGATGGCTGATCCCTGTGTGTAAAGAGCTGTGGGATCCTTGTGGAGGTGAATGCCAAGAAACACTGCAGGTAAATCACTCCAGCTAAAGCAAATGTGGGGAGAGAGGGAGTCAGGGCATGATCACCACCACACTGAATTCTGTGTTAGAGCTGGCCTGTTACTTTAAATCTAAGGCGTTCGCGTCCTGTCTTTGGCAGTGTAATTAGGGCAGGATAAATGCATATTAGCATGAAATCTGTCATCTTTGCAAACCAAGTTACAGTGCAAAAAGAAGGCAAGAGCAGAGGACCTGATAATACATTTCATGGTAATTGCTTGAGCTATCTTGAACTAATTAGAAACTCAGCTGTTTCATCCCTGGGAAATGAACATTCCAGGTGATGGGCAGCCACTCCCCTGGCCCCCAAACCGCACCTCTCGGCCCAGTGCAGAGGAGGGGGAGACATGGAGCAAATAGCCCCAAGGAAGAGGTGGATGACAATTCACACAGAGCTGCTGAGGCCACACTGAAGTCAAAGTCTCTATACAGCCCTGTCACCATTGCAGCTGAGTACCGTTCATGTCTGAGCCTCACCGGTCCCTGTGCAGCAGGGCAGGGCTGTCGGCCCCATGGTACTGACGGGGAAATGGGACAGAGTGCCACGTCGGCCCAGGTTTCAAGGGACAGAGCTGGTGCTGCACTCAGCATGGCACTGCCTACATGTCTGCGGAGCAGGGCCGTCCTTACCCATAAGCAAAATACGCAGCTGCGTAGGGCACCAGGAAATTTGGGGCACCAAATTTCCTAGTGCCCTGTGCAGCTGCGTGCTGCTCCAGCCCCTGCTCCGGCTCTTCCCCAGGACCCCCACCTCTGCCCCGCCCCGCCTCTTCCTCGCCCCCACTCCCCTGAGGACTCCAGAAGCGGTCGGGCCTGCACTCACCGGTAAGTAGAACAACCCAGCCCAGCCTGCTCTGCTCCCCTGGCTCCTAGCCGTGCTGCCAGCGAGTGCTGGGGGGCAGTCCCCACCTCCCCCCAAGCCTGGGAGCCTGAGGAGCAGAGCAGACTGGGGCCAGGTCACTTTCTAGGCTGGGCACAATTCTTTTTCCTGTTACAGCCCTGGTTTCAGCTTAGGTGGTAGCTATGATGGCCCCCTTCTTTGTTTCACCCACTTATATTTTTTTTGCATAAGGCGGGAACCTTTTGTCCCTCTGGGTTCCCCTTCCCCCCACTTCTCAATGGAAAATCACCAGGTTAAAGATGGATTTCAGTTTAGGTGACATGATTATACACAGTATACAGGAAGACTTACAAGTAAGACAGAGCCATTTACAGTCAATTGTCCTGTTAATGGGAGCTATCAAGATTCCAAACCACCATTAATGGCCCACACTTTGCATAATTACAATAGGCCCTCAGAGTTATATTTTATATTTCTAGTTTCAAATAAAATAACCACACTCAGTAAATTATAAGCTTTGTAATAATACCTTACAAAAAAACTTTTGCATAAAGCATATTTCAGTTACATTATATTCATACTCATCAGCATACTTTCATAAAATTATATAGAGTGCAATGTCACACACACACTACAGACAAATTGCCACCCTACTGACAGACCTAACCAGGAAAAACAGCCAAATGCAGTTCAGTGGACTGAAAAGTGTCAAAAAGCCTTTAACCAGCTTAACCCTTACATCTGACCCTGTACTGAGAGCCTTGGACTTCAACCAACTGTTTGTTGTAACCACAGATGCAACCAAGCGCGGTGTGGGAGCAGTTTTAATGCAGGAAGGACCAGATCAACAATTTCATCCTGTCGTGTTTCTCAGGAAAAAACTTTCCAAGAGGGCAAACCACTGGTCGGGCTCAGAAAAAGAATGCTATGCCATTGTGTATGCTCTGGAGAAGCTACGCCCATACATTTGGGGACGGCGGTTCCACCTGCAGACTGACCACGCTGCACTGAAGTGACTTCACACAGTCAAAGAGACTAACAAAAAAACTTCTTCGGTGGAGTTTAGCTCTCCAAAACTTTGATTTTAAAACACAACACATTTCAGGAGCCTCTAACAAAGTGGCTGATGCACTCTTCTGGGAAGGTTTCCCATAATCAGCTGGATAAAAATGTATCTGCGTTCTAGGCATTGTAGTCCTTGAAATGTAAAAAGTACTGTTTAGTTCTTCATATAATTATTGGTAAAATTAGAGGTGCATGTATCTTATTAACTCTGTTTCCTAAATCTCCAGGAAGAAATCCCAGCCAGTGTGGACCTGACCTGAACCAAGCTGGCCAGCACCATCTGTGCTTTGGGGGGCAGCTCCTTTTTATGGACATCCATCCAGCCAGCTAGCTGTAAAATCCCTCTTGGTAGCTGTTCTCTGCTTGCTTTACCTGTAAAGGGTTAAAAAGCCTCCCTGCATAGGTAGCAAAAAAACCACAAAAACACAAAAAAAGTGGGGCCCTGACCAAAAGATCCAATGGGAGGGCTAAAACTTTTAAAAATTGGAAAAAGCTTTCTGTAATGATGCGGCCTTTGGCAGGACACAAATGAGAGTATCAGTTCAGGACAAATTGCTTAGAGCAGGGCAGTCACAGCCCAAGGCTGGGGTTCCTTTGCAGACCAAGGGTAACCAAACCAGCCAAACAGAGAAGACTTCTGTTTTACCCCACTGGCTATCAAAAAGTCATACAAGCAATTCCTTTAGACACTCCAGTTTCCCAGTATCACCACCAGTGCCACTCATTATGGGGACGAATGGTTATGAAAACCAATACTCCAGTAAAAGAAAAAAGAGGTTCTCCTGATCCCAAAGGACCAAGCCCCAGACCCAGGTCAATATATAAGTTAGATCTTACCCACAAATCACACTGTTGCCAATCCTTTAGAATCTAAACTCTAAAGATTTATTCATAAAAAGAAAGAAATATAGATGAGAGATAAAATTGGTTAAATGGAATCAATTTAGGGTTACCATTCGTCCGGATTTACCCGGACATGTCCACCTTTTTGTGCTAAAAATAGCGTCCGGGGGGAATTTGTAAATCACTCAAAATGTCCGGGATTTCCCCCCTCCCCGGCAGAGCAGAGCGAGCGGCTGGGAGGACTGCAGGAAAGTCACGGGCTGGACTCCGGAGCAGCTGTAGAGGAGCTCCTCCCCCCCTCCCTCCCTCCCTGCATTCTGAGCCGGCAGCTCTCCCCTGCAGCCCGGCTCCGGCAGCACTGTGCAGGGCCAGGGACCGGGTTGTGTGTTGTGCTGGGGAGCGCAGCCACGTGTCCGGCTCGCACAGAGCCCAACACCCTGTTCTGAGCAGCAGGGTAAGGGGGCCAGGGGGCAGGAGAAGGGGCAGGGAGGTTCTGGAGGGGGCAGTCAAGAAACGGGGGGGGGGTCGGGAGTTCAGGGGGGAGCTTTTTGGGGGGAGTGGAGAAAGTTTTGGGCAGTCAGGGTACAGGTAGGGGGTAGGGTCCTGGGGGGCAGTTGGGGGGGGTCTTAGGAGGGGGCAGTTAGGGGACAAGGAACAGGGAGTCTTAGGTAGGGGGTGGGGTTCTGGAGGGCAGTTAGGAGCAGGGGTCCCAGGAGGGGACAGTCAGGGGACAAGGAGCGGGGGGGTGGGGGGCTGGGAGTTCTGGGGGGGAGCTGTCAGGGGGCAGGAGTGGGGAGAGGGATCGGAGCAGTCAGGGGACAGGGAGCAGAGGGGTTTAGATGGGTTGGGAGTTCTGGGGAGGGCTGTCAGGGGGTGGGGAGTGGTTGGATGGGGCGTGGGAGTCCCAGGGGTCTGTCTGGGGGTAGGGGTGTGGATAAGGGTTGGGACAGTCAGGGGACAAGAGGCAGGGAGGCTTAGATAGGGGGTGGAGTCCTGGGGGGCAGTTAGGGGCAGGGGTCCCAGGAGGGGGCAGTCAGGGGACAAGGAACGGGGGGAGGGTTGGGGGTTCTGGGGGGGGTGGGAAGTGGGAGGGGCAGGGGCGGGGCTCCTCCCGTCCTCTTTTTTGCTTGCTGAAATATGGTAACCCTAAATCAATTACATACAGTAATGGCAAAGTTCTTGGTTCAGGCTTGTAGCAGTGATGGAATAAATTGCAGGTTCAAATCAAGTCTCTGGTGTACATCCACAGCTGGGATGGGTCATTCAGTCCTTTGTTTAGAGTTTCAGTCTGCAGCAAGGTTCCTCCAGAAGTAAGAAGCAGGATTGAAGACAAGATGGAGGAGATGCAGCTGCCTTTGTAGTCTCTTGCCATGTGGCTTGTGCTTTCTTTGTTCCAGCCACAAGCTAGCCAGCACATGGCATGGAAAAACCTTAGAGTTCTGTCCATAGGCATGTCCCTGCATGCCTTGCTGAGTCACAAGGTGTATCTGCTTTCTCTCAATGAGTCAGTTGTATAGCTGATGGTCCTTAATGGGCCATCAAGCAGGCTAGGCAGTGCTGATGCCAAATTGTCTGGGGTGTCAGCCAGAAGCATAGCACAAGTTTGAAATACAGACAGTATAGAGCCAATACTTTACTTTAAACAATACTATAACTTTAAATACAAAAATGATACATGCATACAGATAGCATAATCATAACCAGCAAATCATAAGCTTGTCTTAGACACCTTATTTGACCTCCTTTATACAAGATTTGGTGCCACTACAGGACCTTGGTTGCAACGATGGTCGATACGGTCACAATTCATGTCAATAACGTCACACCTCCCCAGGCAAATCATTGCCCATAATAGACACAGGTTTCAGATCATTCCTTTCCTGTGACTGGTTACCTGGACTGAACAAAGCTTTAATATTTTCCCCAATCAAAAGATCCTTAGGCAATAACTTCCTTAGACTAGCTAACCCCTGCCCAGCAGGCTGAGATCAGATATGTGCTGCATTCATACTGGGAGCTGTTCTCCAACCGGTCTGAGCTCATTAACTTGGCTGTTCACTGAGTGGAGACAGGAGTCAACCTTCCCAACAAAAACAACAAGGAGTCTGGTGGCACCTTAAAGACTAACAGATTTATTTGGGTGTAAGCAGAGTCAGGATGAGCTCTACCCTGACATCTGGTGGTGAATTATGGCGAGTGTGGAAAAGAACTCCAGGGGCTGATCTGGTTTGCATAGGCACACCCACTCGCCTGGCATGAAACAACAGCAACTCAAAGTGGTTACTTTGGTTGGTGTGGGATCCCCAGTTTCTCTGTTATTGGGGCAGGAAGAATAAAGTTTTGTTACCCTGATTCTGTGAATCAAGGCCAGTGGAACTGTTGTATGACAGAAGGACTGAGTGAGTCCTTCACCATTACCTAAGTAGCACTTGCTTGACAAGGGGCATGGGTTACAAAACCCAGTGAAGGGAGAGAGGATGTGAACAGGTATTTATATTTGATGGTAAGGGCCCTCTTTGAGGGTTTGAAACACCAATTGCACTACTTCCTCTCTCCACTGTTGAATGTCAGAGCTAATTTTGATTCTATTAGGAGTCTATTTACAGACTAGCACTGGGGCTCCCCTACTATGAGCTGAAATTGCTAAGAGCTGAAATCACAAAAGAGCTGAGATCACTGAGACTGTGTTAACTAGTGGGGGAGCCTGAAGCTATATTGCTAAGCGGCTGGCGGAGCTGCTAGTAGAGTAGAGCCTCACGGGACGGTTGGAGCTGAGCGACTCCCAGGTCGGTGAGCAGGGCGGAGTGGCTGGAGAAGCAGCGAGCGGAGCGGAGCCTTGTGGGAGCGGCCCAAGGAACGGCTGAAGTGGAGCAGAGCTGAGCGGCTCACAGGTTGGTGAGCAGAGCGGAGCAGCTGCCAGAGCAGTTCGTGGACGGCGGGAGCGGCTCACGGGACAGCTGGTGGAGTGGCTTGTGGAGAAGGCTGCGGCGGAACCCCACGGAGAGGCAGCCGGCCGGCCTCGGATCACGTAAGTTGCCCCTTAACACCCTGCGTGCCTCCCCCCCCCCCCCCGCTTGAACTCTGGGGCTGCACTGACCAGGGACAGAGACTTTGGGGGGTTGTTGGACTTTTGAGACTTTGGTGATCCTTGTGTTGCTGGACCCAAGAGACTTTGGGGTTGTTGGACTTTTGGGACTGTGGTGATTCTTGGGTTGCTGGTTTCAAGAACCAAAGGGAAAGGACACAGCCCAATTTGCTGGGGTGGGTTTTTTGCTCATGAAGCCTGTTTGTGGTGTTTTTTTCCAATTTAATGCTGATGGTGTTTACCTCATGTTATTAAACATTTTCTGTTACACTCAGACTCTGTGCTTGCGAGAGGGGAAGTATTGCCTCTTAGAGGCGCCCAGGGGGTGGTATGTAATTGTCCCAGGTCACTGGGTGGGGGCTCGAGCCGGTTTTGCATTGTGTTATTGAAACGGAACCCCTAGATACAGAACCCGGCCCTTATTGCTGCCAACTTAGATGAGCAGAAGGGTTACATGGGCATAAGCTTTCGTGGGTAAAAACCTCACTTCTTCGGATGCATAGAGTGAAAATTACAGATGCAGGCATTATATACTGACACATGGAGAGCAGGGAGTTACTTCACAAGTGGAGAACCAGTGTTGACAGGGCCAATTCAATCAGGGTGAATGTAGTCCACTCCCAATAATAGATGAGGAGGTGTCAATTCCAGGAGAGGAAAAGCTGCTTCTGAAATGAGCCAGCCACTCCCAGTCCCTATTCAAGCCCAGATTAATGGTGTTGAATTTGCAAATGAATTTTAGTTCTGCTGTTTCTCTTTGAAGTCTGTTTCTGAAGTTTTTTTGTTCAATGATAGTGACTTTTAAATCTGTAATAGAATGACCAGGGAGATTGAAGTGTTCACTTACTGGCTTATGTATGTTACCATTCCTGATGTCCGATTTGTGTCCATTTATTCTTTTGCGGAGGGACTGTCCGGTTTGGCCAATGTACATGGCAGAGGGGCATTGCTGGCACATGATGGCATATATAACATTAGTGGATGTGCAGGTGAATGAGCCCTTGATGGTGTGGCTGATGTGGTTGGGTCCTCTGATGGTGTCGCCAGAGTAGATATGGGGACAGAGTAGGCAACAAGGTTTGCTACAGGGATTGGTTCCTGGGTTGGTGTTTTTGTGGTGTGGTGTGTAGTTGCTGGTGAGTATTTGCTTCAGGTTGGGGGGTTGTCTGTAAGCGAGGACTGACCTGCCTCCCAAGGTCTGTGAGAGTGAGGGATCATTTTCCAGGATAGGTTGTAGATCGTGGATAATGCGCTGGAGAGGTTTTAGCTGGGGGCTGTATGTGATGGCCAGTGGTGTTCTGTTATTGTCCTTGTTGGGCCTGTCCTGTAGTAGGTGATTTCTGGGTACCCATCTTGCTCTGTCAATCTGTTTCCTCACTTCCCCAGGTGGGTATTGTAGTTTTACGAATGCTTGATAAAGATCTTGTAGGTGTTTGTCTCTGTCTGAGGGGTTGGAGCAAATTCGGTTGTATCTTAGGGCTTGGCTGTAGACAATGGATCGTGTGATGTGTCTTGGATGGAAGCTGGAGGCATGTAGGTACGTATAGCGGTCAGTAGGTTTCCGGTATAGGGTGGTGTTTATGTGACCATCACTTATTTGCACTGTAGTGTCCAGGAAGTGGATCTCTTGCGTGGACTAGTCCAGTCTGAGGTTGATGGGGGGGGGGGTGGAAATTGTTGAAGTCCAGGTGGAATTCTTCAAGGGCCTCCTTTCCGTGGGTCAATATGATGAAGATGTCATCAATGTAGCACAAGTAGAGGAGGGGCACTAGGGGACGAGAGCTGAGGAAGCGTTGTTCTAAGTCAGCCATAAAAATGTTGGCATACTGTGGGGCCATGCGGGTACCCATAGCAGTGCCACTGACTTGAAGGTATAAGTTGTCCCCAAATCTGAAGTGGCTGTGGGTGAGCACAAAGTCACAAAGCTCAGCCACCAGGCTTGCTGTGGCCTCATCAGGGATACTGTTCCTGACAGCTTGTAGTCCATCCTCATGTGGAATATTGGTGTAAAGTGCTTCTACATCCATGGTGGCCAGGATGGTGTTTTCAGGAAGAACACCAATGCATTGTAGTTTCCTCAGGAAGTCGCTGGTGTCTCGAAGATAGCTGGGAGTGCTGGTAGCATAGGGTCTGAGGAGAGAGTCCAAATAGCCAGATAATCCTGCTGTAAGACTGCCAATGCCTGAGATGATGGGGTGTCCAGGGTTTCTGGGTTTATGGATCTTGGGTAGCAGATAGAATACTCCTGGTCAGGGTTCTGGGGGTGTGTCCGTGTAGATTTGTTCCCGTACTGTAGCTGGGATTTTCTTGAGCAGGTGGTGTAATTTCTTTTGGTATTCCTCAGTGAGATCAGAGGATAGTGGCCTGTAGAATGTGGTCTTGGAGAGTTGCCTGGCAGCCTCCTGTTCATAATCCGACCTGTTCATTATGACTACAGCATCTCCTTTGTCAGCCCCTTTGATGATAATGTCAGAGTTGTTTCTGAGGCTGTGGATGGCATTGCGTCCTGTACGGCTGAGGTTATGGGACAAGTGATGTTGTTTGTCCACAATTTCAGCCTGTGCACGTCTGCGGAAGCACTCTATGTAGAGGTCCAGTCTGTCATTTCGACCGTCAGGAGGAGTCCACGCAGAGTTCTTCTTCTTGTAGTGTTGGTAGGAGGGTTCCTGTGGGTCAGTGCACTGTTCAGTGGTGCGTTGAAAATATTCCTTGAGTCGGAGACAACAAAAATAGGCTTCCAGATCACCGCAGAACTGTATCGTGTTCGTGGGGATGGTGGGACAGAAAGAGAGTCCCCGAGATAGGACAGACTCTTCTGCTGGGTTAAGTGTGTGGTTGGAAAGATTGACAATGTTGTTAGATGAGTTGAGGGTGTCGGAGAAAAACTGAGTTCTCACTATTTTGTTTAGGTACAGCAAGTCAGAGGCTTTATTATTAACTCTCACATGTGCAGAGAAGAGAGCAAGTGGTCTCTCTCTGGTAACTAATTACAGCAAGCATTTATACCTTTCATTACAGAAATAATGAGGGACAGCTGCATTTTGTTTATACATAGGCCATCTTGATATCTCATTTCCTTACTTGTTTTGACTCTTGCCTACATACAATTAGTTTCTATACCTTATCTACACAAGGCCTCTACACCTTATCTATACTGAGGTCACAATGACTTCTTACACAGCTCTTTCTCACCCGTCTCACACAATCCTCACACAATCCTGGCTTCTACAAATCTCGCGTTATCAGGGTTATCAGGGTCACAGCTAGCTTGACTCTTGCTAACAAAGACTGTCTCTTGCTAACGAAGCCTGACTCTTGCTAACAACCATCATGCATTGCAGTTCCCTTCTACGAAGCCTGACTCTTGCTAACAACCATCATGCATTGCAGTTCCCTTCTGTCAGTTCTTTTCTCTGCTTCCACAACCCCCCCCTTTTGTACTTCTAGTACAACAAACATTCTCAAATCTCTATTTGCATCAAGTCCTGGACTTCAGATTCTAAATTAGATGCTTCAACCTTAGGGGTTTTGATTGGATGCAATGATAATGCATGATTAGCATGAACATGAAAGGTATTACTATTATTACGTCTTTTACAACAACAACAACATAATCCTAAACTAACTAATAACAATACAAGCAATAACATTCCCATAGCAATACTATAATGGGGTTGTTGTACAGCCTTTGTCATAAAGCACAATACATCATATTTAGTACATAAGGTAGATACTCTATAAGCAGTGTGAAAGGCATACTTTTCTACTTGATATACATTTTGAAGCATGTGAATTTGCCCTTGTACCTCAGAGATTTTCTGAATCTCAGGTAACAATGAAAGCAAATTTTGAAATCTATCAGATAGTAAGCTAGTCCAATTAAAGGGTATCTGGAACCTAAGGGCTACTTGAAAAACTCTATCTGCAGGCCAGTAAATGATATGATTGTCTGCAGTGGTAGTGAGATTAAAATGTATGTCTTGTGATATGGTGTCATTAACATACACACAGCTATCATTAGCTTGGAAGAGTAAGTGTCCTGTCAGGGTAGTTCCTTGTCCCCTACCCTCCCAGCAAACGTAGTCATAGACAGTGACAACTTCTCCTGGCTTCAGTTTACGTGTACACTGAAGCTGTGGGGGTTCTAATGGCCAGAATATCCACAGGTTACCTAACCCCATCCAAATGTCAGGTGTAATCCTAGGAGCACTAACTAAGAATCGATTGGGCATACCAGGTGGTCTAATTTCCCAGATGTCTCGATGAATTACCCAATCCCATATGCATCCTCCCCATGGACCCGGCAGGATACAGTATGTGGGAGCCCACACCCCCTGTACCGGTCCATATGCTTGGAAGGAGCACTGAGAACGTCCACACTTCCACCCAGAAAGTTTCCAAGTATGTCTCCATGGCCACAGGTCAGATGGCACTCCTGACGTGTCTGTAAGGGCAGTGGGCCAAGCCTGGTGCTCTAGATCATTCCGAATGGCCATTAGCTGGTCATTCAAGAAATCCTGAATCTCTGAGCATGCTAGATCCCACTGCAATGCCTTCCCAGCCTCAGTGATATTCAATACCATCTCTGTCAGTAACTTCTGGGTCATAAAACTAAGGGCGGAGATAACATGTAACTCACCAACTCCAGCCTGTACCTGGGTTAGTTGTGCTCCAGAAACAAGGCCTATGGCCTTCTCTAGTTGGCCCAATTTCTCATCATTGGAATGTGTAGTACTGTTTGTATCTGGATAAGTTACAGTGGTGGTGGCAAGGGTCAAGGGACTAGTGGTAGGTGTAGTCTTTGTGGTGGCAAGGCGTTTTTGATATTTATCATCTGAAAGCCAATTAGGGAGGGCAGTGCATCCTGAAGGTACCTGTCCATAAGCACAAAGCCCTGATCCTGGAAAGAATCCACCCCACCACTGGACCCCACATTCCCAGGAACGTTCCCCACAGTTCCCTCCTTGCCAATAAACAATGCTTCGTTTCTTCCACCAGGGCCAGTTCTTAATGTCCTTTGTAGTTAGAAAGTTCTGGACTTTGGTGGTTTCAGCAGAGCGAGTGTTTCTTCTTTTCTTCTTCAAAAGCAGTTGTGATTCACCATAATACCGGGGAGAGGTTACTAGCACTTCACCCTGTACTGGTGTGATTCCTGTAAAAGAATTCAAAGGCACAGTAGATCTGTCAGTGGACAAGGGAGAGGTTACTAGCACTTCACCTTGTCCTCTTTCCCTGCTGTCCAGGAGGCACAGCAGAGCTAGCAGGAGAAACAGGCTGATCAGCAGCTGGAGAATCCTCTCCAGGCAGAGGGGTCTTTTTGCAGTGCGAAGCATGGGTCCAGGTGGGCAGTCCTTGGCACTTCACAGCAGTGTTGGTAGTTAACAGGACTTGGAAAGGGCCTTTCCAGCATGGAGCCAAGGCAGTCTTTCGCTGATGGACCTTTATGTAGACCCAGTCTCCTGGTTCCAGCGAGTGGCAGGGCTGCACAGGATCCTTGGGTAGTGCTTCTTTCACCTGTGTATAGAAAGACTTAACACATTTCATTAGTGCCTGACAATACTTAAGCATTGTGTCATCCATTAAATGAATGTCCATCTGAGCTAGGGTCAGTGGGGGTGCAGTTGGTAGTCTCATCGGGCGCCCTGTCAGAATCTCATGAGGGCTGAGTCCAGTCTTTTGATTGGGAGTGGCCCTCATACTCATTAGTGCCAGAGGAAGGGCATCTGGCCACTTCAAGTTTGTTTCAGCACAAATCTTGGCCAGTTTATTTTTCAGAATTCCATTCTGGCGTTCCACTGTCCCAGCAGACTGCGGATGGTGGGGGCAGTGAAGGTTGTGTTGAGTCTGCAAAGCTGCACATAACTCTTTTACAATCTGTCCAGTAAAATGAGTTCCACGGTCACTGTTGATACTCACAGGGATGCCAAATCGTGGTACAAAATCTTTAAGCAGAAGTTTCACAACAGTCCTGGCATCTGCTTTCCTGCAGGGAAAAGCTTCAACCCAATTTGAAAATACATCCACCAAAACCAATACATATTCATAGCCACAACATTTAGACAGTTGAATAAAATCAATCTGAATATTTACAAAAGGTCCCCAAGGGGGAGGGTGAGCTGCCTGCCTAACTTTAACAGCTTTACCAATGTTATGCTGCTGACAAATCACACATTGTTGACAGTAGTGATGTGCAATGACTGGGAACCCGAATGCACACCAATCTCGGTTAACTGCAGCAACCATCCCCCCTTTGCTCACGTGAGCCATTCCGTGGTATACACGAGCAAGATAGGGCATTAGCATCTTCGGTGCAACCAGGCAACCAGCTGGGGCACGCCAAAGATGATCAGGGTGTAGAATACAGCCATTAGCACTCCAAAAACGTTTCTTAGCTGCCGGTGCAGCTTCCTGGATCTTGGCCAGATCCTCAAGGGAGGCTAGTGGAGGCTGTTCAATCAAAGCACAAGTATATTCAGCCTGAGGTGCAGAAAGGGCCGCTGCTTTGGCTGCAGAGTCTGCCAAAGCATTTCCACGGGTAACTTCATCATGAGGGGTCTGGTGAGCTGTACATTTCACGACAGCTATAGCTTTGGGCAATAAAAGGGCATCTAAAAGAGCAGAGACATACAGACTGTTCTTAATAGGAGAACCAGTGGATGTAAGAAAACCTCTATACTTCCAGAGCAACCCATAATCATGTACCACTCCAAAAGCATAACGAGAGTCTGTATAGATTGTAACTGCTTGATCCTGAGCGAGAATGCAGGCTCGAGTTAAAGCTACAAGTTCGGCCACTTGAGCAGAAAACACAGAAGGAAGGAAAGCACTTTCAATAACAGCATGTGCAGAACACACAGCATAACCAGCAACCAATTTGCCCTTAGAATCTCGCGAGCACGAACCACGAACCATCTACAAAGTAAATAAGATCAGGATTTTGCAAAGGCACATCTAGTAAATCATCTCTTGGACGAGAGAGAACCGATGTCACAGACACACAGTCATGTGGGTCTCCATCTTCGGGCCCAGGCAACAAGGAGGCAGGATTTAGAACAGGGCAACGAGCCAAAGTAATATGAGATGAAGACAACAAGACAAGCTCATATTTTGTAAGACGAGAAGTGGATAGATGCTGTGTCTTAGATTTTAACAAGAGAGCAGCCACAGCATGAGGGACAGCAACAATCAAAGGAGATCCTAAGACAATAGATTCAGATACCTGTACAGCAAGAGCTGCTGCAGCTACAGCACGCAGGCAAGGGAGAAATCCAGCTGCCACAGCATCTAGGGCAGTACTGTAATAAGCAATGGGACGGTGTTTGTCTCCGTGCTTTTGCGTTAATACAGCCAAAGCAAACCCATTACGCTCATGACAGAAAAGAGTGAATGGTTTAGCATAATCAGGAAGTCCCAGGGCTGGTGCACTGGACAGACTTTGCTTGATAGCAACAAAAGCTTGTTCAGCCTCTGGAGACCAAGGAAGAGGCTCAGGGGTACCTGACTTAGTCAGATCCTGTAAGGGTTTAATCATTGTTGCATAGCCTAAAATCCATTGTCTACAGTACCCAGTCATGCCAAGAAAAGTACGCATTTGAGAAATAGTTCCAGGCCTCTTAAAGGAACCTGGAGTGCATGTGCCACACTTCTAGTAAGATAACGGGTACTTTCCTCAGAGGGATTAGAATCAGGGGAGCTACTGGGAGGCTCAGAATCACCTCTTTGTGGTGAAGAGGAGGCTTCTCTCCCAGGGGAAGAGAGAACAATGTATGCAGCTGATACATGCGGTGGTGAAACTGGCACTGCCGGGTGAGATTCGTTAGCAGACCCAGGCTGTGCAGGGGGAGGAGGCAGCACGGGCTGCTGCTGCTGCTGAATGTTACTGAAGAAATCTAAAATATCCTCAGCAGTTTCCTCCTCACTGTCAGATCTAACTAATTGGGGATAAAGGGGAGCAGAAGGAATTGCTTGAACGGGATTAGGATACACAGGAGCTGAAGGAATCACCCTAGGGGGAAGACAGCTGGATGCCTTGCATTTAAGCTGTAAATGTTGCACTTGAGCTTTTAACTTTTCCTGGGAGTCTTTTAGACTCCGCACTCGAGACTCGTGGAGTCTCTTTGTTGCTTCCTCCCACCAACAGACAAATTGCTCCCACTGTGTATCAGAGGCTTTTGGTGAAGCCAGAGTTTCTTTAAGGTATTTAAGTTTGTCTAAATCAAAGGTACCTTCTAGTGGACATTGTTTAGATGGATTTGCACGCGTGTAAAGATTCCAACTATCTAAATACCTGCAGGTTTTCGGGCCATAATGTACGTACATGAAATAAGCTGGGGTACCCTTAGGGGGTGAGAGGGAAGACTTAGACTGTCCCTCACCCATTTCCAATCACACACTCAAAAGGGGAAGGATGCCCAGTCCGCGCTAGCGGCTCATAAACTAAGGATCTCTCCCTACAGGGTATTCACACAGGAGTGACTAACGAGGATAGCCATGACCCCCTACACCTCCCTTCAGCAAAGAGCGTCGGCTAATCTCAGAGAGACAGCGCCGCTTACTCTGTTGCATCCAGTGAGATGGTCAGACTGTCAGTGGCTCACACGGAGAGGAAAAGGGGAGGGAAGATGGGTGCACACACTCCTAGACCCAGGTAGCCTCCTCGCTGGACGATGCCAGGCCGAGTCAACCTACATGGGTCGGATCTCCTAAAGATCCTCTAGTTACCGGGCTTGCGTTAGAGTAGTTCTGGTCACGAGCCAAAAGACTTCGCAGAGTACTCTGGGCGTCTTCCGGTAACACTCAATTCACACTGTGTACACACACACACACACACACACACACACACACACACACACACACACACACACACACACACACACACACACACACACACACACACACACACACACACACACCAACATACCAAGGCCTTCTACCAGGTACTACTCCTGAGTACCTCCAGGTACTATTCCCAAGTACCTTGATGCATCACTTGAGGCGGTAAAAACCCCTCTTGAGGCAGTAACAACTCCTCAATACAGGTGCAAACCCTATGCACCTAGCATATGCTTACAGGGGGCGGCAAACAATTCCCCTATTACGCCGCTCAGCATCTGACCTTGCTGCACAGTCAATAAGTTCGGATGGCGTGAGCCCAACAGGGGCAGACGGCCCCACGGACAGTCCTCCTCCGACACCCCAATAGAGATTTCAAAAGGTCTCTTACCTCTATTGTGGCGCCATGGGGTTCGAAGGGGAACGATCCGTAGCAGCTGCCGTTGCCTCAGTGGGCGTTGCCATCCCGGACGAGCCCCCAAATTGTCGGAGAAAAACTGAGTTCTCACTATTTTGTTTAGGTACAGCAAGTCAGAGGCTTTATTATTAACTCTCACATGTGCAGAGGAGAGAGCAAGTAGGTCTCTCTCTGGTAACTAATTACAGCAAGCATTTATACCTTTCATTACAGAAATAATGAGGGACAGCTGCATTTTGTTTATACATAGGCCATCTTGATATCTCATTTCCTTACTTGTTTTGACTCTTGCCTACATACAATTAGTTTCTATACCTTATCTACACAAGGTCTTCTACACCTTATCTATACTGAGGTCACAATGACTTCTTACACAGCTCTTTCTCACCCGTCTCACACAATCCTCACACAATCCTGGCTTCTACAAATCTCGTGTTATCAGGGTTATCAGGGTCACAGCTAGCTTGACTCTTGCTAACAAAGACTGTCTCTTGCTAACGAAGCCTGACTCTTGCTAACAACCATCATGCATTGCAGTTCCCTTCTACGAAGCCTGACTCTTGCTAACAACCATCATGCATTGCAGTTCCCTTCTGTCAGTTCTTTTCTCTGCTTCCACAACCGTACCACTGTTGTAGCCCCGGTGGCAGGTAGGAGTTTAGATAGCTTACTGTCCTTTTTCCTCTGTAGAGAAGTGAAGTGTGCATTGTAAATGGCTTGTCTCATTTTTGTAAAGTCCAGGCACGTGGAAGTTTGTGTGGAAGGTTAGTATGAGAGTCTCCAGTTCTGAGAGCTCATTCTTGATCTTCTCCTGTCTGCTGTACAGGATGCTGATCAGGTGGTTCCTCAGTTTCTTTGAGAGTGTGTGGCACAGTCTCTCACCATAGTCAGTGTAGTATGTTCATTGCAATGGATTTTTTACCTTCAGTCCATTTGGTATGATGTCCATCTGTTTGCATTTGGAGAGGAAGATGATGTCTGTCTGTATCCGTGCAAGTTTTTTGTTGAGGTTGATGGATTTCAACTCCATAAGCTAAATTTAGTGCTTTGCATGGTGTCAAGTATCAGGGGGTAGCCGTGTTAGTCTGTATCTACAAAAACAACAAGGAGTCTGGTGGCACCTTAAAGACTAACAGATTTATTTGCCCCTGCATTCCTGTGTTGTTTGCCTATATTCATCCTTTGTAATCTGTCCTAGTTTCCATTTTTTATATGACTCCTTTTTATTTTTTAGATCATGCAATATCTCATGGTTAAGCCAAGGTGGTCTTTTACCACATTTTTTATCTTTCCTAACCAGATCAAGAATGAGCTCTCAGAACTGGAGACTCTCATACAATACCAACCTTCCACACAAACGTCCACGCTGGCAGGAGTGGCAGCAGGCTGAGCCGCTCAGCATGCTGCTGGTCTGGGGTCCCAGCCGCCGGCCGCGCTCAGCCCACTGCCAGCCTGCGGTTCCATTCACTCAGCCATCAGCGGCCTGAGCGGGGCCGGTGGGGGGCTGAGTGGCTCGGTCCGCTGCCAGTCTGGGGCGTTGGCAGCACTCAGCCTGCTGCCGGTCTGGGGTTCCGGCTGCTGGCTCCTTGCCAGTTCTGGCCAGTGGGAGGACATTGGGCTGTGAAGAGAGGACCCCGGTGACCTGACCAGCCAGTTCCAGCCAGAGAGGAACAAAGAATGGCTGAAAGGAGAGGAGGCCCAGGCGACTCTGTTTACTTGGACAGAAGACAATGGACAGAGGCGGGGCTTGGTGGTAGGTGGTATCAGATGCCCAGCTGGAAAGCATGGTGGCTTCGGTCTGGAGAGAGAGATCAGGCAGAGCCCACCTGAATGCACTTTGCTTAGCAAGGCCAGGCCTGAGGGCCCTGAGAGTTTCCTATGCTGTGTTCAGATGCTCAATAAACCCTCCTGTTTTATACTGGCTGAGAGCCACTCCTATCTAGAGAACAGGGTTGCATTATTCCCTCTGGAGTGAGCAAGTGGACTCCCTGAGGGGGCCCACGGCGAGAGATAGGCGTGCTAAGGCTCAGAGAGGTGCGGTTCCAGGAGGCAGAGGCGCTTAACCCCTGGGAGAGAATAGATTCCCAAGAAGGGCTGTCACACTGAAGGGGGGTCCCCTCCCCAGGGACCATACGGGGCCTAGAGTGGGCGTAACCTGTGAGTCTGTGATACCATCCAATCTGTCTATCCATCCATTCATTCACCCATGCACCTGTGCATCCTTCCATCTGTCCGGGTCCGACATCATGGCCGTCACCAGGGTCTCTGAGCACATTACAAAGGGTTTTACTCCTACAGTTTTGCTCAGCAGTGACTTTTCAGCCCCATGCCCGATGCCTGTGACCTCCCTTTGTGGATGCTGTGTGTCCTCTGGGCAGGGAGACACTCTGAGCCCATGGCCAGGCTTCCTTGCCCCCTTGGCTCCTCTCACCCGATTTGAAATCATCTCCGGGAGACGACAGTCACCCGCGTCCTAGTTCTGATTCAGAGCTTCCTGAATGTGCGGTGCGAGGGACAGGGACAGGTTGCCATGGCAACCCTAATAGGCCTTGACAGCGTAACCCACTAGGCAGTGGCATTGTTCTGTTCCTTGGTGGTGAAGGATGGCTGTGCTGCGGGGGGCGGGGAGGGAAGGAAAACACATTCCACAAACATCACTGGCTTGTAGGCTCAGCCCAGCCCTCAGCAAGCTTCTCTGTCTGCCACGGGGGTGGGGGCAGGGCCACCCTCCCCCCCCTTCCCACTGCTTAGCACCCAACCCCACGCAGGGGCCTGAATGCCTTGCCACCCTCCATGAGTATCACACCCATCTCTGTGGGGCATGAGTACCTCTACAGCCCTGGCAGACAGAGAGGTGTTATTATGCCCTTTAGAGAGGGGGAACTGAGGCAGGGGTGGGCAGGGGACTTGCTCAAAGCCACATGGCCAGTCTACACTAGCCATCAGGTGAGCTGACCCCCACAATGCTGGGAGGTTCCCCAGCAGTTGCATGTGGCCGCAGCCCAAGCCTTTCCCACACCTTATGGTCTGGTCCTACCACCCACAGGGCCGTGGCATTACCCTGGTGGTGACATCAGGCGGCACAGGCTGGGAAACAGAGACTCAGAGACCTACAGAGTCTGTCTGAGTCCAGCCACCTGGATACCAAATCTCCTTTATCTTCAACCAAGTCCAGTCCCTGGTCTGCTAAGAAGGGCACTACACAGGGCATAAGCCAGCAGAGACACTACATGGTGAGCCTCACCCTGCTCTGGTCACTAGCCCCCTCGGGGTCAGTGCCTTACTTTGTTCTCCTTGCCAGCATTCTTCAGCCCCCTGGCCTCCTCTGCACCGCCCCCACTCCCGCCCCCTGCTCTGACCGTCTTCGCGATGGTTGGTTTAGTGAAAGTTCAAGCCTGTTCATGGCGTTGGCAAGAGAGACAGAGAAATGCAGCTGCCATTGGCACCGACAGAGGCCAGCACTACCCCCAGCCCACTCTGGGACGCTCCTGTGCCTGGGCTTGGTGGCACAGCCAGCCCCGTCCTTGGCATAGCACCCTTGGTGCTGGAGTTCCCATGGGGTGGGGCTTATGCCAGCCCTGTGGCTCCTTTGTGCCAACCCGAGGCCCTTGATGGATTGGGTTCTGGCTCCCTTCCCCCAGGCATCATGCTCCCCCCTACCCCAGAGCTCTCTGCTGGTTCCATTCCCTCTTGGTGGCACTGCCCCATGTTGTATGTAAGTTACTCCTCATCCAGTGGCTGCTGGGCCCAGTCTGTCACTGGGCTCTCTCAGCCATCACCCTGGCATCTCCAGTGGGGTGTGGACGGTCAGCCATTCAGAGCCAGCTGCCCAAGTTTGCAGTGAGCTGGGAGCAGCAGTGGGCAGTGCCAGCAGACAGGAGTGGACGGGCCAAACTCCTCACCTACCAGCTACTCCCTACAGGGTGGGGGCTAGGCACAGGGGTTGGGGGAAGCTGCTCAGTCTCCAGGCGCCATCAATCACCAGCTCTCCCTAATGTGTTAATGTTGCATGGGGCATACAGGGCACTGCCTCCTGACCTGCAGCTACAGCTCCTTCACCCACCGATCACTCAGAGTAAGGCCAACCAGTGTCAGAGCCCGGATCAGAGCAGGCGTCAGAGCCCGGATAAGAACCGGTTTCAGAGCCCAGATCAGAGCTGGCATCAGAGCCCGGATCAGAGCTGGTGTCAGAACATGGATCAGAACCAGTATCAGAGCCAGCATCAGAGCCCAGATCAGAACTGGTGTCAGAGCCTGGATCAGAGCCAATGTCAGAGCCTGGATAAAAACCAGTGTCAGAGTCCGGATCAGAGCTGGCGTCAGAGCCCAGATTGGAACCGGCGTCAGAGCCCGGATCGGAGCCGGCATCAGAGCTGGGATCAAAGCCAGTGTCAGAGCTCAGATTCAGCTGGCATCAGAGGCAGAGGCAGAGCCCGGATCAGAGCCGGAGTCAGAGCCAGGATCAGAGCCAGAATCAGAGCCCAGATCCAGCAGGCATCAGAGCCTGTATCAGAGCCAGTGCTGGAGCCCATATCAGAGCTGGTGTCGGAGCCCAGATCCAGCCGGCGTCAGAACCCGGATCAGAGCCGGCATCAGAACCCGGATCAGAGCCGGCATCAGAGCCCGGATCGGAGCCAGTGTTGAACCTGGATCTAGTCAGTGTTGGAGCCCGGATCAGAGCCAGAGCTGGAGCCCAGATCAGAGCCAGCATCAGAGCCTGCCTAAGAGGAGCAGAGGTTCACAGGCTCTGCTATAGTACGCAGGGGTGTCTAGTGCTGGCAGTGCTGGAGGGCTGCAGTAACTTACTGACCCCTGGAGCAATGGGGTGCTCTGAGCCTGGTGAGCTCTCTAGGGCTCTGCAGAGAACTGGCTGGGCACATGGTGCTGGCTCCTCCTCACTTCCCACTGGCTCCTACAGCTGACCCAGCTCTCCTGCTTTGAATTGCAGCTGGAATGAGAAGGGGCCAGCCAAGCTGCTGCCACTGGGGGGTGCTACTACATAAAGGGGAAAAAACAGGCGGTGCCCTTTGGCAGCAGAGCCCCAGTGGGACCTGAGCTGCTGGGCACCAGTGGGAGGGGGAGATGGGCCCGAGCAGCTGGGCACTTTGCAGGGGCAGGGGAGAGAGGGAAGAGGAACAGAATGGCAGCTGTTCAGCTGGTGCCCCACTCTGCAGGGGCATCAAGGCCTGGTGCTGTTGCTGCCTCTTCCCGGTAGCCCACTCTGATGCCCCTGGGGGTCAGGGTGGTTACCCCTGACTAGACACCCCTGCGTACTATAGTGTCCAGAGCTCTGCTTGTGGCAGGACCAGGTATCGCTTCTCAGCATACCCCATGCTGCAAGGTGGGGGGTTCTCTGGAGGGCAGAGAGCAGAGAGGGCTAGGGCATGGAAGCCTTATGGGGCATGGAACCGCACGGGGACACTTGGCACCTTGCTCCAAAGGACAGGGAGGGGGCAGCTGCTCCAGGAAGGGGCAGTGATGGCACGGCCCCCTAGCCACTAACTCTATGTGTGTCACAACATGCGGCATAGGCCCCTCACACAAGAGAATCAGAGCCTACTACTGCTGCGTGCCAGTGGGGCTGCCCCTGTGGCTTGAGCTGTGGCAGCCCATGCTTCAGCCCAGAGGATCCGGGTGTCAAACCTGGGGATCCCACTGCCGACATTCACAGCCTTTCTCCCCGGTCTGTGAGTAAGGGGACAGGGTAGAGCTTTGGCTCCACCCACCCCAGTGCTGGCAGTGCTGGAGGGCTGCAGTAACTTACTGACCCCTGGAGCAATGGGGTGCTCTGAGTCCCATAGCCACATGGTGCCTCTTACCCCAGGTTGGAGGTCACGTCAGGATCTATCCCAAGCCCGGGTCTCCCCTCCCCCAGACCCTGATTAAACCCCAAACTCTCTCCACAGCTCTGTGCTGAGGCTCAGCATCTTGGGTGTGGGGTCCAGCAATGCGGGGTGTGGAGGGAGCAAGGATCACCCTGTTAGGCCGTGCTGTAGTGACACCGCCCCAGGTGAAGTCCTGCAAGAAGCTGCCCAATGGATCAGATCAGACCACATTAAATGACCACTGAGTCGCTCTCCCCTGCGCTAACCACTAGATTGCACTCTCTTCTCAAGCAAATCGAACCCAGAAGTCCAGACTCCTAGTCCCCTGCTCTAACCCACTAGAACCTGCATGCCTCCCAGAGTTGTGAATAGAACCCAGGCATCCTGGCCCTGCCCTCCGTCCCACCCACCCCCATGCTGGATGCGCCTCTCTTCAGAATGGTGTAGCTGCCCCTCCAGAGAGCTCCCTCGACTCATCCCATCAGCCCATCAATGAGAGAATGGGGCCCGAGTCTGAACCAGGGCCTGGAACGGACAGCGTCAACCATCAGGAGAGCAGCTGAGCCCTCTCCCTAGTGGAGAGCAAGCTGCAGGGACGTAGCACTGGGCCTGGAGCTGGCCCAGGCGTGACCGTACATGGCTGGAAGATGGACAGGTCTTTTAAAAGGCGCCAATGGGTCCATGCGACTCAGGACTCTGCGTTCCCCCAGGCACTGAATTTAAGGAGCAGAGGGATCTCTGGCTGAGCCGGAAACTCCTCTGCAGGCAGATCCATCAGACCCAGCACCCAGTGCAGGGCCTCAACCAGAGAAAAGTGCCCCAAAGCCTCACTCAGCCCCACGTCCACACAGCAGCATGGACCCTTCTCCATATGGGAACCCTCCAGAGTCTGCCTGTTGTCTAGTCAGGACACCCGACCATCCATCTGGTTAGGATCCAGCCATGACCACCCCCACCCATAGAGCCGGGACCTGCCCCATCTCACCAGTATTCCCTCTTCCCGGATCTAGCTGGGATCTCCCTCTAATCTCACTGGGGACACTGCTCCCCTTCAGACAGGGGAGGGCAGGGCTGTTGTGATGCCCAGGCTAAGAACCCCGTGGTAAAGTGACCCTGGACCAGGTGCTCTGAGCAGAGGCCAGGCTGCATGTCCTTAGTTGGTGATGGGCTACAGCAGCTCCTCCAGAAATGGCTGCTGTGCATCCTCCTGGCTTGGAAAAACAAGTGCCCCCATCCACAGGCGCTGTGCTCCAGCCCTGCAGCCCATGGGGCAGCGCGGTGGGTCTGGGCGGGGGCAGCGCAGAGCGGGCAGGGGCTGGGTGGGCGGTGCGAGGGCGAATCCCTGCTGCTGCCGGGGAGCCCTGTGGCTCTCCCTCCCGCTCGCGGCTGCATCTTCTTCCCAGCAGGACGCGCCTCCCGCCCCCCGGCCCGCCCCAGGCACATGCAGCGCGCGTCCTGCCGCCAGCGGGGAGCCCCGCGCCTCTCCCGCTTGGCTGCACTCCAGCAGCTCCTTACCGGCAGCAGCGGGGATTCGGTCCACGCGGCCCACCCGGCCCCTGCCCGCTCTGCGCTGCCCCCACCCGGACCCACCGTGCGCCACATGTGTCTGGGGGGGGCGGGAAGCTCCGCGGGGAGGGCAGCGCGCGCGGCCGGGGCCTGCTAATGCCCCCGGCCCCTTTGAAACTCCTTTTTTTTTTTTTTGCTCACACCTCCCCAGCCCCCCCGCATCCCGATATTTTATATCTCTGATCTGGTCACCCTAGTTACACTTTAGATCTCACCCCATAGACCAGAGGTGGGCAAACTTTTTGGCTCGAGAACCACATCTGGGTGGCCAAATTGCATGCAGGGCCATGAATGTAGGGCTGGAGCAGGGGGTTAGGGTGCGGGAGGGAGTGTGAGGTGTGGGAGGGGTGTGCAGTGTGCAGGAAGGGGCTCAGGACAAGGGGTTGGGGCAGAGGAGGGGTGCGGGGTATACGAGGAGGCTCAGGGAAGGGGGTTGGGGTGCAGGAGGGGGTGTGGAGTGCGGGGGGCTCAGGGCAGGGTGTTGGGGTGCAGGAGGGGTGTGGGGTGTGGCAGAGGGTTGGGGTGCAGGTAGTGTGTGGCAGGGGGCTCAGGGAACGGAGTTGGGGTGCAGGGTGCAGGAGGGGTTCGGGGTGTGGGCTCTGGCCTGGCACCACTTACCTGGAGCTGCTCCGGGGTGGCAGCGGCACGCACTGGGGCCAGGGCAGGCTCCCTGCCTGCCTGTCCTGGCCCTGCGCCGCTCCTGGAAGCAGCCGGCACCACATCCCTGTGGCTTCCGGGGAAGGGGGGGCAGAGGGCTCCGCGCACCTGCCTTTGCCTGTGGATACCTCCCCTGAAGCTCCCATTGGTCACAGTTCCCCATTCCTGGCCAATGGGAGCTGCGGGGGGAGGTACCCACAGGTGAGGGCAGTGCACGGAGCCCTCTGCCCCCCCTTCCCCAGGGGCCACAGGGACATGGTGCCTGCTGCTTCCAGGACTGGTGTGGGGCCCACGCTGCCATGGGGGTGGCAATCCCATGGGCCGGATCCAAAGCCCTGATGGGATGGATCTGGCCCACAGGCTGTAATTTGCCTACCCCTGCCATAGACAGTGCTTGTAGCCAATCCTTTAATAAACTATCTACAGATTTATTTAAAAGGAAAGAAGAGCATTATTTATGAGGTTAAAGTGGGTAAACACAGATCTACACAAATGAGCTACAGTCTTAATTTCAAACAGTAATAGAAGCTTCTGTAATAAGCAGGCGCTATCTGTCCTTTAGGGCTAACGCAGGCTAAGCACTGGGGATCTCTTGCTTTTGCTTAGTAATCTTTGCCCCTCTGAGTCCCAGCAGTATAACTATACCATTCCTCCTGGTTAGGGCTTCTTATTCCTTCCCCATTCTGCTTTAAGTTGCAAACTTAGCTGATGAGAGGAATTCACTTGCATGTCTCCTCTTCCGGGGATGGGGAGAGCAACCAACAAAGTCTTCTGTCCTCTGATGTTCCACAATAGTTTGTCTGGTTTCCATGGGCCTTCGTTGTCGGTCAAGGACAACATCTTCTGCTGGAGGCTAGGATTTCACACTGGTTGATGCTTCTCTTCTGCTTGGTGATTTACACAGTTATAGAGACTTGCAATGCAAGTACTCAGAGGTTACCGTATAATATGGGAGACAGTCTATGGTATAAGTGAGAGTAATGCCAGCAGCTACTCACAAGCACTCAATAAAGACTAAACACCCAGCACATTTTTATGTCTCTGATATATATTTTACCAATCCTAGCACACAGGTGAGCTAGCCTGACTGAAGCTCTGTGTTTGTCTATGCCCAAGTAAGGCATGGGAACATTGGCATAAGCTGGCACCTGGTTTGCCAGCGGACAGACAGAGATTCCACAACCTCCAGAGTATAACTACCCTTATATTTTTTCCTAATATCTAACCTGAATCTCAGGGTATGTCTACACTACGGGATTAATCCGAATTTAGATAATTCGGATTTGAGAAACAGGTTGTATAAAGTCGAAATGAGTGCGGCCACACTAGCACAGTAATTCGGTGGTGTGCGTCCAAGTACCGGGGCTAGCGTCGATTTCTGCACCGTTGCACTGTGGGTAGCAATTCCATAGCTATCCCATAGTTCCCGCAGTCTCCTGCGCCCATTGGGATTGTGGGTTAAGATCCCAGTGCCTGATGGGACAAAAAACATCGTCGCAGGTGGTTCTGGGTACAGCCTCACTTCCTCCCTCCCTCCCTCCCTGCATGAAAGCAACGGACAGCAGACAACCATTTTCGCGCCTTTTTTCCTGGGTGGGTGAACACTGCAGACTCCATACCACGGCAAGCATGGAGCCCGCTGAGGTCAAGACAGCACTCATGAATATTGCAAACACCTCGCACGTTCTCGTGGAGTTTATGCTCAGCCAGGACCAGAAAAACGAGGCGAGGAGGCAGCGGTGGCGGCAGCGCAGCGACAAGCATGATGAGGACATGGACACGGACACGGACACAGAATTCAGTGAAACCACAGGCCCCGGTGCTTTGGAGATCATGTTGTTAATGGGGCAGATTCTATCCATGGAACGCCGATTCTGGGCAAGGGAAACAAGCACAGACTGGTGGGACCGCATAGTGTTGCAGGTCTGGGACGATTCCCAGTGGCTGCGGAACTTTCGCATGCGTAAGGGCACTTTCATGGAACTTTGTGACTTGCTGTCTCCTGCCCTGAAACGCCAGAATACCAAGATGAGAGCAGCCCTCACAGTTGAGAAGCGCGTGGCGATAGCCCTGTGGAAGCTTGCAACGCCAGACAGCTACCGGTCAGTCGGGAATCAATTTGGAGTGGGCAAATCTACGGTGGGGGCTGCTGTGATGCAAGTAGCCAAAGCAATCACTCAGGTGCTGCTACGAAAGTTAGTGACTCTGGGAAATGTGCAGGCTATAGTGGATGGTTTTGCTGCAATGGGATTCCCTAACTGTGGTGGGGCAATAGACGGAACCCATATCCCTATCTTGGCACCGGAGCACCAAGCCACCGAGTACATAAACCGCAAGGGGTACTTTTCAATGGTGCTGCAAGCACTTGTGGATCACAAGGGACGTTTCACCAACATCAACGCGGGCTGGGCGGGAAGGGTTCATGACGCTCGCGTCTTCAGGAACACTACTCTGTTTAAAGGGCTGCAGCAAGGGACTTACTTTCCGGACCAGAAAATAACCGTTGGGGATGTTGAAATGCCCGTAGTTATTCTTGGGGACCCAGCCTACCCCTTAATGCCATGGCTTATGAAGCCATACACAGGCAGCCTGGACAGGAGTCAGGAGCTGTTTAACTACAGGCTAAGCAAGTGCAGAATGGTGGTAGAATGTGCATTTGGCCGTTTAAAAGGTCGCTGGCGTTCATTATTGACTCGCTCTGACCTCAGCCAAAGAAATCTCCCCATTGTTATTTCTGCTTGCTGTGTGCTCCACAATCTCTGTGAAAGTAAGGGGGAGACCTTTATGGCGGGGTGGGAGGCTGAGGCAAATCGCCTGGCTGCTGATTACGCGCAGCCAGACACCAGGGCGATTAGAAGATCACACCATGAAGCGCTGTGCATCAGAGAAGCTTTGAAAACCAGTTTCATGGCTGGCCAGGCTACCGTGTGAAATATCTGTTTGTTTCTCCTTCATGAAAACCCTCCCCCTTTACTGACTGATTTTCTGTAAGGAACCCACCCTGCCCCTTCCCCCAGCTTTCTTTCAAACCAAATGAAGTCACTATCATTTAAAAATCATTTATTCTTTATTAATAGATTAGAAAAAGAGGGAGGGAACCCGGGTGGTATTTGGGAGGAGGATTGCTGGGAAGGAAAAAGCCACAAAGAAAAGGTTAAAAAAATGACAGCCTTTTGCTTGGGCTGTCTACTGGGGTGGAATGGGAAGGTGTACGGAGCCTCCCCCCCCGCGTTCTTACACGTCTGGGTGAGGAGGATACGGAACATGGGGAGGGGGGAGGGTGGAACAGGGGCTGAAGCGGCAGTCTGTTTTCCAGCAGCCGTTCCTGAACCTCCACCAGACGCCGGAGCAGCCCCAGCGTTGCATCCTTCATCCTCTGGTCTTCCTGCCGCCATCTCTCATCTCGATCATCTCTCCTCTCCTCACGTTGGTCCCTCCTCTCCTCACGTTGGTCCCTCCTCTCCTCACGTTCACTGACTTCTTTCCTATACTTTGAAACTGTTTCCTTCCACTCATTCAGATGAGCTCTGTCACTCCTGCTGGATTGCATAATTTCAGAAAACATGTCCTCCCGCGTCTTCTTCTTACGATGCCTTATCTGTGATAACCTTCGGGATGGAGGAGGGAGGCTTGAGGAATTTGCAGCTGCTGTAGGGAGGGGAAAAAAGAGAGAATTGTTTTAAAAGCTACATTTTGCAGAACAATGCTTATACTCTTTCACGGTGACCAACACTGTTCACATTACATAGCACATGTGATTTCTGTGCAAGGTCGCATTTTGCCTCTTAATGCTGAGTGCTTGTGGCTTTGCTGCTAGAGATCACAGGTCTGGGCAACAGAATTCGGCTTGCATGCGGCCATGGTAAGTGTAGTGAGTCGGTGTGGCTCCCCTCCTGCCCAGAAGAGGGAGCCCACGTGCCGGCACCAGAGTGGGTGGGACCACCACCGCCTGTCCCCGCCCCCCGGAAGTCAAGGGGCGGGACAGGAAGTATAAAGGCCGGCCGCCCGAGCTCAGTTGGCGGCCAGCCACCACAGGGAGCAGACGTGCGGCCGGGAGCTCCCGGCCAGGAGACCGTCGAAGACCCTAGCTGGCCTGAGCTACCCCGGGCCCGCTACGAGGAGGAGCCGCCGGAGCCCGTTCACGCCCGCCACTGGGAGAACCCCTGGGAACCGAACCCCGCTAACCCTGAGGGTGAGACTGGACCCGAACCCCTCAGCCCCTGCTGCTATCCAGAGGAGCCGCCTGAGGACCATTGGCCGGACTTCCCGGCAGAGCTACCAGACTTGCCGCCGAGCCCGGGCAGAGAGGAGCCCATGCAGGTGGACTGGCCCGATCCCGGCGCAACGACCGAGGTAGGCTGTGAGGGGGATCACGGAAGTAGCCCGGGGGTAGCCGACCCCGGTCCGGCTGCAACTGAGTGTGAGCCTATGTCAGTGTGTTGCGGTCTGGATACCCCACTGACCAGCAGCGGCAGCAACCGCTGTTAGGGCCCCGGGCTGGAACGCAGTGGAGTGGGTGGGCCTGCGTTCCCCCCTGCCACCCTCCGTACGGGTGGCAGGCTTCCCCCTCACCCAACGCTCGGCTACAGAAGCCTGGGCCTTGAACTATTTGCCTGCTCAGCCCCTGCAACAAGGGCCTGAGCTTAACTGTGTTTGCCCCGCCCTGATCCAGGGCCTGGGCTCTGAACTATTCGCTCGCTCAGCTCCCTGCAACAAGGGCCTGAGCTAACTGTGTTTGCCCCGCCCTGATCCAGGGCCTGGGCTCTGAACTATTTGCTCGCTCAGCTCCCTGCAACAAGGGCCTGAGCTAACTGTGTTTGCCCCGCCCTGATCCAGGGCCTGGGCTCTGAACTATTCGCTCGCTCAGCTCCCTGCAACAAGGGCCTGAGCTAACTGTGTTTGCCCCGCCCTGATCCAGGGCCTGGGCTCTGAACTATTTGCTCGCTCAGCCCCTGCAACAAGGGCCTGAGCTAACTGTGTTTGCCCCGCCCTGATCCAGGGCCTGGGCTCTGAACTATTTGCTCGCTCAGCTCCCTGCAACAAGGGCCTGAGCTAACTGTGTTTGCCCCGCCCTGATCCAGGGCCTGGCCTCTGAACTATTTGCTCGCTCAGCCCCTGCAAACAAGGGCCTGAGCCTAACTGTGTTTGCCCCGCCCTGATCCAGGGCCTGGGCTTTGAACTATTTACCCGCTCAGCCCCTGCCATAAGGACCTGAGCCTAACTGTGTTTGCCACGCCCTGATCCAGGGCCTGGGCTCTGAACTATTTGCCCGCTCAGCCCAGCAAGCAAGGGTCTGAGCTAACTGTGTTTGCCCCGCCCTGATCCAGGGCCTGGGCTCCTGAGCTTTAACTGTGGTTGCTCCGACTCTGCACCAAAGAGCCGGAGTTTCAGGACTAACTGACTGCTTATTCCCAGAGTAGTGAGTCGGTGTGGCTCCCCTCCTGCCCGGAAGGGTCGAGCCCCGGCTAGGACCTACTACAGTAAGCCATTGTTTTACAGCTTCTGCACCCTCCTTTCCCACATACCAAGCATAGCCTGTAGAGTGCTGCAGAAGCCTGGCCAATCTCAGCCAGTTGGGGGGGGGGGGGGCAGTGTGGGGGGGCTTGTCTGGGCCCCTTCAGGCAAGTAGAGTGCTGCGGTTTTTCTGTTAACATTCAGCAGCACCAGAAAACAAACTAACCCCCCCCCGCCATGAATTCTCTGGGATGATCACGGTACCCCTCCCCCCACCGCATGGCTGGTATCAGGGAAGATCCCTGCAGGCACCAAACTACCCCCCCCCGCCGCCGACCCCCCCCCTCGCCATGAATTCTCTGGGATGATCACGGTACCCTCCCCCCACCGCGTGGCTGGTAACAGGGAAGATCCCTGCTAGCCAAACGCGGAAAACTTCAGGGCCAATTTCCCATCTGCGCTTGGCTAACTGCAGGGAAGGATTTATTTTCCGCCACAGGCAAACAGCCCAGTAGGAACGGCCACCTCTGTCCCCTTAATTAAGTTCCCGTATTTCAACCAGGTTACCAGGAGTGATATCACTCTCCTGAGGATTACACAACAAGATAAAGAACGGATGTTGCTTGAATGCCAGCAAACACCGGGACCATACGCTGCCAGGCTTTGTCAGGCAATGATACCAGATTACTTGCTGCAAGCATGGCGTGGTCAAGTGTCCTACCATGGAGGAGGGAATAAGGATGCACTGCCCAGAAACCTTCTGGCAAGGCTTTCGGAGTACCTCCAGGAGAGCTTCATGGAGATGTCCCTGGAGGATTTCCGCTCCATCCCCAGACACGTTAACAGACTTTTCCAGTAGCTACAGACTTTTCCAGTAGCTGAACTGACCGCGAATGCAAAGTCAGGCAAAGTAATCATTAAAAACCGTTTGCTTTTAAAACAAGTTTTATATTTTAAAAGGTAAACTCACCTGAGGTCCCTTCCATGGGGTCAGAGTCTTGGGTACTGGCTTGGGAGGCTTGGGAGGGTACTTCAGTCAGGGTGATAAAAAGATCCTGGCTGTTGGGGAGAATGGAGTGCTGTGTGCTCTCTGCAAGCTCATCCTCCTCCTCCTCCTCCTCTACCCCATCGGCAGAATCCTCAGGCGTCGAGACTATCCCCGACCCAGAATCCACGAACAAAGGTGGGGTAGTGGTGGCAGCCCCCCCTAGAATTGCATGCAGCTCGGCGTAGTAGCGGCATGTCCGCGGCTCTGACCCGGAGCGACCGTTTGCCTCCTTTGTTTTTTGATAGGCTTGTCTGAGCTCCTTGACCTTCACGCGGCACTGCTCAGAGTCCCTATTGTGGCCTCTCTCCATCATGCCCTTGGAAATTTTTTCAAAAGTTTTTGCATTTCGTCTTTTAGAACGAAGTTCTGCAAGCACTGAATCCTCTCCCCATACAGCGATCAGATCCAGTACCTCCCTCACGGTCCATGCTGGTGCTCTTTTTCGATTATCAGCCTGCATGGTTACCTGTGCTGATGAGGTATCTGTGGTCACCTGTGCTCTCCACGCTGGGCAAACAGGAAATGAAGTTCAAATGTTCGCGGGGCTTTTCCTGTCTACCTGGCCAGTGCATCCGAGTTCGGATTGCTGTCCAGAGCGGTCACAATGATGCACTGTGGGATATCTCCCGGAGGCCAAAACCATCGAATTGCGGCCACACTAACCCTAATTCGAATTGCTAAAATCGATTTTGGCACTACTCCGCTCGTTGGGGTGGAGTACAGAAATCGATTTAAAGGGCCCTTTACATCGAATTAAATGGCGTCGTTGTGTGGACGGTTACAGGGTTAATTCGAATTAAAGCTGATAAATCCGAATTAAAGTCGTAGTGTAGACCAGGCCTCAGAGTAAGCCCATTACTTCTTGTCCTACCTTCAATGGGCATGGACAGCAATTGATCATGTCCGCTGAAGATAGAGCAAGATATAATGAGCCCCCATTGATAGGCGTGGATCAGGAGGATCCCCAGGGGAAATGGATGGGGCATGCATGCATGGGGAAAACACCGCGTGCTTTTTACTTCTTGTGCCACAGGGGCCTTGCTCAGGGCTCCGCCATGCCAGGTTTAGGCATATTTAGTCTTGTCCCTTCACATTCATCCACAGTAGCAGCAGCATGCACATGCAAGGTCCTAGCTTCAATGATCTTAGCCAGATCCATGCCTGGCTTGTTTCATTGCTTCAGTGCTAGGGATCTGGCCAGCCACTTGCTGTGTTAGGGGGCCTCTCCACACCTATTGAAGAATCCAGGCAAGTCCCTGAGTGGGCAGCCTTCCCATGGTGAGTGAAACGTGAGTGTTCCAGCTGATGAGCAGCGTGGCCGAAGCAAACCCAGCGTGGAGTCCAAGGGAGAGCTAGTGGCACAATGTTTGCAGATTTTGCCCAGTTCTGCTGCTTAGTAGGGGCTAATTCACTGGTGCTGAGCTCACTCTGTCTCTCAATAGTCTGCAGCCCTGACTGAGAGTGGAGTCCCATGGCACTGGGGCTGCAGCAACACAGGGAGAGACAACCCCTGCCCCTGTAAGAACTTATGTTGGAAACAGGCATGATAGCCAGAGGAAGGCCTATGGATGGGCAACTGAGACACACAGACTCTGTAAATGACCCAAGAGCAGAGCCCAAAACTGAACCCCGATCTCCTGAGCCCCCAGCCCGTGCCTTAACTACAAGACCATCCTTCCGCTCTCAGTCCCTCCTTAGCCAGGATCCACGTGGAAAATGTATGAAGCTTTCACCATCCCCTTTGCTCTTTCCAGTCCAACTAATCAGTCTGGGGCCCCCTGCAGCGTTCTCCACACCCTGTATTGACCCTTCCCAACCCCCCTGGCTTATCCACTAATGTGCTGGGGCAGTGCAGCTAGCAGGAGGGCATAGGCAACAGAGGTGGATTAAGGTTTCCTGGGGCCCGGGGCCAAGCAAGTGGGGGGCCCCTACCCACTCCCTCCGCCTGCAATCCCGCTCCGCCCCTTCCACCTGAGGCCCTGCCACAGCCTCACCCCTTTGTGCCCCTTCCCCGGGGCCGTCCCTTTCCACCCAGGGTCTCCCCACTCTGCCCCTCCATTTCAGCCCCACAACCCATTTGCTCCTTTCTGTCTCCCCCCCTCCCCACACTGTGGCCCCAAGACCGGAGAAGCTCTGTCCCCGTGCCATGGACCAGGGTCTCAGCAGGGAGGGAGGGAGAGTTCCTCCAGTCTCAGGACCACAGTTGGGGTCCAGACGCTGGGGCTTCCCCTGCCACCTCCTGTGCTTCTGCAGGGGACCATAGTCGGAGTGCTGGGGCTTCTCTTGCCCTGCACACCTGGCGCTTCTGCTAGAGAGCGGGGTCGGGCACAGCATGGGCTTCCCCTTCTGCCCCATGGCTTGTGGGGTGAGGGTGGGGGGCGCTGGAGCTTGCCCCACCCCACGGCTTCTGCTCAGGGTGGGGTGGGAGGCTGCTGTGGGGGACGTCCCCTGCCTAGAGGCTTCTGCCGGTGATGGGGTGAGAGATCGCTGAGGGAGTTTCCCCCGTCCCGTGGCTTCTGCCAGGGACAGAGTGGAAGGCCGCTCTGTGTGTGTGTGTGCCTGCTTCCCCTGTCCCGCCTGCCTGGCACTGCCCAGCTGTGGATTTTTCTGTGGCCCCCCAGTTGGCTGGGACCCCTGGGCCCAGTGGCTAATCCACCACTGCTAAGGAACGCCCATTTGCAATTCAGCCCCAGATCAGGTGCCTACGGCAAAGCTCGCTTTCCTTTCTCTAAGCCCTGTTCTGGTGTGAGGGCCAGGAATGGCCAGGACAAATGGCAGCAGGTGTCACACGCACCCTGGGTGCGTGGATGCTGCTCCCCGGGCTCGGTGCACTGTTCAGAGAAAGGTGCTCAGCCTGGTTCATTGAGCAGCTCAGCTTCATGGGGACACTGGTGAACGTACCAATCAGAAGCCAGCCCCCGCACACAGGGCTTGGCTGAGTGGCTTTTCCGCACTGGCTCATCCTGGAAGCTGTGATTTTCCTGTTCGTTTTTACCCTTACAGGTGTCTGGTCCGCACACTGTGTGGGGTGTGTGTGCCAATGTGAGCTGATAACTGGGGGAAGGTGGCACACTTCAGGGGTGACAAACTCCAAAGGGAGAGTCTGTGTCCCTGGCCATTAAAACTCAA
This sequence comes from Malaclemys terrapin pileata, assembly GCF_027887155.1. Classification (NCBI taxonomy): domain Eukaryota; kingdom Metazoa; phylum Chordata; order Testudines; family Emydidae; genus Malaclemys; species Malaclemys terrapin. The sequence goes on along the minus strand of NC_071511.1, from coordinate 51,012,756 downwards.
GGAGGAAGATTTGGGGGGACTCGGGACTGGAGGAGATTGTTGGGTCACCTTGCCAAGAGTAACAAGGTGAGTGAGAGCCAGCAGGAGCCCTTTCCACATGTGGTGTCAGAGCACTGAGCCATGGCAGCTCAGCGCTAAGGCCCTCAAAATTACAAGACAGGAGGTGAGAGAACCCCTAGTTGGTCAGGGTGATCCCCGGAAGGGCACACTGAAACTTACCAGATCTTGTCAGTGTCAGTTCTTTGGCTGCTCTCTGGGCAATGGAGCAGGGCAGGGCTGAGGAGAGGTGGAGGGGATGGGGCGGCGGGGTGGGGAACACTAAAAGGGAGTGAGATGAGCAAAGGGGGGAAGGGAAGAAAAACTAAGGAGGAAACAGGGAAAGAGAAAATAAAAGCAGAGTGATTTCTGGGCTCATGGCTGACACAGGGCAGGAACAGACAGACACACATCCGCCTCTATGGTCTCAGAAACTAACTTCTTTTTGTGGCTGTAGTGAGTCGGTGTGGCTCCCCACCACGCTGGAGAGGGACGAGCCCATCCAGAGGCTGGAGTGGGCAGAGCTAGGGAGCTCTGAGCCCGCCCCTCAGAGGGTCAGGCGGCAACCCGGAAGTATAAAGTCTCGCCCTCAGAGCTCAATAAGGCCCCAGCCGCCCGAGAGGCCAGATGCCTCCAGCCTAGTCTGCGACTGGGAAAACCCCATGGCCCAAGGTGGCTGCCCTGCCCTGCCCTGCCCTGCCCTGCGCTTGCTACCCGGTGGAGTTGCCGGACCTGCCCTGTGCTTGCTACCCAGAGGAGTCGCCGGGCCTGCCGATCATCCACTGTCCTGAAGATCCCATGGTGCTGGACCCCCCCAGAGAACAACACTCTGACCCAGGTACTACCTGAGGAGGAGTCTGGAAGTAGCCTGGGGGCAGCAGACCCTAGTCTGGCGGCAGCACTACCAGAGCCCATGTCAGTGTGTTGCAGCCAGGATCCCCACTGACACAGCAGCGGGTCTTCTGCCGCTGCTAGGTCCCCGGGCTGGGATGCAGTGGAATGGGAGGGTCTGCGTCCCATCTGCCACCCAACTCATGGGTGGCAGTCTCCCCCTCTCCCAGGCCTGTGGAGGCTTGGGCCTACAGTTGTTGCTCAGCCCTGCCTGAGGGCCTGAGCACCGGACTCCTTGTTGCCCCGCTCTGACTCAGGGCCTGGGCTTACGGTGTTTGTTCCAGTACTACAAGGGCTGCCAAGGAAGACCTCATGGCCAGACTAATTCCCCTGAACCTTAACTGTGTGTAGGGAGCTGGTGTGGCTGCCCGCCATCCCGGAGGGTGTCGAGCCCCAGCAAACCCTTGTACAGTGGCACCTGAACAAAAACAGTTTGCAGGAGCGAGTCTGTGTGTGATGAGTTTGGCCTAGAGAGATCCAGCCACAACTACACCACACTGCCCTACTGCTGACACCAGCCTTGGCAGCGATGGCTCTGGAATGGCGCCCTCCATAGCTGGCATGATACTTGGGGAACATCCGATGTGTGGAGGGGTGGTTGGATCAGAACCCGGCACTTGGCTCGACACTTGGATGGGGCTTCCTCTCCCCTGTGACCTGGGTCACAAGCAGATGCTCTCAGGACCTGTGTCACATGAGGCAGGGCAGACCCCTGACTGCTCTCCCGGGACAGTACCTCAGGGCTGGACTGGCTTGGGGAGCTACACATTGTAACCCTCCAGATCAGGGAATGGGGTTCTGATCCAACGGAGACTCCGCACACTGAGTACCAGTGCCAATCCATGTTGCTGGATTCTGATCCTCTGGGGACTGAGTCCCAATGCTGACCCATGTATGCCAGGTTCTGATCCAACTATCCATCTGCACATCGAATCCCAACGCCAACTCATGTGTGTCGGGTTCTAATCCAAACACTCCTCCGCATACCGAGTCCCAACCTGTGTGTGCCAGGTTCTGATCAAACTGCCCCTCCGTATACTGAGCCCCACTCAGAGGTGAAAGTAAGCCGGTACGCCCTGTACAGCGCACTGACAAGAGCCGTCTTGCTGTACTGGGGCGGCCTGGCTTCCCCAGGGGGCAATTTAAAGGGCCTGGGGCTCCCAGCAGGGGCTGGAGCCCCAGGCCCTTTAAATTGCCACCAGAGCCCCACTGCTGGAGCCCTGGGGTAGGGCTGCAGGGCTCTGGGGGCTATTTAAAAAGTCTGGGGCAACTGCTGCTTCTACCGCCCTCCAGCGGCTGGGGCTCTGTGTAACTGACACAGTGTCAGTTACACAGAGCCAAAGAGGAGCAAAGCCTCCAGCCCCCAGGGCTCTGTGTAACTGACACAGTGTCAGTTACACAGAGCCCCAGCCGCTGGAGGCTCTGTTTAAGAGCCGGGCTGCCCGAGAGCTACCGGCTTCGGGCAGCCCCCCTGCTTCCGGACCCTGCGCCCCCAGCCGGGCACTTCCCCTCCCGGGCTCCGGCGGCGCAGGGTCCGGAGGCACGGGGGCTGCCCGAAGCCGGTAGCGCTGTGGTAGCCCGGCTCTTAAACAAAGCCTAAGAGGAGCAGAGCCTCCAGCTGCGGGGGCTCTGCTCCTCTTCGGCTCTGTGTAACTTATACAGTGTAAGTTACGCAGAGCCACCGGAGGCCCGGAGGGGAAGTGCCCGGCTGGGGGCGCAGGGTCCAGAGGCATAGGGGCTGCCCAAAGCCCGAGCGCTACCGGCTTCACGGTTTGCTGGGCAGTCTCCAGACCCTGTGCCCCCAGCTGGGCGCTTCCCCTCCCGGGCTTCAGCTGCGCTGGGGAAGCGCCGGCTGGGGGCGCAGGGTCTGGGGGCTGCCCGGGAAACCGTGAAGCTGGTAGCACTGGGGCAGCCCTTTCCCCCTGGCTGGGAGTGGGAGGGAGGAGGGGGCGGAGTTAGGGTGGGGAAGGGGCGGAGTTGGGGCGGGGCTAGGGGTGGGGAAATGGGCGGGGCCAGGGCCCGTGGAGGGTCCTCTTTTTTTATTTATGAGATATGGTAACCCTAGTATTATGGGAAGCTGCCAGTAATCTTTCAAGTTTGGTGCTGTTCCAGCAAGGGCTGCTGAAGGGTTGTAAATTAGTTATGGGTGGTTAAAGATGATTTGGCACAACAGGGTTTAGAGTCAAAAGCAAAGTTAACAGACCACCTTTAGAGACAGGAGCTGGGACTTGGTCCTGGGGGAGTGGGGGTGGGGGGGGGAGAAGAGGTTTCAAAGTAAAAAATGGCAGGGTTTTCAGGAGCAGGTAACAACCCCCACTCTCCTCCCAGAGCCAGGATGAAAACCTGGGGGTAAGAGTTCCCAACTGTTTCAACCCGGGGAGCCTACTCTTCTTTTTCTTTTCCTTCTTTTTCTCAGTTTACTTAATTTGCTGCTGGTAGCCGGTACTTTAAACTGACCTCACAGGGTTAATTGGTTTCTTTCCACCGCTTCCCCCTACACTCAGCTGCCTTTCCACACTTTTGTTTTTCTAAAGTTTTAATGGAAGGTACTTATGTAAAATGTGTTTGTTTTTTTTTTAAACAAAGTATAATGAAGATCTGCTGTATTCCACTAAAATTTTTTGAAGTAAAAAATCTATGGGCAAACAAATGTTTTACTGCCTTTTAAAACAGTCTCAAGGTAAAAACAGCACAGGTTAAGGCAGCTGTGTGGCAATAATTGTACTTAGTGGCTAAGTTGTTACAGAAAAATTGCACTACCTTAAACTAAATGTAGAAGTAAGTAACTTAAAAAAGTAAATAAAAAGTTACAAATAGCTTTTTAAAAAACTCTATATTAATTTTTGCAAAAGTAAACATTTGGAAGTTGTAAAAATGGTAAAAGGTAACAGTTGTTGTATTACAAAAAACGTTTTTGATTTAATAATAAAACCCAGTTATATAAATGTAACTGTATGTGCAATTCTGTGCAGTCACATTGAATGGAAGTTTTATAATTAAATTATACAAGGGGGTCAGGTAGAATGGCTACTACCACCACTATGCTTCTGTCCCCTGAAGCCTTTACAGCTATTCTAAGAAAAAATGGGCCCTTTTCCCACAAAAATGGTCTATAAGGAACTGCTGCAGGCAGCAGGCAAAAAAAGGATCTCATCAAAATTATTTAACTATGGGTAATGTAATCAAAATCACTAAATAAATGTAAGGGGTTTCTATTGAAACTTAACTTGGCTGCCCCTGGCTGTCTCTAGTTGTACAGGATGGCAGTGTAATCGGGATACAGTTGTGTAAAAAAGAGTAATCGCAGTGCAAGGGATGTTAGGCAAAAAAGAATTTTGTGTGTGTGCACAGGAAAAAGAAAAGGAAAAGGGGAGCAATGATGGGAACACTGAGCCTTGGGGTGGCTCTCAGGAATCGGACTGTCGCTTTGGTGGGGGTGTATAAAAACTCTGTGGGCACAGGGGAGGCAGTTACAGCTTGTGTAAAATTAATATGGCTAACATAATGTTATGAAGGTTAAACTATGGAAAAAATGTGCATTTTCCCAGGACGCATACAGTGTATATTGGAGAAGGGGTAAAAGAAATGCAAACAAAACATGATACTTAATTAAAATCCTATTAGGGCTCCAAAAGGTTGTGTTTTAAGCAGGAGATGAAAATGGAAAGTAATCAAAACTCTGGAAGTAAAATGTTTCCCTTTTTTAAGACCATCTCTGAGCTGCTAATTGCTTTGGATCCAAAAGCAAGCCAGAAAGCCTGTGTGTAAATGCAACCGAGAGTTGCATTTGTGTAAATGCAAATTACCTAGCTGATGGGGGAAGAAGAGAACTGCCCATAAGTGGCAGCACAACGGAGCTGCAAATAATAAATACATCTAATCAGCAAACAAGCTACTAGAAGACTCAGCTTATGGCCCTCCAGGAAAGGGAGGTGAAAAAACAAGTCAAGCCTGAAAATAAGGAGGACAGGTTAACCTTAAGGAGTGTGTGTACAGTGCTAAAATCTAAAGCGGTCTCAGCTATTACCTGAAAATAAACTTAAAGCTTGGTACAGCAGAGAAACTATTGCAAACCTGGTCTGTTGTACAAGAGGGGAAACTGAGGTACACCACCTCATGAATTTCATAAATGACCAGTGAGTGGGGTAATTCACTAGCCTGATTATAGAACAAAATAAGGACAGCTTAGAGGTAATTCTTCTGTTTTTCCTGCAATTAGCAAGAAAATTTGTAAAAGGAATTATTATTAAGCAATAATCTGTCCCCACCAGGGGGGTGGAAATTGTTTCTTTTGTTTTTCAGACACTCTACAAGCTGGCGCCAGCGGAAGAATAATCCAAAATATAGCATTGTTGTTTCAATTAACAGAAAACCTCATAACATGGGTGGGGCTGACTTCGGAAGGCTAACCTGGGGGGAAGATGTGTATGGAAATGCAAAATGCTCAACTAGGAGGTGAGCACCTATGTAATAGCTACCATGGTGCCTGGAAATGGAACAGCAACTAAGGTGGACCCCACAAGCCCTATGAAAATAATGAGAAGGGGAGGAGCTCACTGGGATCAATGAAGGGGTGTGTAAAATGGTGTAAATCCAAAGATGTTTGGCTGTGCCCCTCTCCTATGACTATGGAGGAGCAGGATCAATGGCCTATGGCAAGGGGTGGACAATTGGGTGTACTGTATATGAGATGTTTTGCTGGAAATGTACCTATTACTTTCTGGACTTCGGTGCACAAATAAATCTGTAAATCTTATTACTGTGAATAATCAAACCAGGGCATACGGCCTGATTCCATACAAGTGGTTACGTTGGTTTGGACAATAACCCAGTTCTCTGTGGACATTCAATGGACTTATAATATGAACAAAAGCACACAAAACCTGCAGGGGCAGCTTATTATAACTGCCACAACTAAACACATTAAGATCTTAACCCTGTCGAAGGAGGAGAGGCAGTGTTTTGGTGGTGGCTCAGCTGTTGGACCATACTGCAATGGTCAAAACTCTCGGTGTTGCTGTGCATTATTACAGCGGCTGGTGTATTGTTACGTGTACTTGTGTTATGTTGCATATAAAAACAATCAAGGGGGGCACAACCCCCTAAAAAACAGCCACTAATTACACTGCTACCTCAATATAACGTGACCCGATATAACACTAATTCGGATATAACGCGGCAAAGTAGTGCTCCTGGGGGGGCTGCACAGTCCGGTGGATCAAAGCAAGTTCAATATAACACAGTTTCACCTATAACGCAGTAAGATTTTTTTTTTTTTTTTGGCTCCCGAGGACAGCATTATATCGAGGTAGAGATGTATAACCTATAAGTAATGTAGTAAGCCCCCCACAGTGTATTAACCAACCCGGACCCAACCTTCTCGGGCCCACTATAGTGGGAAGTCTGGAACACTAATTGGAATAGGTGTGGTATGCCCATACGAGAGAAGGTGCAGGGCACTGTACTACACAAAGGGCAGTGGGAAATATCAGCACCTTCCACCTTTATGCCTGGCCCTATCAGGAAATATGTCACCATATGTCCTATGCTTTTCCAGGAATACCTGGGCAGGAAGATCCCAAAAGGGAAAAAAAGGGATGGAGTGTTAGGATATAGTTATTCAGGTCTGTCTGCAAAGGCCTATACTCAGGGCTGGCTTTATGAACTGCGAGGCCCACTTCAAATACCCGGCGGCAGTCCAGGGCTTCGGCGGCACTTCAGCGGCGCGGGGGGGGGGGGGTCCCGCTCCAGGTCTTCCGCGGCACTGAAGGACCCCCCACCGCTGAACTGCCACCGAAGACCCGGAGCAGACCCCCATGCCGCCAAAGACCCAGAGCAGAGCGCCGTCGGGTGAGTAAAAAAAATTAAAAAGGCGCCTAAGGTGCAGGGCCTTCTTGGGCGTGGGGTTTGATTCCGGGGAATTGGCCTAAAGCCAGCTCTGCCTGTACTTTAAGAATTTAGGTGTATTATCACTTAGCTAGTTCTAGAGGTATGAAAGAAAGAATCAAGATCATTGTCTGCCTGTGTAGGGCCTTTTCTCATTGTGGCAGTCTAAGGCCCTGTTCTTAGGCTAAGGCCTTTGGCTAAGCAGCAGAGGCAGCCATAAGCTGGGAAGTGAACGGTCCCATCCTCACATTCCAAACGAGTCACATTAAAATAAGGCAATCTGGGGCTGTTAGAAAGGTGAACCGATCTATCACCTCCAGAGAAGAGCCTTGAAGATTTAAAGAAAATTTAGTTTGATAGCATCCTGTCTGGCAAGAACTCACTTATCAATAGCAGGGGTATGAAACCCTCATTTCTTTGTTGTTCTATCATTGTAGTCTCCACTTCCCTTTTGTTTGTCTGTATAATCTCTGTCTGGTTCTGTGATTGTTTCTGTGTGCTGTATAATTAATTTTGTTGGATGTAAACCAATTAAGCTGGTGGGATATAATTGGTTAAATAATGTTACAATATGTTAAGCTTGGTTAGTTAAATTTCAGTAAAATGATTGGTTAAGGTAGAGCTAACCAGAGCTCAAGTTTTATTATAAAGTCTGCAGTCAATCAGGAAGTAAAAGGGGGACGGGGGGCTAATGGGAACAAGGAATGGGAACAGGGACCCAGGCAATACTCTGTGGTGTCAAAGCTGGGAAGGGGGACACTGAGGAAGAAAACTGAAATCATGCTTGCTGAAAGTTCACCCCAATAACCATCAAATTGTTTGCACCTTCAGACTTTGGGTAGTGTTGCTCTCTGTTCATGCGAGAAGGACTAGGGAAGTGAGCGGGTGAAGAAATAAACCCTCTATCAGGCCCCCTCAGGGAGTCCACTTGTGCTAGGGCCCCACTCCCAGAGGGAATAATGCAACCCTGTTCTCTAGAGCAGAGTAACTCTCAGCTAGCATAAAACAGGAGGCTTTATTGAGCATCTGAACAGCGCATAGGAAACTTTTGGGGCCCTCAGGCATGGTCTCCATCAGCACAGCACATCCCAGTCTTCCCTGCATCCAGGTGGCTCTTCTGCTCTCTCTCCAGGCTTGAGCCCCCCTGCTTCCCAGCTGGGCATCTGCTATCACCTCCCCCAAGTCCTGCCTCTATCCATTGTCTTCTATCCAGGTAAACAGGGTCGCCTGGGCCTCCTCTCCTCTCAGCCGTCCTCTGTCCCCCTCTGGCTGGAACTGGCTGGTCGGGTCACTGGGGTCCTCTCTTAACAGCCCATTGTCCTCCTATTGGCTAGACCAGGCTGTGACTCCGGAGCTGGGCCTCCCGGTCACCAGATGCTGGGGTATCCATTCTCCAGGCCATTGGCTGGGGTCCCAAGTTCCGTCGCCGGTCCTCTTAACAACAAACTCCATCTCCTATCACCTCGTTAAACCAGTAACACCCAGGGAAACTGAGTCCCAACCCCTGTGCATGCAAACCATATGAAAAAAAAAGGAAAAACTAAGAAAACTCCCCATTTTGTCACACCCATGTGTGCCGGGTTCTGATCCAACCGCCAATCAGGACACCGAGTACGAGCGCTGATCAGTATGTGCCAGGTTCTGATCCTACCGCAAATCCGGAAACTGACTACCAGCACCGACTCGTGTGTGAGGATTCTGATCCAACCACTCTCTGGACACCAAATCCCAATGCTGACCCATATGTGCTGGATTCTAATCAAACCACGCCGCCGTACACTGAGTCCTAGCGCCAATCTGTGTGTGTCAGGTTCTGATCCTACCGCCAATCTGGACACCGAATCCCAGTGCTGACCCGTATGTGCCGGGTTCTGATCCAATCGCCCCTCTGGACAATGAGTCTCAGCACCAACTCATGTGTGCTGGGTTCTGATCAAACAACCCCTCTGGACAACGAGTTCGAGCGGTGACCCATGTGTGCCAGGTTCTGCTCCAACCACCCCTCCACACACCAAGTCAAAGGTCTGACTCATGTGTGCCGGGTTCTGATCCAACCACCCCTCTACGCACCGAATCCCAACACCAACCCATGTGTGCTGGGTTCTGATTCAACAGCCCATCTGCACACCAAGTACCAGGACCGACCTGGGTGTGCCGGGTTCTGATCCAACCATTCCTTGGGACACCGAGTCCCAGCACCAACCCATATGGGTTTGATCCAACTTCCCCTCCAGACACCAAGTCCCAGCGCCAACCCATATATGCCAACCACCAGTCCGGACACCGAGGATGAGCGCTGACCCATATGTGCCAGGTTCTGATCCAACCACAAGTCCAGAAACTGAGTACCAGTGCCGACCCATGTGTGCTGGATTCTGATCCAACCATCCCTCCACACACCGAGTCTCAGCACCCACCCGTGCAAGCCAGGATTCTGATCCAACCACTCCTATACACACCGAGTCCCAGCACCAACCCATGTGTGCCAGTGTTCTGCTCCAACCACCTGTCTGCACACTGTCATGGACTCACAGGTCGTGCCCATTCAAGGTCCTGTGAGGTCCCTAGGGGGAACCCCCTTCAGTGTGACAGCCCTTCTTGGGGGTCCACTCTCTCTCGGGGGTTAAGCCCCTCTGCCTCCTGGAACAGCACATCTCTGAGCCTTAGCACATCTGTCTCTTGCCTTGAGACCCCTCCAGGAGTCCACTCGCTCTGGACCGCCGGGGCCTCCACTCCCAGAGGGAATAATGCAACCCTGTTCTCTAGACCAGAGCGACTCTCAGCCAGCGTAAAACAGGAGGGTTTATTGTGCGTCTGAACACAGCATAGGAAACTCTCAGGGCCCTCAGGCCTGGCCTCCCTTAGCACAGCACATCTAAGTCTCTCCTGCATCCAGGTGGGCTCTGCCTGCTCCCTCTCTCCAGTCCTGAGCTGCCCCTCCTTGCTTTCTAGGTGATATCTAATATCACCTCCCCCACGTCCTGTCTCTGTCCATTGTCTTCTATCCAGGTAAACAGGGTCACCTAGGCCTCCTCTTCTCTCTTCCGTCCTCTGTCTCCCTCTGGCTGGAACTGGCTGGTCAGGTCACCGGGATCCTCTCTTCACAGCCCATTGTCCTCCCACTGTCCAGAACCGGCTGTGACTCCCGAGCTGGGCCTCCCGGTCACCAGGTCACCAGTCGCTGGGTATCCATTCTCCAGGCCATTGGCTGAGTTCCGCCAAGTTCCGCCGCTGGTACTCTGTAACAACAAACTCCCCCTCCCATCACCTCGTTAAACTAGTAACACCCAGGGAAAGTGCGTCCCACCCCCTCCCTCTCCATGCAAACAATTAAAAAAAAAAAACAAGAAAACCCCCCACTTCGTCACACACACCAAGTCACAGCGCTGACCCATGTGTGCCGGGTACTGATCCAATCACCCTTATATGCACCGAGTCCCAACACCAACTCATGTGTGCCAGGATTCTGCTCCAACCACCGAGTCTCAGCACCGACCCGTGTATGCTGAGTTCATATCCAACCACCCCTCTGCGCACCGACTTCCATGCCAACACATGTGTACCAGGTTCTGTTCCAACCGCCCCTCCGCACACCAAGTCCCAGCACTGACCTGTTTGTGTCAGGGTTCTGCTCCAACCACCCCTCCGCACACCAAGTCTCAGCACCAACCAATGTGTGCCAGTGTCCTGCTCCAACCACCTATCCACACACTGAGCCCCAACACCGACGTGTGTGTGGCAGGGTTCTCCTCCAACCACCCTCCACAAACTGAGTCTCAGCACCGACCCGTGTATGCTGGCTTCATATCCAACCACCCCTCTACGCCAACACGTGTGTATCAAGTTCTGGACACTGAGTACCAGCGCCAACCCATGTGTGCTGGGTTCTGCTCCCTCTGGACACCAAATCCTAGTGCCAACCCCTGTGTTCTGGGTTAGTTCCAACCCCTGTGTGCTAGGTTCTGATCCAACCACCCCTCTGCACACCGAGCCCCAACACCGACCCGTGTGTGCTAGGGTTCTGCTCCAACAACCCCTCCATACACCGAGTCTCAGCACCAACCCGTGTATTCTGGGTTCAGATCCAACCACCCCTCTACGCACCGAGTCCCATGCCAACACGTGTGCATCGATTTCTGATCCAACCGCCGCTCCACGCAATGAGTCTCAGCACTGACCCATGTGTGCCGCGTTCTCATCCAACCGCCCCTCCACAAGCTGAGTCCCAGCACTGACTTGTTTGTGCTGGATTCTGTTCCAACCACCCCTCCACACACCAAGTCACAGCGCCGACCCGTGTTTGCCGGGTTCTGATCCAACCACCCCTATATGCACCGAGTCCCACACTAACACGTGTGTATCGAGTTCTGATCCAACCACCAGTCCACACATCGAGTCCCTATACCAACATGTGTGTGCTGGGTTCTGCTCCCACCACCCCTCCAGGCATTGAGTCCTATCACTGACCCATGTGTGCCAGATTCTGATTGAACTGCCCATCCGCACAAGGAGTCCCAGCACTGCCCTGTTTGGGCTGGGTTCTGATCCAACTGCCCCTCTTGACACTGAGTCCCAGTGCCAACCCGTGTGTGCTGGGTTCTGATCCAAGCACCCCACCACACACCGAGTTCAAGCGCCGACCCATCTATACCTGATACTGATCAAACCACCCCCTCCGCTCACCAAGACCCAGGACTAGCCCCTGAGTTCCGGGTTCTGATCCAACCAGCCCGCCGCATACCAATTTCCAGCACCGACCCGTGTATGCTGGATTCTGCTCCCACCGCTCCTCCGGGTACCAAGTTCCAGTGCCTACTCGTGTGTGCCAGGTTCTGATCAAACCGCCCCTCCACACACACCATCCCAGCGGCGACCCATGTGTGCCGGGGTTTTGATCCAACTGTCTATGTGGACACTGAGTCCCAACTCGAACTCGTGTGTGCCAGCGTCTATTCCAACTACCCCTCCAGACAATGAGTCTCAGAGCCAACCCATGTGTGTCAGGTTCTGACCCAACCAGCCCGCCACACACCAAGTCCCAGTGCCAACCTGTGTGTTCTGGGATCTGATACAACCAGCCCGCTGCACACCGAGTCCCAGCACCAACCCGTGTGTTCCGGGTTCTGACCCAACGTCCGCTTCCGACAACAAGTCTCAGCATCGACCCATGTGTGCCAGGTTCTGATCAAACCACCCCTACAGAGACCGAGTCCCAGCGCTGACCTGTCTGTGAGGATTATGATCCAACCACCCCTCCACACACTAAGTCCCAGCTCCAAACCATGTGTGTCGAGTTCTGACCAACCACTGCTCCAGACAACTAGTCTCAGTGTCGACCCAGGTGTGCCAGGTTCTGTTCCAAGCACCCCACCACACACCAAGTCCCAGCACCAACCCATGTGTGCTGGGTTCTGATGCAACGGCGACACTGGAACCCAGCACCGACCTGTGAGTGCCGGGTTTTGATCCAGCCGCTCCTCTGTACACCGAATCCCAGAGCTGACCCATGTGTGCCGGGTTCTGATCAAACTGTCCATCTGGACACTGAGTCCCAACATCAACTCGAGTGTGCCAGGATCTGATGCAATGGCCCCTCTGGACACTGGAACCCAGCGCCGACTTGTGAGTGCCGGGTTCTGATCCAGCCGCTCCTCTGTACACCGAATCCCAGAGCTGACCCATGTGTGCCGGGTTCTGATCAAACTGTCCATCTGGACACTGAGTCCCAACATCAACTCGAGTGTGCCAGGATCTGATCCAAGCATCCCGCCGCACACCAAGTCCCAGCACCAACCCATGTGTGCTGGGTTCTGATGCAACGGCGACACTGGAACCCAGCACCGACCTGTGAGTGCCGGGTTTTGATCCAGCCGCCCCTCTGTACACCGAATCCCAGAGCTGACCCATGTGTGCCGGGTTCTGATCAAACTGTCCATCTGGACACTGAGTCCCAACATCAATTGGTGTGTGCCAGGATCTGATCCAACTACCCCTTTGGACACCAAGTCCCAGCACCCAACCGTGTGTGCCGGGCTCTGATCCAAGCATCCCGCCGCACACCAAGTCCCAGCACCAACCCATGTGTGCCGGGTTCTGATCCAATCACCCCTCCGCACACCGAGTCCCAGCACTGACCAATGTGTTCCAGGTTCTGATACAACCAGCCCGCTGCACACCGAGTTCCAGCGTCAACCCACGTCTACTGCGTTCTGCTCCCACCCCCACTTCAGACACCGAGTTCCAGTGCTGACCCGTGTGTGCTGGGTTCTAATCCTACCGCCCCTCCACACACTGAGTCCCAGCACTAACCCATGTGTGCCAGGTTCTGACCAAACACCCCCGCCGCACACCAAGTCCCAGTGCCAGCCTCTGTGTGCCGGGTTCTGATCCAACAAGCCCATTGCACACCAAATCCCAGCGCCAACCCATATATGCTGGATTCTGCTCCAACAGCCCCTCCAGACACCAAGTAACAGCACCAACCCATGTGTGCTGATGTGATGAAGTGGGGGGGGGGTTCTTGTTTTTTTTCAATGGTTTGCAAGCCGTGGGGTCATGTATCAGGGGGTAACTGTGTTAGTCTGCATCCACAAAAACAGCAAGGAGTCCGGTGGCACCTTAAAGACTAACAGATTTATTTGGGCATAAGCTTTCATGGGTAAAAAATCTCACTTCTTCAGATGCATGGAGGGAAAGTTACAGATGCAGGCATTATATAATGACACAAGCAGAGGGGGTGGGACTCAGTTTCTCTGGGTGTTACTAGTTTAACGAGATGATGGGAGAGGGAGTTTGTTGTTACAGAGGACCGGGACGGAACTTGGGACCCCAGCCAATGGCTTGGAGAAGGGATACCCCAGCAACTGGTGACCTGATGATCGAGAGGCCCAGCTCGGGAGGCACAGCCAGTTCTGGCCAGTGGGAGGACAATGGGCTGCAAAGAGAAGACCCCCCCTCTCGGTGCCCTGACCAGCCAGTTCTAGTCAGAGGGGGACAGAGGACAGAAGGGAGGAGAGGAGACCCAGGCAACCCTGTTTACCTGGATAGAAGAAAATGGACAGAGGCGGAACTTGGGGGAGGTGATATCAGATATCCAGATGGAAAGCATGGGGACTTGGGACTGGAGGGAGAGAGCAGGCAGAGCCCACCTGGATGCAGGGGAGACTTGGATGTGCTGTGCTGAGGGAGGCCAGGCCTGAGGGCCCTGAGAGTTTCCTATGCTGTGTTCAGACGCTCAATAAACCCTCCTGTCTTACACTGGCTGAGAGTCACTCCAGTCTAGAGAACAGGGTTGTATTAATCCCTCTGGGAGTGAAGGCCCTGGGGGTCCAGAGCGAGTGGACTTCCTGAGGGGGCCCATGGTGAGAGACAGGCATGCTAAAGCTCAGAGAGGTACAGAGGTGGAGGGGCTTAACCCCCAAGAAAGAGAGGATCCCTGAGAAGGGCTGTCTCACTTGGGTTCCCCCCAGGGACTGTATGGGGCCAAGAGTGGGCACGACCTGTGAGTCTGTGACAAATGTGGTAGCAGAGGATGGTTGGAGGAGCGCAGGCGCTTTGTAGTGAGTGGCTACAGCAATAAAACAAGGGAATTGAAGGAACCAGTGTGGAAATGGCCTATAACCAGCTCCATAAGAGGGACCTGGCACATCTGTGCAGGGAGAGAGGGCTGAGAGTGGGGAGGCTCACTAAGGAGCAGCTGATTGCTCAGCTTGTAGAGAATGACCAGTCTGAGAAACAGGCTCCAGACTGCATTGGGGTTCCTGGGGTGCCTGGAGAGCCAGGGAGTAGCTGTGGGGTCAGTCTGTATAGCAGCTGGGAGTCTATCAGACTCGACTCCCTAGTCAGCACAAGGAGGCCACAGTCAGGTTTCTCCCTGGAGGAGCTGCAGAGACTGGAGCTGAAAGCAAAGGAGATGGAGATGGAGGAGAGGAGGCTGGCAGACCATACAGAACAGTGAAAGCATGAGTTGGAGTTGGAGGAGAGGCGGGCAAGAGGGCCTGCTGGGGGGTAAGTGGGGAAGGGCCCTGAGACACCAGTTTTGTGTGGAATCTAGACACCAAACAGCGGCCCAGTTTAAGGAGGCAGGGGATATTGATGCCTATCTCACAGCCTTGAGAAAGCTTGTGATCTGAACCAGATTGATCCCGCAGACAGGCTCCACTGTTTAACCCTCCTGCTGAGTCCCAAGGCCATAGAGGCATTCAGCCAAATGGATGGTATTGAGATGGGGGGACTATGACCTGTTCAAACAGGCTTTGCTGCTGACGTTTGAACTGACCCCTGAGGCGTACAGGAAATGACTCCAGGGTGTACGCAAGACCCCAGCTGTCACTTACAAGGAAGTCACCAATCTGCTGGGGGAATATCTCTGTAAGTGGGGGAAGGACACAGGGCCACTTCTACCACAAAGGATGTGTGTAACCTGGTGGGGTTGGAGCAGCTGTATGACATCTGCCCTCCAGACCTTAAGATGTGGTTAATGGACCGGAAGCTCAAAGATCTGTGCAGTGCAGGTGCACTGGCAGATGAGTTTGTGGACAGCAGATCGGGGGCAGGAGAAAAACCCACATCGGGGACTCAGAAGGGGAGTCACCCAGAGTCCTCTCAAAGGTGAGACTCCAAGAAGCCCAACTCAGGGATGCCCATGAATGCCAGGGCAGGCCAACCCCCCTCGTGGTACTTGAGGGACCTGAAATGTAATTACTGTGGCGAAAAAGGACACAAAGTGGAGCAATGCCTGAAGATGAAGAAATGGCAGCCCAGCAGAACCCGCGAGGTGTCAACTTGGTGGAAGCCTACTGACAGAGGGCACCGCCAGTCCAGGGGATCGCAGTCGATAGGGCTATGCCAGGGGGAGAGGACTACCAGGCCAGGCCAGCAGGGAAAGGTGGGGTTCCAGTACTCAATCCGTCAGATAAGCGTGGGACAGGCCCCGAGGGACAATCGCCACATCATCCCCATTGAGGTGGGTGAAAGAGCATTCAGGGGTTCTGGGACATGGGCAAAGAGGTGACACTGGCACGGACCGAGGTGGTGGACCCAGATCAGCTAGTGCCCAATGCATACTTGACCCTGAGGGGAGTTTTTGGTCCCCCATCAAGGTGCCTGTAGCAAGGATACACCTGAAATGGGGGGTTAAGGAGAGACCCAAATAGATTGGGGTGCACGATCACCTGCCTACCAAGGTGCTAATGGGTAATGACTTGGAGAACTGGCCGGATGGCACTCAGAACACCCTGGTCCTTAGCCGGGTCACTTTTTTTCCCTTTCTTGAGAATAGGAACCACATTAGCTATTCTCCAGTCCAACGGTACCACCCCCGAGTTTAAAGATTCATTAAAAATTATCGCTAAGGGGCCTGCTATTTCTCGCGCCAGTTCCTTCAATATTCTTGGATGAAGATCATCTGGTCCGCCCGACTTAGTCCTGTTAAGGTGTTCAAGTTTGGCTTCTACCTCGGATACAGTAATCCCCCCTCCTTTATTCCCCTCTGTCACGCTGCCACTATTCCTAAGCCCTTCATTTGCCTCATTAAAGACCGATGCAAAATATTCGTTTAGATAGGGTTACCATATCTCATAAATAAAAAAAGAGGACCCTCCACGGGCCCTGGCCCCGCCCATTTCCCCACCCCATAGCCCCGCCCCAACTCCGCCCCAACTCCGCCCCTTCCCCACCCTAACTCCGCCCCCTCCTCCCTCCCACTCCCAGCCAGGGGGAAAGGGCTGCCCCAGTGCTACCAGCTTCATGGTTTCCCGGGCAGCCCCCAGACCCTGCGCCCCCAGCCGGCGCTTCCTCAGCGCAGCTGGAGCCCGGGAGGGGAAGCGCCCAGCCGTGGTCGCAGGGTCTGGAGGCTGCCCAGCAAACCGTGAAGCCGGTAGCGCTCGGGCTTTGGGCAGCCCCTATGCCTCCGGACCCTGCGCCCCCAGCCGGGCACTTCCCCGCCGGGGCTCCGGCGGCTCTGCGTAACTTACACTGTATAAGTTACACGGCTTTTGGCCTTTCTCACTCCATCTCTACATGCTCTGACCTCAATAAGGTAGGTTTCCTTACTGATCCCTCCCCTCTTCCACTCTTTGTACGCTTTCTGTTTTTTCTTAATCGCCCCTTTGAGACGCTCGCTCATCCAGCTCAGTCTAAATCTCTTGCCTACTAACCGTTTTCCCTTTCTCGGGATACAGGCCTCCAACAGCGCCTGCAACTTTAACTTAAAATAATCCCAGGCATCATCTGCCTTTAGATCCATAAATATGTTAGCCCAATCCACTTCCCTAACCAGTCCTCTTAATTTATTAAAATTAGCCTTTTTAAAATTGTAAACCCTAGTCTCCGATTTAATTCTGTTAATCCTTCCATTTAGTTTAAACCGAATTAGCTCATGATCACTCGAGCCAAGGTTGTCCCCTTCAACATTTCCTCAGCGAGGTCCTCACTACTCACCAAAACCAAATCTAAAATGGCCTCCCCCCTCGTCGGTTCAGTTACTACTTGATGAAGGAATTAATCAGCAAGCACATCTAGGAACATCTGAGCCCTATTATTGTTACTAGCATTTGTTCCCCAATCTATATCTGGGAAGTTAAAGTCTCCCATAATTACACAGTTCCTGTTAGTATTTACTTCCCTAAAAACATTAAATAGTTCTCTGTCCATATCCAGGGTAGATCCCGGCGGTCTATAGCACACCCCAAGCAGTATCCCAGGGGAGGCTCTAGGTAGTTCTTTTACCCAGTGTGAGTATTGCCCAGACAGACTCTGTCTTATCCATTCCATCAGTTATTATTTCTTTACAGTTTACCTCATTATTGACATACAATGCCACTCCCCCCCCCCACCTTTACCTTTGTTCCGGTCGTTCCTAAACAGCACATACCCTTCCATACCTGTACTCCAGTCATGACTACTGTTCCACCAGATTTCGGTTATTCCTACGATATCTGGTTTCATTTCTCTGACTAAGAGCTCCAATTCCTCCATTTTGTTACCTAGGCTTCTTGCATTGGTGTATAAACATCTTAATGTATGCCGTTTAGCCTGTCTCCCATTAGTTATGCAATTTGTTATGCACCCCTTACTGTTCATCCCCCCTCTCCTTCTTATGTCCAATCCCATCCCCCCGGCTATATCTGTTCTTATCTCATCATCCTCCTTTTCAATGTTGGAATTTGGCGTGGAGATTAACTGAACATCTCCCAACCATCTCCCCCAAATTCCTAGTTTAAAGCTCTTCTGATGAGATGAGCCAGCCTCCCTCCCAGAAGTCTATTTCCTTCCCTACTCAGGTGAAGTCCATCCCGTGAGAACAGCCTCCCAGTGGCCATACATCCCAAAGCCCTCCTTATAGCACCACTCCCTTAGCCAACTATTTATCCTCACAATCCTGTCAGCCCTTTGCTGCCCTTCTCTAGGAACAGGCAGAATCCCACTGAAGATGATCTGAGCCTCGATTTCCTTGAGCGTCTTCCCCAGTCTGGCATAATCTCCCTTTATTCTCTCTAACGAGAACCTAGCCATGTCATTCGTTCCTACGTGTAGGATTATCAAGGGGTTCTTACCTGCTCCTTTTAGGATCCTTTTCAGCCGTAGGTCCACATCCCGTATCTTAGCACCCGGTAGACAGCACACCCTTCTGTTCTCTGGGTCCGCCCTGGTCACAGGCCTGTCTAACCTCCTCAGTATGGAGTCCCCAATCACGTAAACCTGCCTTTGCCTGGTGACAGTGCGATCTACTAATCTATTCTCTGTTCCCTCTAGTTGTAACCTGTGTCCGTTCCTATTTTCCCTTATACTCCCCCTTGTGCCATCCTGTATCCTCCCGGGGCCCATACTTGGTGCTGTCTCCATCAACTCCTCCCCCCTCTCTATGGGACTAGCTGCTCTTCTCTTCTTCCTCACCCTCCCACCTTCAGTTACCACTTGCTGCCCCCCCCCTCGTTATCCAAACACCCAAACCTGTTCCTGAGTTCTATTTCCCCTTCACTGGCCCTCCTTTTCCTTGGCCTGCTTCTCACGGTCACATGCTTCCACTGCCCTTGTTCTCCCTCTGATAATCCCCCCTCACACACCGTAGCCCCTGCTTCCACCTGAACCCCTGAGCATTCCCCTTCAACCCCTCCTTGCCTTTCCTCCATCAACTGCTTGAATCCCCTTCTAAACTCTACCAGGGTATCTACCTGCATCTCCAACCCTCGAATCTTTTCTTCCAGCAACTCTATTAGGCGGCACTTCATACAAACATACCTCTGTTCAGGCTCCCCTGCTAACACCATATATATACCGCAGCTTCCACAAGCAATCATCTGCATTGTGTCCCCTACTGCTTGGCTCATGGCTGCTGCAGTCTCTGCCCTCTGCACCTGGGGACACAGAACCCACAACACACCGCGTCCTCCTGCCTCCCCTTCCACCTCCCCCTGCAAACTCCCACTCAAACTCCCCTGTTCGCTGCCTCCTGTGCCGCTGCCTGGCTGGGCGGCCGCTTTTATAGGCCCCCTACTCAGCCAAGCTCCACACCCTAATCAGGGCTCGGCTGCCCTCCCAACACACTGCCCCTACAGGCCTCTACACACACAAGCACTACAAAGACAGACGCAAGTACAGATACCTTCTCCTCCAATGAGACTCCCACTCAAACTCCCCTGTTAGCAGCCCTGTTCGCTGCCTCCTGTGCTGCTGCTCGCAGCTGTGCCGCTGCCTGGCTGGGAGGCCGCTTTTATAGGCCCTGTCTCTGGGTACTGGGTGCATGCAGGTCTATCTTTTGTTACAGGGTCCCCACAGATATGTCTGTGGGTATGGTGAGTCCACGGGTCTGACTGTGGGTGCTGGTTGCCTGTGGCTCAGTAGTGGGTACTGGGCTCCTGCAGGTCTCTCTGGAAAAACAGGGTGACTGCGGGTCACTCTGTGGATACTGGGTGCCCATGGGTCAGTCATAGAATGTCAGGGTTAGAAGGGACCTCAGGAAGTCATCTAGTCTAACCCCCCTGTTCAAAGCAGGACCAATCCCCAGAAAGATTTTTGTCCCAGATCCCTAAATGCCCCCCCTCAAGGATTGAACTCACAACCCTGAGTTTAGCAGGCCAATGTTCAAACCACTGAGCTATCCCTCTCCCCAATTTCTGTGGACACTGAGTGCCCATAGGTATGTCTGTGGGTACTTGGTGCCCACAAGTAAGTCTGTGTGTAGTGGGCACCCACGGGTCTGTCTGTGAATATTGGGTGCTCGCTGGTCTGTCTGTGGTACAGGGCACCAGCCTTTCTGTCTGTGGGTACTGTGTGCCCATGGTCTGTTTGTGGGTACTGGGTATCCATGGGTTTCTCTGCGAGTACTGTGTGCCTGTGGTCTCCCTGTGGGTACTGGGTGCCCACAGGACTGTCTTTGGGTACTTGGTGCCCACAGGTAAGTTTGTGGGCACTGGGCATTCACAAGTCTGTCTGTGGGTACTGGGTGCCCATGGGTCTCTCTGTGGGTACAGACCTTCAGTGCTCCAGTTTTCTGGCTGTCTTGCTGTTTGCCTGGATCACCTCATTGCCAGGGCAGTGGGCGCCCTGCCTTTCCGCAGCCACTCGCTCATTTCTGTTTTCTTGTTAGTCTGCTGATAGAGTAAACCTTGCCAACCATGACCCAAGGATGAATGCTGCCGAGACGGCTGCCTGAGTATGCAGATGGCTTGGAATGGTCACTTTGAAACAATGCAAACATAGTTTGTTAACCCTGGTGCCTAATTATGGTTAATTGCAAGTCGACATTGCTTTAGCAGAAACATCCTGCTAACCTGCTTCTGCCACAATTCTCATGCCTGTCTGAGCCCCAAGATCTCTCCACCTGTCCCCTCTCCAGCAACAGGATAGCCAGCTTCCCCCAGGACTTTTGCAATGTAATTACTTGGCGTCAGTATAGAAGTCCGTGGCCCATTGAAAACATGGGGATGGCACAAAAGGAATGGCATTTAGCATGGTAAATGGTGCCAGGGCGCAGCCCCAGTCACAATCGTTCCAGCCAGGTTTAATTGCTCCTGGCTATAAAGGGGCTATCATGGATGCTCTGGCAGGAAGCAGAAATGAGGAGACTTTGCTGCAGAGATGGTGGGCCTGGGATTGTGCTACTGGGATACCCATTTGCTACCCCTCCCAGTCCCACTGGGATCCTGTTCCCTTTGGCCTGCTGGTGCAACTCTGAGTTGTCAGCCACCTCCTGCTGCCAGGGCAGCTCGCTGGTATCTGGCCTGGGACTGGCCGGCTGTTGGGATGACGCGGGACACGCTCCAGAGCATTGCGGCCTCCCTGAGGGGGTGGTAATGGATTTGCTCAGTGCTGCTACCAGCAGGGGGGACATGTCGCTCTAAGTGAAGTGTCCTGTTCGCTGAGAGGTGCCTGCTTTTCCAAATGAGCTGCACAGCCATGCTCCTGGGACAGGCCTCCTGGATCCCCCCAACCCATTCCAGCAAGCAGGTCCTAAGATAAGATCGGCCGCTCGGCCAGAACCCTGGCTTCACCAGGACAGTCAGAGCCAGTGCCACTGCTGGGGAGAGGAGCACCTGTGGGGAAATAGGGCTACATGATGGAGCAAGACCCCCAGTGTCCTTTTAAGTCCTGGCCAGCCTCTAATGGTGGCAGCATTCCTCATGTGCAGTAGTCAAAGCACGACAGGCTGGGAACTACAACCCCTCAGGGATGTGGTTGAGTCAGTAAGTGGGCCAGCTAAAAAGAGCCCTGCTGTGTGTTTGTTTGCTCCACTGCGGACCTTTAATGCAGGGCCGGCTTTAGGCCAATTCCACCAATTCCCCCGAATCAGGCCCCGCGCCTAAGAGGGCCCAGCGCCGAGTGGCAGGGCCGCCCAGAGTGGGGGGCAAGTGGCAGAGAATCCCTTCCCTGGCTAGAGGCGCCTTTTTAATTTTTACTCACCCGACGGCGCTCTGTGTCTTTGGCGGCAGGTCCTTCAGTGCCACCGAAGACCCGTAGTGAGTGAAGGACCCGCCGCCAAAGACTAGGAGAGCGGCCCAGTGAGTACAAACCCCATGTGGTTTTTTTATGTTTTTTTTTTTGTTTTTGTTTTTTTAAGTCAACCCTGCCGGGGTCCCGTCGAAACTATTTGAATCGGGCCCCGCACTTCCTAAAGCCGGCCCTGCTTTAATGACAATAAGTCTGGCTGCTTTCCTCATTTCAACCCTGCCCTCCCTTAACGGGCAACTGCCTACAGCTCCCCTCCATGCCCAGCTGTCATCCCCAGGCCTCACTGCTGTACTGTCCTGAAATCAAACCCCGTTGGGGACCCGACTGCCCTACACGGCTACCCCAAGTAACACCCTACCATACAGCCATCAGCAGTGAGAGACCCTGCACCCTTCCCACCCATGCAGGGGTCATTAACGCTTGAGCGAAAGAGGTAACTCCACTAGGCAGCAGCCATGGTAGGTTCTTATCTCCGGGGAACCAGTCACTAGAGGGGAACATGGTCCACTTAACCACCTGGTGAAATCATCCGGGACATGAGGAAA